>NW_009954407.1:1076937-1089550 GCF_000747805.2 Chaetura pelagica
AATTTATAGTAGGAAAATCACCCAGACCAGAGAAACCCAGACATAAGGTAGCCTTATTAAAGTTGTTGGGTTTTCATCAGAATGTTTCTAGTCGGATACTCTGATAAGAAAAAACATAATCTGTGCAATTAATTTTGTGGATAACTTGCATTGTTTCAAACCTGTATTATTTTAAAGTGCAAATGCCTCTCTAGGTAAAGTTATCATGTGTTGCCTTTATTTTAAGCTCCTTTGTATCAGCTATGATTGCAAAATTGTTTTCTCTGAGTTTAACTTCCATTCCTTCATATTTTTGGTTAACAGAAACCCAAAAGTGTAGCTATTTCCCAAACATGTCTTGTTACTCTTGTTACTCCTGTACAAGCTGGAGAAGTGGGCCCAGGTGAACATCCTGAGGTTCAACAAGGCAAAGTTCAGAGTCCTGCATCTGGGCTGGGGCAACCGGGCTGGGAGAAGACATGCTAGAGAGCAGCCCTGTGGAAAAAGATCTGGGGGTACTGGTGGATCCAAAGCTGGATATGAGCCACCAATGTGCAGTTGCAGCACAGAAGGCCAACTGCATCCTGGGCCGCATCAAAAGTGTGGCCAGCAGGTTGAGAGAGGTGATTCTGGCCCTTTGCTCCACCCTGGTGAGACCTCACCTGGAGTGCTGCATCCAGCTCTGGAGCCCCCAACACAAGCAGGATGTGGACCTGTTGAAGCATGTCCAGAGGAGGCCCACAAAAAATCATGAGAGGGCTGGAGCACCATTCTTACAAAGGCAGGCTGAAGGAGCTGGGGTTGTTCATCCTGAAGAAGAAAAGACTCCGGGGGGGACCTTATAGCAGCTTTCCAATACCTGAAAGGAACATATAAGAAGGTTGGGGAAGACCTGTTCATTAGGGCATGTAACGATAGGACAAGGGGCAAAGATTTCAAGCTAGAAAAGGGTAGATTTAAGCTGGACAAAAGGAAGAAGTTTTAATACTAGGGTGGTGGATCACTGGAACAGGTTGCCTAGAGAAGTGGTGGGGGCCCCATCCCTGGAGACATTCAAGGTCAGGCTTGATGTGGCTCTGAGCAATCTGTTCTAGTGTGAGATGTCCCTGCTTATTGTAGGGGAGGTGGAGTAGATGAACTTTAGAGGTCCCTTCCAACTCAAAACATTCTATGATTCTATTCTTCTACTTTATCTTTTTGTCACAATTTATTATTCACATACATTTTAAATAGCAAAAAAAAAAGAAATATGTATTAGTGTAACTGAAAGAATATTAAACCCCATGATTTCTGGGAAGGATAGCAATCTAAAAAAGTTACTATGATGTGATGTAGCACTTCGTGTCACATATCAAGAATGTTCAATGAATGCTTTCAGAGACAACCACTTTTACATCTCTTTCGCTATGTCCTCTTGCAATGAATTTTGATTAATATTACTGTGGTGACTACAACAATCAAGTTTGAAAAAATGGTTCCAAGAAAAAGTCTGTAATCTATGTTTAGCTATGTTAATGTAGGGGCATTACAACAGATGAGAAGAATGAGGCTGAAAAATGTAAGTTGGCATAGAGTGTGCAGTGGCCAATCGTATTATCTTCAATACAACTTATATTTGTCCTGTATTTGTCTGTTAGTCTCTATGAGTCACTGCTTGTCATACCCAAGTGGTATCCAGGTTAGAGCAATGTCCCTCTGCAGCTGGACCAGGCCTGGGGGCTGCTGAGGTGGGTGTTGGAGGAGGAGTTGGTGGGCACTGCCGTCCCTTAGTGCTGCAGTGCATGACTGCATCTGCTTGCTCTTTGTGGCAGTGGCTGCATCATTGCTGGTGGTGATTTGCGCCTTTTATTTTTCTCTGACAATTCAACAAAGACCGTTTTACAGCCTGGACAAAACCTGGATTCTACACATAAGACATGCAAAGCAGAACTAGGCAGTTCTGTCAGCAGCCTCTAACTGGCTCCATTTATCAGCCAAATAGTAAGCATGTGGGCAAGGTTTGCTGTTGGCTTCGGTGTTAGCTTTTTTAATATATACTGGCACAAATAGTGCCAGAAGACCTTATGGCCTGCCAGACTGGGAATTACCAACCTAATGGCTATAGCAGAGATTTCAGAAACAGGACATCTGTGTTTCTTCCTGCTATTTTCACCAGCTTTCTGTATGACCTTGAGTAGATAATTTCCCTCCTCTCTGTCTTAATTAACCCACTATCTATATTATGAAGATATTAAGTCCTGCTCATCTCGGCCTAAATATCAATTACTATTATGCCATGGCCTTGTATGAATGTGCATTTTATAAGAAAGAGATATTTCATAAATAAAATCAGTTGAATGCCTTTCTTTTGTTTTGTGCTATGTCAGTTAGATGCTCTCTTCAAATCTGAACATAGTTGATTGTCTCCTGTATCTTAAATGATTCTTCTATCTGACTTAATCAAAAAGAGTTGTTTCAATGATGATTAGAACTCATTCATTTGTCTCTAATAGGACCATTTTTAAGATTGGAAAAGCTGTTAGTCCCTCTTCCATGCAATCAAACAACTTTTATCTGTCATTTGGCATCACAAGTAGCCGTTTTCTTTATGCCCAGAATGCACCCAGACAATTTTGGTACCCAGAAGGAATTTTTCTCCTTTTCTTCTATTTTTTCTGCTTCATTTTCACTGAATGTATGAGTTGGATATGCCCTTGTTCTCACAGAATGGGATGTTATAATTTCTGAACTTTATCCCTTGTCTTTCCAAGTGATTGGATCATTTCTTCGGTTCTAGTAAAATCGGACAGTGTACTCAGCTTTCTGTAATACTATCATATAGACTTGCAAATAAACCACAGGATGCTGCTTTTTTTTTTCCTATTTCAAAGCAACAAGATCACCAGAATCTCAGTAAATAGACTTTTCAAGGCAGTTAAGAATATTTTTCAGACTGTTTCTTCAGGAAGATAAAAGTAACACCCATTTTTTTCATTTGGCTGTGGGTGTCCAATTATGAAGACCTGTCTTGGGATGAAAGAAATAGGGAGCGTGAGGCACCTGCCTACTTGAATCAAGTTCATAGAGAAATGTTTTGCACTATGAGGACCCTTGGCCCAGCTAGCTGTTTGCTGGCTGTACAAATGTCCAAATGGCAGCCAGTGAGCAGCTTGGGATATTGGTATTCCTGAATCCAGATGCTTACCACCTGCCTAAGTACCAACAACATTCTTTAGCTTGAGTCCAAGACACAGGTTCAAACCTCAGAAGTGTTCTCAGACCTTTCAAGAATTGGAAAATATCTGGAAAGAGACACTGACTTGGCATATGTCTCAGTATACAGTGCAGGACCTCCTGAAAGTGCTGCAATTAGTGTAATTTGAAACAGGAATCTGAAGCCAAATCCTCCACATCTAATGTGGGAGCATCCTAATCACCACACTTCTTGAGAAGGAGGTAGAGCTTCCTTGGTATTTCTTGTTAAGATTATTAAATGCTATATTAAATAACTACATGTGAACTAGGAGAAAGGTTAAGGGGCGGAGCAAGCAAGAACATTCTCACGGTACACAGGAAACTTGTATTTTTGTACCTGTTCCAAAGAATGCTAAATTACTTATATGAAATGCAGGTCACCTGATAGAGACTAAGTTTCACCTAATAGCTGTCAGATAAATATACCAAAACTTGGAAGACTTAAGCAGGAGACAAATACATTGCTGCTGCCACTGCAGCCCCTGTGATACTGCATCTGCTTGTTTGGTAAGTAATTTCCTTTTGATTAAATAAATGGACAAAACTAAGTTTTTTCATATTACCCATTTAAGTTGGAAATTATTTCTCCCCACCCCCTTTTTGAAAAGAAGTAGAGTGTCATCCTAGCATTTCTTGGAGCTGCAGCAGGAGATGTGATATGGTAAACTAATTTTATTCATCTAATTTAGTTTAGTTGCAACCCTTTGTTGTGGAACCAGCACTCCCAGTGAGTAATCAGGGAAAGATGGCTTACCTTTGAGTTTATACTAGTATGGCTTAAGCTGAGTAAATACTAGGCGTGCAGAGTATCCTCTAATTGTCTAGTTTTCTCTATAGGGGTCTGTCCCTGTTAGACAAATGCTGTGCCAGCCCAGCAATGGCTTGAACCTAACCTGGGTAATAAGTGCACATGAAATTGAGTAGCTCACCAGAACCCAAAGCTTTTGACAATCAAATGGTTAACCCTTTCACAGATCTGTTTCTTGGGAATTGAATAAATGAGGGTATTGTAATGTAAAGAACATTTGTTGGCTGAAGGCCACCATGAGGGAGATTAGTGGGGGGTATTAAAGATGAAATTATAAAGTCTCAGTGAAAGAGATTCAGTTGAATTCAATGATAAATGACAGTGAAAGGAAGAGAGGGATATTTCTGAGATGAGCTGTATTTCCCTAAAGAAAAATACTTGTGAGATCAGATTTTTAAAGAAGGAGTATTCTTTTTTTTATTATTGAAAAGGTTAGATTATATCATTTTTGAGAGCTCTGTTCTACTGAATGTAATAAAAATTGACATGAAGTGTTTTAAGTTTGTTGATAATTCCATACTATTCTGACCCACTTTATCGGAATATCTTAAAATTCAATTTCACTTGTAGAAGGTATTCTCATATTATCCTGCTATATAGGCTACAAAAGGCTGGTAAATCCATAGATGTTCACGACCACTCATGCAGAAATGAAATATTTAACTACAAGGGTATCTTGTATTTCAGAAGTTATTTGCTGACACTTCATTCTCTGATCCTTGTAGTCCATACAAAATGATTTGCACATAGGAAATATAAGTAAATGCTTTACAAATTGACTTTTTGAATATTTTGTTACTACCGCTAATAGATTTTATTAAGTGCTTTCTGCTCAGAAATGTTTCAATGTTGTGCTTTTTTATCATTTAAAAGCACATTGCATGTATTAATCCTCTTAAAGATTCCTCATTTTTCTCCAACAAAAACAATACGAGGATAGGGGTGTACATTCTCATAACAAGACATATGAAAGCTTATGTGTATTAATTATGCTTATTAATTTAACTGTTGTTAAAACAAAGATTAATTATAATGCACGTATTATAGGAAAAAATGCCTTCTATATTTTACCTAACTCTAAAGAGGTAGAAGTCACTGATTTTTTCCTTAGTTTGAGTGGTTATTAATATAGAAATCTAACTAATCCTCCTCCTTTAGCATTTAGAACAAATTACAGTGCACATTTCATCGAGTAAAAATGCAGCCTCATGTCATTCTAAATCACATTAAGAATCAGTTGAAGTTGAGGAGGTGGATGTCGAACTGTCAGATTTTAGAAGGAGTGGAAAAACTTGAGATCAGATTTTCAGCCTACAAATTCAGATGGAAGAATTTAATCAGTCACTTTCCGTGTGCTTCACTGACTATCAGAAGTTCTGTCTGTCACATACAGATGTGGATGTGAACGTCTGATGTGTGTTTCCCAGCTCTACCTAATTGGATTAACTACAGAACTGGTATTTGAATAGACAGCTAGTAGTCAGACCTGTAAACGGGACAACAGCCAAATTTGGAATGGGAAGCTATATATTTTCAGTGTATATTGTCTGTAAATAAACTGGTGAAAAATATTAGCACTGAATCAGACTTTTTGTATTGGATTTTAGGATACTATTTCTACTACAGAAAACAGACTTCTGTTATTTGTTTGAAAGTGTCAGTCCTCAATTTCCATGCGTATTAAATAGCCCTGGAGAGGAAGGAGAATAGAATGAGCCTTAGCAAATGCTACAAAATACCTTTGAACCACCTCACTCCAAAGATTTAATTCTTAGTCACATGCCCTAATAACCCATGGGGAATCCTAAAGTGTTACTAGGCACTCTCATGGATGGAAATGAAACCATCGCATATTTTACCTCTGCAAAACACTTTCTGAGCCTGCCTCTTTTGCTGTGCAAAGGCTATTACCCCATCCAACTTGGCAAATAGACTGTCCGCTATCATGTGTGCGGTAGCATTAGCATCACAGACAGCGCTCATTTTCTTGCCACTACAGGTCGTGTAGAAAAAAGATTCATGATCGGAGAAGACACTGTTCAGTGGGATTGCAGCATTGACAGAGCAGGTTAAATAGTAACATGTTTCAAACATTATATTGTAAAATTCCTGTAACACATCTGGTCAGTGCTGCTGCTAGAAGTCATAGCCTGACTCCACTGGGCACACCGTTTTGCCTTAGTTCAGTTACTTGCATTTAAATACAGCCTAGGCAGAGTGGAGAGCAATGAGATTTTTGAATAATTTGCTGGAGGGCTTAAAATATCTTAGTAGAACAAGATGACTATCTAAAAAAAAATAAAAAAAATCTCCTGGGTGGCATATTCATGGCTTCATGACTAATTTGAGATGGCATAATTTTAGAGATCCTAAGAAATCCTGTGAGGAGGACAGAGCTGCTGCAGCCTAAGATTTCAACCTCGTGTTGTAACATGAGGGTATAACGACCAGCAAGGACACAATACGTGTCAATTAAATTAAAAGTGCCAGGATGGTTGTCCATGTTGTTGAGTTTCTGAAATGGCAACATGTATTGTTTTGCTTCAGATGTTACCAAAACCCATATTTTCATTGACTCAGCCTTGGAGTGTTTCAGTGTCTCTATGGGGAGATACACCTTAAATCAAATTGCTAAGTAAATCAATTGATTAATTGGTTTCTGGATCCTGTTTGGTTTCAGGTAGAACTTAAGGTTTTGGATAATGAAACCTTAGCAGGTTGAAACCAAATTATTTGTGAGGATTTACCTCTTTAATCTGTGCCAAAAATGCAATTGGCAGGATGTTTAAATAAAGTTTATTCATGTGAACAGGGGATCTGGTGCTTGGTGTTCTCCAAAGCAGTTGTTCAAACTGGCTTGTTGCCTTGATCTGAAATAGTCCAAACAAACCAGTTCACTGGAAACACAGGAAGACCAGATCTTATTTAGGTTCTGAGAAAGGATCATTTTGATGTGGAGCAGCACTTTATAGTATCATAGAAAACTGGTAGAATGTTTTTCCTTTTTCCATTTATCTATCTATCTATCTATCTATCTATCTATCTATCTATCTATCTATCTATCTATCTATCTATCTAGTATAGTATCACTTACTGACTTACTACCTGTTTTGGTGGAAACACCTAAAGAATTTTTCTTTTGAGAGAAAGATGTCTAAGTTAGGTGAGGTCCCCAAAGTTAGTATATTTAAATTGAATGTATTAAGTGGGGAGGAGTAAGGCTTTTGTAGGCCCTCTCCCCACATTTAGTGGCATGGCTGCTTTGCTGTGACATCCCAGAAATTCTTCTTCATCCAAAAACTCCTCTATGTCAAGCACACTTTTACTGCATCTTGAACATATTCACACTTCACTAGTTGTAAAACTAAGTAAACAAAGAAGAAGGTTTTTAAGAATTTCATGAAAATCCAGAGTGTTCCAGACTCTTAACTGTAATTTCATTTGAAAGTAGAGTTGGCCTTATTAAACTACGGATACTACAGAGCATGTTTGAGCTATATTTATACTGCAGATTAATAACAGTAATTAAAAAAAATAATATTCAGCAGCATTGAAATGCTCCTTCTCTGGGAAACAGATTCTGGGTTTCTGTCGTTGTTGCTCTAGAGGCAAAACGGTTTGAATGTATTATTTTACTGTCCTATCAACCACCAAGACACAGCAATGCCAGATGGTTGGAGTTTACAGCCAGCACTTTATGTACACTAAAAAAATATTTAATGACACTCTAATCATGCTCAAGAGTAGTCTGGATTTAGAAATAAAGCCTTAGCTACCAATCACCTGAAAACAATTAATAACCCCTGAGAAACAGTGCCAGAAAAACCAAGAGGTTGTATATACCTTCCTGGAATTATTAACAGATTTCTGAATTGATGGAAATTCAAGTAGTGTCAAAAGTTATGGAAAGGAAAGGTGTAGAACAGACATAGATATATATAATAACCCAGAAACATAGCTATATTATTAGGACAGAAATGTTTAAGTTTAGCATGACAAGAAGTGTGAAGAAATTGAGTTGAAGTGTAGCTAGATTTAGAGATAGTGTCTTATTGAAATTTTTCACCTCATGCCTGAAAAAGGTCTTCAGAATGTTTAAATAAGAAAGTGACACAAATATTACAGTATTTGAGTCTCTTCAGATATGAAATGACATTTTCATGTCTTCTGAACTGTTAGAGATCTTGAAATCTTAAGAACCAAATGCAGAAAAATAAGGAGTAGAGTAAGGATAAGTATGCAGGATGTAAAAAACTAGGCAAACTCAATTATTTTTAAAAAGTGATTAATATACAACTTGTTTACTCTTGGAGAGAGCTCATCACTCATTAAAATTGCTTCATGCTTCCCAAAATAAGAGCCTGTTTTCTTTACTTGTAATTTTACCAAACCTGAAACATCTGTTCTAAAATTTCCCATACAGGCTGAATCTTTGGAAAATTTCAATCCCAATAGATAAGTTTCTTCCAAGAACAAGATTACACTTAAAAATGTGATTACTTATCCAGGACCACAATGGAAAATTGAAAGAGATTAACTAAGCCTGCACCTTAGAAATTGTTGCATTGTGTCTCAGTCACAAGATATCTCTTCTTTACAAATCAACATGATATGTATGTCTCATGTTTCAATGTGATTTACTAAAAATCTGTGTCCCTGGTGAGTACCAGTTGCCAAAGTCTCTTATTTTATATTAAACCCTCCACCCTTTAAACTGAATAGTAATGTAAAATAGCAAGAGCATAACTAAGTAGCTATGATATTTCTTGGCTGCAGTGTGTTGCTAGTTGTCAGGGTGTGATAATGTGGAAGCTAGAAAGAAGGGAACTGATCCTGAAGATGGTTTTTTTTCACATATATTTCATTATTATTAATTGCCACAAATAATACAATGTTAAATTGTACAGTGTTAAAACAGAAAATAAGTAAAAATAGAAACTCTTTGTGAACATAATAGAGCTGCAGAATTACTATTGGGGATGGTTTTATTTTACTCAAACACAAGTTAGTTACACCAAGAGTTCAGTTGTCAAAGGAGCCATCTAGATTTCATTGTTAATAGAATTGTAGAGAAGCCTTATGCAAAAAACAAATGTAGCCCCCTCTATTAGGAGGAAACCTGGATCATGAGCCCAGCTTCACACTTTGGGCCCATTTCCATAAAATTCAGAAGGGTTTAGTTCACCATACACTGTTTAAGATGCATGTAATTCAAATAGCCTTCTGTAGAGAATCTTCAGTGCATTCATCCCTCCACAAAGAAGTTCTCCATAAAAGCTCTTTCTTTCAAGCCTGATAGCTCCTGCACATGAATAACTTTCACCATAGGAACTCACTGAGGCAGCAAACCCTGAACTTAGTGTCTTTTCAGAAATAACAGGCTCTTGGAACAATATTCTCTTAGCTTCCTTCAGAAGCAATTAACTGCTTCAAGTACACCTGGAGCTTATTAAGTCTGGGAGAGGCCTTAAAGTTACAGTTCACATTTCACTTCAGTCGGGTAAGAAGTCAAATAAAAGGGTGATTTTATGAAGTCAGGTAATGCTTATTCCATATTTCTGGCAAGCAAAATTTTCTATAGAAGGTGCTTGCTTCCTTCAGCAAGAGAAGCCCTGTTTCCAGCCTAGAAAGCTTCATATTGTACGAATATTTCATTTCCCATTACTTTAACTGGAGAAAAGGTACAGTAGGACAATTTAAAGGCTTTTCTCAGTTTCCAGCTGTGTGATCTATACATCCACATAAAGATCTATAGCATCTGCTAAGACTGCCTGCTTTCAGAAACTACATAGGTGCAGCTATGGTCACCAGCTTGTCGGGACTTTGAGATGGCTGATTACAGGACGACAGTATCAAGCTATTAGGTGATAATGATACTTGATGATATACATTAATTAAACCCACCAAATTAATGACAGCTGTGTCACTCTACATATTGCCCTTTTGGCTTTGAGTCTCTTTTGAGCACAAGGGTCATTTGGAGAAAAATCTAATAGAATCATTTAGTAACCTCTGTTTGGAAAGTGCATGTATGCTCTTTGATGAAATTTGTGTTCCTCGAGCTACACTGATTCACAAAGGGTGGCATTACCCGGATGTGAATTTCCCTTTCTCTGAGAAAGTGAATAAACCACAAAATTCTTTGGAGAAATAAAAAGAAACTAAAGTACATCTAGGCTTTCTTTTAAAATCAGAATAATTTTTTTTTGCATGGTCCAAAGTCCTTATGGTTGAAGAGGACAAGAAATGGCAGGAGTTAGCACTGAATAGAAAGACTTAAAATAGTGATCACATCAGTGTAACATTTGATCATGTTCTAAGTAAAATCACAAAGATGTGGATGAGACAACCCTTAAATAAGCTTGTTGTTTTGGTAAAACTGCATAGATTTGAAACAGCTACAATCAATCTAATCAGAATTAGTAAAAAGAGTAAAATATTGATTTCTAATATTAAAGAACCAAGACTTAAATATAAGCATAATGCTATAATGAATGATTGTGCCAAATCAATGTGGTAGGCTTTGGTAGCTAACAGAGGCTGTAGACAGCAGATCAAGCCCTTTCTGGAAGATGGATGTGAACAGATGCACATTTCAGTCTCGTTCCATAGCTTGCTTTGCAACTGGCAAGGAGTGTTGATACCTGTTTAAAGACCAGTGATTATTTGTTGGCGGTCTAAAGGCTCCACACAGGGTCCAGACAATCTGTGAATTGGAAAATAATGCATGGTTGAGAAGCCAAGGACATATAGCTATATACTAAATACAGGGAGATAGCCTTTCATCTGGCATTGCCTAATACGTGAATCCTGTCTGAAATGCTGACTATTCAACTTTAATGTTCTTTGAACACATTTTTAAAAGGCACAATATAAATGATATTCCCTAAAATTGGCACTTCTCCTGGGAGTTGCATGCCTTAGAGCATTTTTAATAACTTACAGACATGATATGAATGTCATGGAAATCTGTCTACTGTTCTTCCACTGGCCAAGGAGTATTTACTTTAATAAGAGCACCAGGATGTTTTGTAATTCTCTCCTAAAAACAGTTTCAGCAGACTGAGAGCAGACAGGAACTAGGTTGACAATGGCACTGTTTTAATCCCAGGTAATCTGTCAGACTGGGCAAAGACCAAGGGGCAGTTCACAATTTACACGTATGTATAGACCAAATTAAAATACCAACATAGCTCAGAGTGAGACATTTACCTCTGTTGCTATCATCAGTAACTCTTTCAAGGTTAGCAAGCAATTGCTCTGCATGATTTAAGAACGCTCAGGAGAAAACAGGGTCAATTTGGGAACAATGGTGATATTGAGGAAATGGGTTTCAAAAAAAGCAATGGTAAAGTTGGGAGGTTATTCCCAGAGCATAACTGGTAGCTTGAAGAGTAGAATCAGGCTTGTATTTAAATGTCGTCTGTCCTTAACTGAAGGTCTGGTGTGTTGATAAGTAGCACAGCACTACCATCATGAAAGTGTCCTGGAGGAAGTGGTTGAAGACTCTTCAATTCACATCTTCTCAGTATCTATTGCACCCTAAATTTAGAAATTACTTTTTAAATTTGGGTTTTGTTTGGGGTTTTTTGTTTTTTTGTGTCTTTGTTTTGGCTTTTTTAGGAATTTTTTAGGCCTGGTGAGTGTTTATTCTATGATCCTTGTTACTATTTTTACTTACTTTGAATCAGTTGTATTATTAATGATGGGCAACAGCAGAGGGGTATTTCATTTGACTGTATAATACAGCACCCGTTACAATTAGACAAATCAAAAAAAGGTAATAACAATAAGTAAACAAAAGTGGATAATAGTTTATTTTCTGATTTATTGGATAGACAATTTTTGACATTTACTGCAGTCTTTTAGAAATTAATTGTTATAACAGGAATAAAGTATAATACAAGTAGGTTTTGAAACGAGAAGTTGTCTGTGAAAAGGAATGCTATTATAACAGCACAAGAGAAAGAAAATAAACTAGAAGAAAAGTATTTCAGAGGCCTGCAGATTCATCTCAGTATGGCTTTCTGAAAAGTACATATTTTTGTGGGATATATTCTACAATTGAGACAGAAAGTGAGAGCCTACCTATTTGACAATTAACTTCAATAATTGTATCTAATTGCTTTTATAACTTCGAAATAGACATTTCCTTCTGGAAGTGTTCAACTATAGTAATTCCTAGAAAGAAGTTATGAAATAACTTCATGCTTAATTAGACCAATACATTCACATTTTCATGTAGTATGTTTCTTTCTCTTTGTGTTAGGTTTGCTGGAGTCCTCCTCCCCTGCTCCCACAGATTATTTTATTTCTGTTTTTTAGAGAGACTTTAGCAAAAGAGAGGAAAGTAGTTTAGATCCAGCCTCTGTGAAAGCGGTTTCATTCAGTAAGAAGTTATCTTCTTTTAGCTTGCATATTTGTACTTATGCCAGGAAGGAAAAGGATGTGGTGTTAGGCTTTGAAGATTATTGCTTTCATTTTGTCTGCTTCATACGATGTTTTGTTGCTATTTTGAAAAATCATATACAAAATAAAATTGTTCCAGCACTCACTCTAGGTGTTGGTTTTGCATCAAATAGTTTCTAGCAG
>NW_009954407.1:1089741-1113316 GCF_000747805.2 Chaetura pelagica
CACTCTTTCAGAACCAATGAATTTTTTTACCAGACTTAGACGTTAATGTTTCTGGAAGATGCTTTCCAGATAAGTCTTTAGGCCCTGCTTCTGCAGTTAGATCCACTTGGGTGAAATAATGTGAATCACTTCAAATAACTTGCAGGTGCTTAATGTTTTCAGGTCAAAATGTAGATCTTCAAAGCCATTGCTTTACTCCTTTTGTATGTGTCTAAGGTGCTGTCTGTAAAGCACTTGAAATACATTTCTGGATATCACAACCACAGTCCTGGTTGTGCCAAACAGGCCAACAGTTAAATACTTTAATATTTCATAAATTCGTATTTTCGGTTCTTACATATAATTATGTAGAAATCCTTGAATAATATTTACCTTATAATTGCTTGCATAAAAGAGACCTACAAAGAGGATGGTTTTGCTCCCACTTGTTCTAACCACTGCACCACAGGAAGTGCTCTCCAGAGACTTAAGAAACTCAGTCAGTGAGAGTTGGGATTTCAATGAGAATCTCCTGCAGCCTCAGGCAAACACGCTAGTTTGGTCCACTGGATGTACTACTTACACTCTAACTTACTACTTGTGGCTTTACGCTTTGGTCATAGGGTTCAACTTGTGTTAAGTGCCTAAAATGCAGGGGAAAGAGCACAATCTCTGTCCAGCCAGGAGATGGGTGGCTTCCTGTCTGGGAGTGCTGATAGGTATCAGTATTCGGATTTCCTACTTTGTGTAATTTCCCTGCCTTTGGTGGATGTTACTCTCACAAGCCCATTTCTTCAGAAGCTTTAAGGCAGCAGAAGCACATGTGCCTGTTGCAGGGTTACAGATTCCACCGAGCAGCAGGGTAATTAGGTTCAACATTGCAACAATTTACTTTGAAGTCCATTACGTGGACATAGCCTTGTTAGTTTCTCTCTGAAGACTGGAGAATGGAATAGAGGGATAATTATCAAGAACGGTAGAAAAGACAGCCCCAACAAATAATGTCAGGAAAATTAGGAGGTCTCAAAATAAAGGAACTGACTTGTAGTGTATAAATAATGACAAACAGTGGGACAAAGGTTGCACTTTTATTTTGTGAAATGAGACAAAGGACCTGACAATACTCACAGATAAATAGAAGCACAACATCCACAGTAACCCCAACTGTCAGAGGTCATTCTGAAGTCACATTTTACAAGTCACAGGCTTCAAGCTGCCTTTGGTAATATTTCAGCAAATAAAACAAAACTGAACTTCCAAGATTTCTCACTAACCATAGCAGCTATTCATCATTCTAAATCTCTACCGGCATTTTCAGAGCTTTCTGTCACAGCCACCGGAGTGGCAGGAAATTCCTGTACGGAGCTTGTCTTTTCACCCAGCAGTTCCAATTATTTCAGTCCTTGACTGCAGCTTTGACAGCATCACTTCTGAGCCATCTAGCAGTATGGTAAAAATTAGGAAACAACAATAACAATACACAGCTATTTCTTAAAAGAAGTATTTGAATATATGTCAGCTAATTACCATGCTCTGTGGTCATAAACCAGAGTGGATTTCACCATTTGTATTTCTTTTAACTGTAGTCAAGAGTTTCTTCTCTGAGACCTGTCACAATAACTGATACAATTTCCCCGTGTCTTCATTGTGAGGCAGACGTGCTTCTTCTAACTATTATTGGAATTATCCTATACATTATAATGAGTATAAATGGATTTTTAAAAATACCTAAGTATGGTCAGAAATGCCTTGAGGTTTTCTTGGACAATACTCTTGCATTTTGAATGGAAGAACTTCAAGCACATGTATAATACTATTTTTATTGTATTAGAAGTCTGAAGAAGAAAATAGTGTAATTTTAATCAGAAAAAATACTATCGCTGTTTCACCACCCACTTGCCATTAATTAATAGTCTGTATTTTGAGTGTAGTTATAGAATTGCTATTTGAAATAATTCCTTGCAAACAGTTTTTACAATAATAAAATCAATTAAGGTACTTGTGGCCACTGAGCTTGTAAAGACCAGTTTCTAGGCGACTCTGAATAAAACAATGACAGTTCTGCTGAATTTTGTGAGGCCCTAAGACAGAGTTTCCCTTTGTTAAAAATCAAAATGTGTCAGAAATCTACTGACTCAGAATAAAATTGCAGGTTACAATTTCACCCTTGGGCTTAATCAAACATGTAGTCTAATATCAAATTTATTGTGTAATTTTGCTTTGAGCTTTGCTGACATTTCAATGCCATCAGTTGTAGAAATGTCGAAAAATGTGATTGTCTTTTTCTGCATTTGTATATGGTGCCACAGTTCACCTTGGCTTTAACAAGTTTCATGATAATGCCCATTTTTTAAGCTGATAGAAGCCATTTTAAAGATCATGTTTGTGTGTATAAAGAATCTGATATCACTAAAGTTATTATAATGAAAAAATACTATGGTACTTTTCACATGCTACTGTATCATTGATTTTAAAGTCCACAGTTTTTGGTTACCATATTTATGGATGAAAATATTATGTGATGGAATATGATAGATATATAAATAATATACTGGCTATTTTTTTCCTTTCAGATATTCATAATACAATTTAGAGCCCAAAGCATGTATTTATTTATTTATTTTCATCTTAACCAAACAAAGAAATAAACCTGTATGAAATGTATGCATTCAGTATCATGTTGCAGATACATTTTGTTTTTCATGCAGCTAAAAATCTTTCAAGTGGCTAGGACAAATGTGTTAACCCTATGCATGTGTATAATGTATATATATAGACTTATAGTATCTGCATATAAAAATGCATAAAATAAAGTTGAGGTTTGAAATCTTACTTGCTTTCTGTATTTGTTATGTTTTAAAAAAATACTGTTCATCATTATTTGGAATAGTTGAGTTTCCTGCTATTAATTTTTTATTTTATTCAGGCATCTCAATTCGTGAAGAAATCCTGATAGTGCTGAAAAATATCATCTTTCTTGCATTTGATACAAAAATAAAAAAGTAATTCTTCTCAACAATGCCATTTCTTCAAGGATCTCAAAGTAGCTCATGAATACTGGGAATGAATCTTTGCACACACTGGTGAAGTAGATATTATTGCTATATTTTAGAAACACAGAAAGGAGGACTATATGGTCAGCTCCACAGACCTAGGTATCAAACTGTATCTCTGTGTTGAAAGCGCTCTCAGCTCACATGCTCACATGGAAGGTTGTGGCACTATCAGCTCAGCTCTGTATAAAAAACTCTCCTTGTCCCAGTTGCCACTGAGCAAGGGACGCAAGGATGGCAATTCCTTACACTGGTTGTATCTCTTGAGGTCCTTTGTCATGAAACTATTCCTTCCTCTGACATCTAATCAGGGTGGTGCATATACTATTTTTAGAAGTTTCCACCAGCTAACTTACCCAGGCTCCTGCTTTGAAGTATGTTCAGACATGCTTGTCTCAATACCACTGATCTAATGGACACCCATGTGCTGCAATAATACTTATACAAGCACAGATTTAATACAGAAGTGATGCAAAATTTGCTTAACCTTGCACAGGATCTAATGCCATAATTGAGCAAACACAACCCTAATGAAAGCGACTGCTAAAATTCTTAAGCTGTGTTTTCTTCATGTTTTGTTGCTGATGCTCTTTAGGAAATCAAATCCTGTATTTTCTTTCTGTAACTATGAAGCCCATATGAAATGCTACTTGTTCAGTGCCATGTGAATATCAGTGATTACCTTTTAACATAAGTGCAACTCAAAAGATTATTACACTCTAATTAGTGCTTGTTATTATTGTTTGTTTCTAGCCTCCTGTTTTTCTGTAGTCCCTCATCTGCTGCCTATGGAGAATGCTGGGTAGCATATGAAAAATAAATGAGCTTTAAGTGACATTCACAACTCCTAATCTGAGCTACTTGCAATTATTTTATAATCTTACAAGAGAAGCATTAACAGCTGATTGAGACTAAAAATGCTGCAGGTAACACAAGGTAGCACAAGCCACAAGGATCAGTCACGGAGAGCCTAATGTTGCAAGTCTGGCTGGGATCCTTCAAATTGTAAGCCAAATATTAAACCCACTCCATGACTGCCTAAATTCTGCACTGCTCTTTAGCAGTCCTTCTAAATATAGTGTGACTTTTTAGCAGTTAGTGTTGAAAGCTATCACATTATCCAAACTTCTGTGTTCCAGTTGTGTCTTACCTACTAGGTGAATAAATTTACCACCTTGGTGGGTACTGACCATACTGTAGCATCCCTTACTTTTTCTTAACCGTTATGTATAAAAATAAAGCACAATCTCTGTTCCATTTAATGTAATTTTTGCCTGTGTGATACCAATTTTCTCTTACTGTTAAGTGTTCCCTAGTGTATTTGGTTTAATATTTTGGGCATTTCACATGGCCTAACCTTGTGTGAGTCAGTCCCATATGTGGGGGTTAGAGGCTACTGACAGACTGTTGTAGGTTGGAGGCTCATCTTGACATCTGGACTGCAGGTTGGCTGCAATCAGGTGTTCATGGAAGGCCCAATAAAACGGTTGTGTCCCTAACATACTGTCTTTTCTTTTTAATAGCCATCTTTTCTGCCTCATATATGACCCATCACCTCAGCAAGCGGCTCTATCCGGGGACTCCCTCCACCTGTCACTACTCCTCACCACCACAATGACCTGACTGCCTGAGTACACTGTGGTAAGACAATACATGGCAGAGAAAGAAGTTAAAAAGAAGTGAAGCTTTGGGAAAGAGGTGAATGTGTTGTCATGTGAGGCAATATCCCAGTGCTTTTTGTAGGACCAATCATCTCTTTTGCTTGGGATGGGGAACTGCAAACTGGTGCTGATAATTGTCCTCAGCTCAGCAGTACCCATGGGACATTGTCCAGCTGCCACTGGCTGGAGCTGATGTGAAGATCAGTTGCACTAGGTCATGCTGGTTTTTGGCTGCTGACACTCCCTAGCTTTGGGATGATTTAGAACAATTTTAAATTTCAGGATACTATCCTAACAGTACAACAATCTTCTGCCATTTCTTTACTACGAGCATACCCTTTTCTGGGTACTTAAAGAATTAATTTCATTTCTTCTATATTAAAATAAAAGCTGTCAATGTATATGTTATTGCAAGCAGAGGTACAGCAGTTTTAATTTTTTAATCCTGTTTTGCAATTGACACAGGAAGCTTAGAATAACGTGGTCATAATGTACTTAATTTCAAAATCATTGCCAGAAAAACAAAGGCAAAATTCCTGTTAATTTTGAAACAGGGAACTATATCAGAATGAAGAAACTTCTTAAAGAAGAAACTGGAAAGGACAGGCAAAAAAGGAAAATAAAAAATTAAGGAAAAAATTACAAACATATATAGAGATTATTTATTTTTTTTTAAACATGAAGAACAAGACTCTTAAAAGAATGAAAAAAGTTTGTAGAGACATTAGATAATCAAAGTATGCAAAATAGATTTAGGGAAGATAAAGCTGAAACTACAAGCATTTTTTTCCTCTATCTCTGTTAATTGTGGAGAAACTTGGGTTGTATGTCAGAAGTCCTTGAAAAAGAGGTTCTGACATCAAAGCCTCCATTTCAACAAAAGAATAATTGGAAAGAAGTTAGAAAATAAAAAGATAGCTTAGCATGTATCAAATCCAGAACTATAGAGTAATTTAGGTATGAGGACACCAGATCACCTACTACTGCATGTAACCTTTTGCTTTAAGCTGCTTTGATACCTAAGGAATGAGAGGGATGCTGATTTAAAAAAAAATATAAAAATTCTGAGGAAAATCAAGAAAACCAGTTGTTCCCATTTGAACTTGACAAATAGGAACAGAATAGAATAGAAGAACAGAATTAGCAGATGCGAATAAATACTACATATTGTGTAAGAGGAAGCTGTGTGGATTTTGGTAAAGCAAAGTTACATCTGAAAAATTCCATGTACTTCACTGGAGGTGTCAGCAATAATATAGACAAGAATAATCCATCTGACAAAGTAGTCTTGCAATTCCAAAAGGCTTTTTACAATACTCCTTGTCAAAGAGTCTACACTGCCATTGCTTTAGAGGGAATGTTTTTGAACAGCCAAAAGCTGCTCAAAATGTAGAGAAAAATTAAGTTTATATAATAAAATTTCTCAGTTGAGGAAGGCTGCTAGCAGAGATCTACAAAAGTGTGTCCTAGACCCGTGCTCTTCAACATAGGAGAAAATGAGGTGGCAAGGTGGGTGAAAAGTGAGATGGTAAATTTTTCTGGTATCACAAAGTTATTCAGGACAAGAACAGTGAAGATCAGCTGAGAAGAGTTGTTGAACATAACACTTGGTAATAAAAAAGCAAGTTAAATGAAATATAAATAAATGTTAAGTGATGCCCACGGAGAATAGTAACCTCAGCTTTAATTACATATAAATCTAACTTAACATACACAGCCTGTCATTCAGGAATGCAATCCTCAAGTTATAAACATTGGACAACTGTAAAGAAACAGTTCTATGAAATTGTCAGCTCCAACCAGAAAACACCATTTCGCCTTGTTGTAACTCCACAGTGTGCCTTCATCTCAAACACTGTATATATTTCTGTTCAACTCTTATCCCCTTTCTTCCCAAGTCAGAAAGATACAGACAAGGTAACAAGGATGATCAAAAGTATGAAACAGTTTCAACATGATTTTTAATTAAACATCTTAAGATTCTTCAGGCTGGAAAAAAAGACAAGTGAAGAGGGATGTAAAAGCAGTTTATAAAATCATCAATGTTATAAAGAAGTTAAAAAGATAATGTCTGCACACTGTCTCTTCTAGAGAAAAAAAGCAGCTATCAAATGAACTTAGAATATGGCAAGTTCAAAACAGAAAAGAAAGAAAGAACTCTTCATGTAATTAAGTCCCTCCAGGACATTTCTAGTGCTAAAAGTTGATAGACACTTAAAGAATTGGAAAAAACAAACCATGAACTATACAAAAAGGCTACTGATTAAGAAAAAATGTCTAGTTTAGTTAGTTCTGAACTTCAAATATTAGTTGGAAAAGACCTTCAAGATCATTGATTCCAACCATTGACCTAACACGGACAAGTCCTTAACTAAACCATATCCCTAAGTACTATGTCTATACAACTCATAAATACCTCCAGGGATGGTGACTCTAACACTGCCCTGAGCAGCCTCTTCCAGTGCCTGATAACCCTTTTAGTGAAGAAATTCTTCCTAACAACCAATCTAAACTTCCCCTGGTGCAACTTGAGGCCACTATTTCATGAAACAAACATTCTTTTCTTTATATATCCCCATGAACAGAACTAACAAGTTCTTAATTCTGCTTCATGTTGGTTTTGGTACAGTGTTCTTTGTAGACAAGTTAATTTTTTAAGATAGGCAAATGTGCCTCAATATTCACGTTATGGATGGAGCACAGGACTTTGCTACTGTAGCCACAAAGATTAATGACATTTTGATGTTGAGGGATGCATTGTAAAAATATTATATTGCTATTAAGAATTACATTTGTGTTGATAAGTTTTTACGCAAGTTTAAGGAGGCAGGGATTTCTAAGCCTTTCTTTGTTTTAAGGACCCCACTAGCCCTACAAAGGGAGTATACCTATGTAGCCAAGCTGATCATCCTGTTTTGCTTGAGGGTCAAGTTTTTCTGATTATCCGCTCTGTTCATTTCCAACCTCAGCTCCAAACACTTTTGGCAGAGAAGCACAGGTTTCAATGAGAGGGGTTTACATAGGGCTCAATGCCAGACTGGCTGTAAAGACCTGGAAGCAGTCTGTACTGGCTTGGGCTGAGGGCCACAGAACATTTAACATTGTGGATTGGAAAAGAAGAGTCCCTGAGACCCCTTCCTTGCTGCCTTCCCCTTTTCTGAGGAGTGGCAGAGCAAGGAAGTTAAAGTCAAAAAAGCCAACCAGGCACTTTCCTCTGAGCAGCACTGTAACTGCCCTTTGTGCTTCCACTGCTCAGATTTGTTTGCCATCATGTTTTCATATTTCACATGGCACAGAAATGAGTTAATCTTCATAGTGTTCCTAGGCAGTAGGTAAATGTTGCCCTTAAATAAAAAAAAAATATGCCAACTTGCCAGAAGACAGGAGCCAGGCAGTGACTGGAAGGCTTCTAAAACTACCTTGAGGCAAGGCTCAGAATTCAGGAATTCTTTTCATTCCTGGTATTGCATTGGGGTCATCTTGCTTTTTGATGTAGCCTCAAAAGCAAAATGAGCTATTAAATCTGGATACATTTCACCATTAAATTAGAAACATTTACAAGTCCAGCATTACACATAAAACATAGATAATACTTCTCATGACATAACCATTACTAGATTTTGTTTCTTGCACCTTTAGGATTGTGTGTCCTGTGGTCTCTCTCTATTTGGCTTGTGGTTTACTTTGTTATGTAACTGTTACATCTACTTAAAGGTCAGCCAAAGTAAAACTGTATTTCATGGAAGGTGAGATGTAAACAAATGTTTGATATTGCCCTGCCATTTTTCTTAGACCTTCTGCAGAGCTGGGTTACAATGTGCCAGTATTCATAAAAGAATATATTTTTATAATCTGTATTTTATTATTAATAAATATTTCAAAGTACCTTCAGGCTGAGGTTAAGAGCTATTATGTCTCTGAAAGCTAAAAAGGCAGCTATTGTGTATTCATTGCATTTTGTACAATGCAACCATGTTTGTCTGCAACTGGACACATGAATTTTTTTTTCAATGCCCACTTTCATCACTGCTTTCCCATCTTAGCATGAAAGTAACCAACTAAACTAAGAAAGGAAAGCAAGAAATTCTTAAAAATCTTTTTGCTCTATATCTAAAATCCAAACCCCAAATACAAATTACTGAATACTGTTTTAAAAACTTAAGCATTTCCTCAATGCATTTTTACTTTAAACAGATGCTGTAGATACAGATGTAGTCTTTTTGCATTTACATAGGGCTGATGTTATTAAGAATATCCACATGAGAAAAGGTTAAGGTGAAACAGATAGCATATATTGTAATATAGAGTACTTTTACTGTAGCTGACTGACACATTTAGAAAAGCTGATACTTTGATGAGAAGATCAACTGCACAATATTCTCCCAGCATCTTCTCCAGAGTCTCAATGCAAACTAACACAAGGATGCAACATGTGTGTCAAGAGAAATAAACACATATTAAACCAGACATTCATTTTCCTCAAACTAAGCTCTGAAAGCATATGAACAAAATACAGGGAAAATGTAGAAATTTACAGTAACAGTCACATGTGAGATGAAGAAAAGCTTTTATATTAAGTTGTAGCCACAGTTCCTGGCATAAAATATTAATAGTTCCAGCTATACCACTTCATAACTGAGAAGGAAGTGTTCCTAGGAGAGAATAATTTTATTTTAAAAAATCGTGTTGTTTAACAGGTATACAGCATTTGCAATTAAAAATTATCATCTCTTGGCTAATATGTATGAACATTAGTGATATATGTTTGATTATTTTATTCAGGTGTGTGATCAGAGTTTAACATAAAGCAGCCCCATATAAAATTGCAAAGGACTATTGTTGTGCTCATATACTGAGGCGTTAAATGATTTTATTTTTAATACTCGATTAACCTAAAATGATCTTCCTGTTTTTTTGTGTGAGGAGAACTCCAGTTAAATGTTGCATTGGTTTGTCCTCTTTTCTTAAAATAGCCTGGGAGGAACTGAACGGCATTGTACTTCCTCTCTGTATATGCTGGAGGTCAGGGATTTTTGTTTTGCACAGGGCACCTCTGCTTTACTCTGCCTCACCCCCCCACAATGTCCAGAAGAGGTGGCAAGCTGCTTTTGACAACGTGAACCTTGCTGCATTCAATGTGAAAAGGGAGCTGGTTGTGGTCAGATGTGGGCAGCAAGTTGTCATTTAGAAAATAGTTCCCAGCTAATAGATAAAGTATTTTTAAGCATGCTGGAATGGTTCCACAGTCAAGCTGTTATAAATGAATAGGTCTTTTGTTGTGAGCCTTGATCTCTTCCCTCCTTCCTCCCTTTCTCCTTCCCCCCTCACCCCCCTTTGTCAGGATGAGTCAATATCTTTCTAATTGGGTGTCCTTGTTGGACTCTTTTTCCAGGTTTTAGGCATTAAGAAAGTTCAAATCCTTAAACACATAGCCCTGGTGCCCAGAAACCATTTTTTCTTTTAACAGATTTATTGCATCAAGAGGTATTCATTTCAGAAGGCTCAACAGTATTGTTATGGGGTTTTTTGCTGCACACAGAAAATGTAAAAGGAACTCAGCTGTACTTCAGTGAAACAGGATTATCACCCCAAGAATGAACAAACTGATTTGTTATGTCCTTAACGAGAAGCCAGTCAACTTCTAAATAGTGTTGTGGGATTGTTCTGAAACTGTGGCCCAGTATGCTTTCAGAGATAACTACCCTGCTATCTCTTATTTTGCCATCACATCCTTTCTGACTGCCTCAGGGAAGTGAAAGTGAGTAAAGCCACCTCTGTCAATAATACCACAGGTGAGACAGGACAAACTTCAACACCGATAGTCGGGGAAGACTGAAAATCTGCTAATGGTGCCTCCCAATGGAGTCTCCTAGCATGGTCCTGTGGAAGAAGACTGACAGCTCTGTTTGCTGATTTCAAAAATTCTTGATATTTTAAAGAAATAATTACTGTTTGGAATTCATTGGTACCTGTTGTCCCAGGATCTCAGGTGAATATAACCTTCCTTGGGAAACAAATGCTGCCATCCTTTTATAGATAATAAAAAGAAGGCACACAAAGATTAAGTGCCTTGCTTGTAGATACAGTGAAAGTTTGTGGTAGATTTTAGAAATGAGCTGAGGTTTCCTGCATAAAAAAAAAAAAAAAAAAAAAAAAAAAATAAATAGAATTTGAGAGCTGCTGAATGCATTCTTTTATTTCAGGATGACTGAAGAGTGAGATTGTTACAGCAGCTGACAGTTTGGGCTATGATATTAACATGTCAACAGTTCTGCCTTCAGGGAACTGAGGCTATGCTTTTTTTCTCAGTGGCCTCTGTGACTTCAGGTCTAAGTTAGAGAGTGTGTAGCACTGCTGATCAAGATCTTACAAGAAGCACATGAGGAAGAGAGTAGAGCAGAAACCCACAGTTCTATCTCCCTAGATTTTAAAAATCCCTTTCTCTTGACAAGACCTTGCAGGTCTTGTTACCCTAGTGGGTACATATGCAGGGATGAGTAATCCCCCAGGGAACCTGATAACTGACCAGGCTGGGCATGAAAGGAATGATGGCTTCCTGATTGTATAGTCCACAAAGGGAATTTTGCTGTCTTCTTAAAATATCCATTGAAGTATGTTCTTTGTGTTTTCTTCTGTCAAGGTAGTTTTGCTTGAGGGTAGGAAGGCTCTACAGAGGAACAGTAGATGCAAAAGAAACTGTGTTTAAATACAATCAGCTGGGACTCAGAATCTAGATGCACTGAGAACATATTTGGAGGCTTGAGCAACTTTTAGAGAAAAAAAAATTAATCCCTCAACACATTAAAGTGAGACTTCATACATTTCTTTGTGAAGAACAGAATATAATGATTGTACTGTATAAACCATTTATACAAAGGAATAGTCACAGAATCACACAATCACAGAATGGCAGGGGTTAGAAGGGACCTTTGGAGATGATCAAGTCCAATCCCCCTGCCAGGGCAGGACCACCAGAGAATCTAGGCCAAGTCACTCAGAAAAGCATCCAGACGGATCCTGAAAATCTCTGGAAAAGGAGACTTCACAACTTCTCTGGGCAAATTTGGGTTTCCTCCCTTTGATAAATGCAAATCACTGCTAGTGGACATGAAGTGGGAAAGTCAGAAAACTGAAGATAGAAAATGTTTGGGCAAACGAGACCTTCTTTTCTTTTCCACTGTAACAGCCAGTAAGAAGGACCAATATATGATATTTCTTTTCAGACTAACAGTGAACTGCCAGCATGTCAATGGAAGCAAACACCTGCTTCTGTGTAGTCTGCTTAGACAGACTCTCCAAACATGCCTGCCCAAATCTACCACATCTTCCTTTCACTTTCTTGCTTCATTTCCACTAAATGAAAAGAGGTTTGAATTTTATAATACTTTATGCTGATGCATGTGAGTTTGGAGGAATAGGATGAATAAGAATGACTACCAGAAATGTCCCTGGGCATGTACAGATTTATTGTTCTGGTTCTGGAAGTCACCAGATTACAGCCTTATGTTCTTGGGTTAGTAGTTCAGCTGCAGAAGACATTTGCTCACTTTCACATGAATATCAGTCATGCCTTGTTTGTAAAAAAACCCAAAAAACAAAAACCCAAACAAAACCAAAACAAAAGATTGCTATTTTTTGTATAGCAGACTACTGGACAAGATCTGCGAATGATTTGAGTCTCTTGGTATTCGCTGTCTAAATAAATGTGAAGTAGTATCACTGTGTTGGCCTTTTACTTGTGACTCACAGCATTAACTAAAAACAAAAATCCCCCAAACCCTTAACTACAGCTTCCTCTCCAAGCTCTTATGAGCGTTTTCCACAAGAACCTCCCCTCTCCTAATTCCATAGTGACCTCTTCCTAAAGCGTCACTCCTTACTTCATTTATATTTTTGGAGGTATAAACGAAACAGGCCTGCTCCCATGAGACCAGAGCATTGCAGCCACTTTGGACTTGTTTCCAACGTGTGCTAACAGGCCAGTTTGGCAGATGATAATTGTTACTCATTTACAGTAGCAATATGAAAATGAGCCATAAATCCTAACTCAAACCACATATGTTACACTGCAGTCCCAGGCCTCAGTTTCCACACAGGTATCTCCCTCCCTCAAGCAGTTATTTGTCCTTAGTCCTGCTCTCAGGAAGACTATTCCTTCTGAATTCTCTATCAGCTTTACCTGTATGTGCCCTTCATGGAACACGAGTGGGGGTTCTCAACTGCAGGTACATTATAGAATTTCAAAACTTCATTTACCTAGAAAAATATGTCTTCTTAATGTTGTTTGTTAAATGTGCCTCTTACTGGCTGATGGGAGACATGTTCATGTGGCTGGAATATTGCAGCAATAAATAGTTCTTGTGATTATCAAATGCCTTGGCTCCACTTCAGCATTTAATCACCCTCAAAAGCCATAAATTGACTCATATACTCCACTATGAACATTGTCTCTTAATCCAACTGGATTAATAAGTTTAAGAGACATTACCCATTCATATGTGAATTTTGTTAGGTCATGAGAATAATGAGCCAGATGTACATGGGATGTAAAGAGCAATATAAGTTGCAAGACCATAACTTAAAGCTTATACAACATGCAGGGAGAAGAAATATGTGATATTAGCAGAGAAAGCTACCCACAGGTTTGTGGTCATTTACACTTAACATAATACATTTCTTTACATTCAATATGAAGATGTTTACATTAATTCTTGTCTCCAATAAGGTCAAAGACATGCTTAGATCTGTTGACATGGGGAGTTCGCAGTACTGATACTTGCTACTGCTTGTATTTTTACTTGTAAAGAGTTTGCTGTCTCAAACTAGAGTTAAATGTTTGCTCCAGAAACTCTTCAAGTAGTAATTTTTTAACACTGTGAACGAATTTGCTTAAATGGTTTAATTATTGCCATTTTTGCAATTTAAATTTTCATATTAATTACTTTATATATGTTAGTTAAACATATTTAAAGTACATAGCCTATTCTAGCTGCTGCAAGCATCCTTGCAAATAGCTGCCCATAACATCTACCATACACATACACTTTACCACTGCTCATTAACTGTATTAGAAATAAGTTTTTCACTGCTTGCTCATTCCAAAGTACTAAAATTCAACTGTGGAGGCTATCACAAAGAACAACATAAGCAAACTCTGCCTGTGTACGGCAGCAATGAATGTGAGTGTGTTTGTGTTTTGAACCATAAAGTTGTAACAAAAATATTTTATGGTAGGATCCTCTCAGTCCCAGTTCAAGAGCTTCAGGTCTGTGACACTATGATACAAGCTGTGCTAATCTAAATACAACATTAACTCGGTACAGCAGTGTATGCGTTCACAACTGGAAATAAAAAAGCTAGGGTTTACTAAGGGATTGTAGGTGTAGCTCATGGTTTGCAAAGATAAGTGAGATTTCATAAAATGAATAAACATAAACCTTCTGATTTTGTATAGAATATAGCACAGGTGACAACTTCTCCAGTCCTAATAGATCCATGTCCTCTTTAATTGATTTAGTTATATTATCAATCTCCCAAATTGCACATGGCATGCAGAAAACTGATTCTCTCCCAACAATTATATGAGGTTGCCTGTGGATTTATAAATAGCCATAATGTTTTAAAATGAAACCAAAATTCAAGGACTGAAAGGAGGACTTAAATAGAAAGAACATAGCCATAAAATAATTAAATTAAATATTCTTAATGTATTAAAACAGAAATAGTAGTATTGGTTAAGGCAGTGAGCAGCACAATTCTATCCCACTGCTACCATATTATTGTCATTTCAACCTTAACTTGCAATTTTCACAAGTTTCAGAATTTATCTTTGGAACTGTCACCTGCCACACTTAATCTAAGTGACAATTGCATTTATTTCAGTACATTAATAAAACTAGGGGTTTTTAAAACCCACTTCAGGGTTAAAATAAATCATAGAACTTCATTAACTATTGTATGGTAAGAAAACCAGCTTGCTGCTTTTTTCTAGAGTACTGTAGGTTTGTCTTCCTGTTACTTTGTCTTCTTTAATAAATATTGATTAGGATTAAATACTTTATAATACATCTTTTTCATTCATGAGTTGTAGGCATCCACCTTCACAAATGAGGATAAATGTATAATCTCATGGTCTACTGTAGCATAGCCTTTATGCATGCACATTGTGAGTGTAGTTAACTATGGGTGTCTAGACAGATACTTAGACAAACATGAATGTATAGTTACAGAAATCCGTTTTGTATTTTTAAAACTTTCACTTTGCTTTACCCAATTCCCAAATCATGTATTTCCCTGCAAACTGCAGAGCAAATTAATGCAATATTTTATAGACTGCTGTATCCATGGGTCAAGATCCTGATTTTGTTTGCATCAATGTGAGGTCAAAGTCATCCCATCGTTTCCAAGTTCAATCCTTTACATTGAGAAAATTACATCAAGTATCTTCTGCTTTATTTCATAAAGTATTACATTGTCTCCTTTGTCATGGGAACTGGTTGGTGATATTCACCACTTCTCATTCCATAATAAATCTCATAAAGGAGAAGAATTCAAAGTGTGACAAGATACTAGAATCTGTGAATGTCATAAGAAAGAGGGTTTTTTTGGTATTATAAAGAAAAAAAATACTGTACTTTTGTGTTTCTTCTTAGCCTCATGTTTTGTCCTTTCCAGTCACAGTTTTATAAAAACAAAAATTAATGGCTGATAACTTAGATGTTCCTGAAAGTTCAAGTTTTTGTATTAATTAATCACATACAGCACAAAGATTTTACAGTATGACTTGGATAATTTTCATGTTCTCGTAAATTACTTTGTTGTTGTTTTAATTCTTAGCATATTTGATCTCATTACAATGGCAAACAGAAGGAGATATGTATTGAATATAGGCCTTGAGTACTCCTCCATATAAATTTCTTTTTCAGAATTATCTACAAATGATAATAAGAAGAGACAAGACACAATTCCGGTGTGAAGTATTCATTATTTTAGGCTGAGGGTGTGTAGTGACCATATGAGGAGCACTTCCATTCCCAGCTTTGGAACAGGCTGAGGAGGAGTAGGGAAAAATGCAGCAGGTTGCAATGTCTCATGTCCCTGCTGCAAGTGAAAAACACCTGAGAAAAAATGGCAGCAGCATTTATGCTGCTCCCCTGACATACTCCTTAATTATATTTATGGTGTAAATTAATTATAAGTATGCCTTTTACCCTAAAAAATAGGCATTAAATCTTCAAGCTCACAATAAAAGTGTGCTTAGAAGTTTAACTGGACTCTGAATCAAGGTCAGGATTAGTTTATCACTATTGCATTAAAAAATCTGACCTTTTAAAGAATGTATTTTGTTCACATAGCAAAATTGGGCAAAAATCAGAACTGCAACACCAGAGTTTCTTCAGCAACTTGAATTTCACTTGACCATAGATCCTGGTTATCAGAACTTTACTTTTATTATAATAACTGCAGTAAATTGAAAATCCAAATGATTTGTTGAGAAGATGTAAAGCACATTTTGGAAAACCATGGAGAAGTATTTAACTTGGTTTTGTTGATCATTGATGAACAAGGTAACTTACAGTCTGCTGGCATTTATATCTAAAAACAATGTCTGAGAGAGAGCAGCTAGTATGTCAGAATTAAAAAAAATACAATGGAGTACAAAATATCTGACTTATTTAAAACCACAAAAGAAAAAGAACCAGCTCAGACATCAAAATAACTGCTTGTATAAGTTTACAGGAGCCTGTTTATAGCTCTTATAATGTAAAACAATGTTAAATAAATTTATACTTTAACATTATGATTTTTACAGTATTTTCATTAATGCTTTAAATGTTTTAAATAAACCACAGAAAAATGAAAAGAGAAATGAAGGAATTTGTACAGTGTAATAGGCTCCCTCACTAAACTAAAGTATAGCCATTTATTTTAAAGGGAAAACACTAAAATTCTAGTGATTTTACACCCACATACACACGCACTCTCTCTGATATGTGGCAGATATTACATTCACTAATGGAGAACAGATTTTTTTCTGTCATTCAGTAGGCAGGACTACATCCATATATGTGACTCAAAAATACCAGCTATATGGGGATCTAATACATGTTTTCTGATTTTATTAACGTTTTAGCCATGGTATTATTATAGCCATGTATGACTATTTGGTTCTTGTACGACTGGTAGTTTATACTCGCCATTAATTGCCAGAATGCTTATCTGAATGCTTTTTAGAGTTAATGTCTCTGTGGTGATATCAGAGCTATAGAATAACTTTCTGTTCTCCTTATTAAAATAATACAACCGAAAGTATTTTAAAATTAATAGTCAGTATGGTCGTTATGCAGTCTTTGAAATTATATAGATAATTACCTCTTGGCTTTTTCTAGTCATTCCATCAAGTCTAAAGGATGAGGAAGGGAACTGGGTAAAAGTTGTCCTTAGCTTTTCTTTTCCTTCCTGGGGAAAATTCCCACTCTGTGAGCACAGATACAGAATTATATCAGACCTGGTCCCAAGACCTGCATTACTTTCATTGAGCTAAGCAAGAAACTGAGGCAGAAGACTATTTTTCTTTAACTTTCTAGTTTAGGTGCCTTTTTGCATCTTTACTTGCATGCCTTGCCATGATGCTAATCTGTCAATGTAGAAAAACAATACTTTTTAAATCCAAATTAAGTTTAGTAATCATGCTATTTTGTAATGTTATTTTGTAAATTTAGTTACATCGAATCTAGAGAATTGTATGTTCCTGGCTGTTACTTTAGACAAATACACGAACAAACAAAATAGTGACATTTAAAATACTAGAAGGACTGATTGAATTTTTTTGTTTGTTTGTTTTCTCTATGATGTGTTTATTACACATAATTTTAAAATGAACATTTGATGTTAAGACCTGTCTCCAGTCATTCATACGGATGCTAAAATGAAAAATCAGGAGGATATATTCAGGCAATTAAAGAAAATATTGATTATAATTATCAGATAGAACAAAGAGAGGAAAAAAAGACCTCATTAAATTGTTTACTTCCAGGAAACTATAATTCATAGTATTGTTGTAGTGCTGGATTTTTTTTTCCTTTGTGAGTTGTAAAGGTATGAGTGAGAAATGACTGTGCAAGATGGCACAGCTGTGAGAAGCATGAAAAATAACTTCTGCTTGTATATATAGCAAAGACTTTTTATCAAAAATTTGATTGTGCATTCAATATTATGAACTCGTAATATGCAAATGCATTCTGCTGTGAATATACATTCACAGCATACCTGTTAGTGGTTGCAAAGGAGCTGTTACAATATACGCTCTGAATATGTATTAGGAATAATACACAGTATGCAAGTGAGAACATTCTATATTACGAAAATATAACACAGAATGCACAATGTTTTTAATACTCATCCATAGTGTACTCTGTGCCAGCTCAGAAGGAGCAACTGTTCTGCGTATTATGAACTCAGGTTGAAGATGTATAAAATTAACTAAATTTTTGTAGAACTCCATGTGAGACCATGATCTCACACAGGAATATAACATACAGTCTTCTGTTCCACTGCATTATTTATTCTATTTGTGAAATATGCTTGTTTTAGTATTCTTCATTTTAATATTTTGGGGAAAGATTGACTAGGTATTCTTTTCATATGGAAATACTTTTATTTCTAGATATGGTATTTCTGAAAACGTCATTTGATATTGGCAATTAGTTTGATACTGCTGAGAAAAGGTAATGCACATTTCATGAATACTCACAATTGTAAAGAATGTGCATAAAATACTAATGTAGAATAATTCCAGATACTGCTTGGGTTGCAGAAGCAAAAGGAGCCTTGTTAATCTAAAAAGCAACACAAATATTTGGCTTAGGATTTTTTTGCTTACTACAAATATACTCTCATCGGTTGTTATGACTGTTTCAGGTAAATTCATTAAGTTATTCTAAACTAACTAAGTCTTTATATAATTCAGGTTAAAATAGTCTGTGTTCCATTAGCCACACTTCTTAATAAATATTCCCTTAAACTTCCTGACCAGCTAACTCAAAAGATGTTGTTGTCTATCATTTGTCTTTGAGATGATGTTTAATGTTGAGACAAGGTCCAAATAACCTTAATTGTATCCAAAAACTCAGTGCAGAGTTTGAAACATTCACTTTTACTGAATTTCAGGTTTCTTCTGAAGTCTTAAATAATTTTTTTATTGAGGTGCAATATTAACTGCAAAGTGAAAAGCTGAATAACTGAAGTGAATATATGCAAATAAATAAGCTGTTGCAATCCAGCACACTTAGTTGCAATTGAATACTGAATATTTTTTCTTGACTAATTTGTAGGAATATAATTAATTACTAGTTGACACTTTGTTGTGATGAAACATCATTTTACATGCCTCAATATATGATCTGTTACTTTTTCGTGTGAGATCTATTAACTGCGTGAGTGAGCTACTTGCTTGAGCTTGCTAAGAAATAGGTGAAAATACCATAAACCATGCCATGTGATCTGTTTTGCCCTAAGTAGGATAAAGCTTGTTGAGCTGAATTAATCTTCATGCAACTCCTTGGACTTCATTGGAGTTACATCAGAAATAATTCATTACATATTTTGTTTGTTTGTTTGTTCCACATCATAATACCCCGCTTTCATGAAATTTGTCATCTGTGCTAGAAAATATTTGCAGAAGCAAAATATTTCTTACACTATTATATTTACAAAAATCAGAAAAATAAAATCAAGACAATTTTGATATTTTTAAATTGTCATATTTCCATATTTTAAATCCATTTTTAATCCATGCTTATACTGAGTTTAATTTTCAATTGCCAGCTCGAGCCAGCACAAAGCAGTCATGAGGTCTCATATTCCTTTTCTCCTCACTGTGGAGGCCATCCTGTGGCAGAAAAACATCAAAGTTGGACAAGAACCACTTATGTTAGATACACTTCTTCTGGTTCCCAGGGCACATTAATGTACATTACTGGAACCTGCTGGTTATGTACATTGCTGGAACATTTCTACTGGAACCTGTTGCTTCTCTAAAAGAGAAGGCATTTCTTCTGTTTCCGTTTATGGAAGGAGTAAAATCTGTATGTCTCTAATTTAATTGTAGGCATCCTCCTGTTTATTTTTTTCGCTTTGCTTTCTATGGAATAGGGTTTCCTTGGACTAGCAGAGGCTGGTAGCTCTGTTAGGACCAGCTAACGTGTAAGGCACCATCAATACTGCAGCAATACAGTGCTTGTGTTTTATAGAGCACAAATCCTCATCCACAACACAGCTGCATCCAGCTCTGTTCTGGAATCTCACAATTTACATGGCTTTAAACAGGATATTCTGGAGAAGGATGAGATACAAACTAGGCCATGAACACCAGGAATCAAAAGCACTTCAAACCAGGCATATTAGTGACCTTCAAAGTCTGTTTTACTGTGCTTTTTTGCATTTATATGCTGCATGTTTTTCTGTTTTTTATTTAAATTAAAAAATCCCCAAACATAACAAAACAATAAATTTGCAAGATTTACTTGTAGTACTGTTATTTTATAATATCATTTGGCTGTAACCCCAAGTCTTTTCTTTAGCCCTTTTAATTGTAACAATCTTCCCATCTCAGCGCTGCTACACTACAGTATTTAGGATAGAGGTCCTGCCATGCTCCTAGTACTGAAAAGAACTATGATGTTCAGATAATGTGTGTTAAAAATGCATATTTCAAAGTTGGAAATCATGTTCTTGGACATAGCAGAAGGATAACTGGAACTCATAGGTAGTAAGATACAAGCAGGTGATAAATACTGCCATCTTTCAGAAACATTCAAATGATCCAGGGCACGTAAAATGATTCCAGTTTCCTCTCTTCCGGCAGACAGAAGGAAGTGAGCATCAGTTAAAGAGTATCCTTGAGGAGGGAAACATAAGGGTTAGGAAGAAGAAAAAAATTTGAGCACTGACACTTGTATTGATCCATAAGTAATAGTTATTGATCACTTCACTGTGTAAGCAGCAACATTTTTAATAAAATATTTTTATCTGAAGAATTATGCACAGATTTTCTACAACATTGTTGAGATGAGGGACTCTGCTATCCAAAACTTCCTCCACAAGAAACTATTTGATACCCAAAAAATCTCAAAGACTAAAATTTTGCCTTGGAAAATTCAAGCTAGAAATACAGCTCAAGTTTTTAATAATGTAAGCAAATAACCTTTGCAATAGTTAATTTTGGAATGATGTGGTTTTACTTTAAATAAATAACCTGTGTCATTTTAAAACACTTTCTTTCCTTCCATGACAAGTCTATTTTGGCTGAAGGTAATATCTATTGTATGGCTGTTTTAGGAGATCAGACTAGAAAACAGTGATGACCAATTTTGTCCTGCAGACATAGGATTATATTCTGCATTTTGTGCATTTTCAATAAGAATCCGTTTTACAGAATTTTTTAATAGGGGGAAAAATTGAGACTTTTGGTTTTGCTTTTGTTTCCTTACAGGAAATTTTTACACACCCACAAATGTATTTTGAGCTTCCCTTCACATCCCAAAATCTGCCATTAATGGTCTATAAGACCATAAGTTAATTTTATGATCAATGATGAATGAAAGAATATATTGGAATACGTACGTGCAACAACCTATAACTTGGTTGCTGTAATAAGTTAGAACATGTTGCATATTTGCAGCCTACTTGAAAGGCTGCTGATATTCATATCAGAACTGCCTGCTTCCTGGGAATTTTCAATAACATTTTAGAATTATATCTGTTTGAAAGGAAAGTAACACAATTATTATTTTAGATTAGCTGTGTATTTGTTAGAACTATGTTGTGCTATCAGGAAGCGCTGTATGGTTGTCTTACGCAGATAAACTTTGCCTATCTGCAGTATCTCATTCATAGTGACCACATCTGGACTCATCACAGTCTGTGATACGTAATGTGTCACACAATATTTTTAATGTGATGTTTCAGTGATTTGTGCTTTTTGTATTTAAAATTATATTACTTTTTTAAAATCTGATTTTGCTTAGGGTTGTTCCCCACTGCATCAGTTGCAATTTGGCAATACTGGTTGAAGATCCTCTTCCATTCATGTACTTTAAACTCTCTGAAGGCTGCTACACTGTTGAACCTTGGCAGGGTCAGCTCATCCCATCATCTTTTTTAAGAAGATAAACTGAACGCCCTGGAGTTTACCATGTGAGTTTCACAGATAAGGCTTAAAAAAAAACCCAACCCAAACCAAACAGTAAGCCTGAATGGTATCTGCTCTTCATAGGCATTTATTATCCAATGAAGTATTTTGAAAGCAGGGTGCGGTTGGCTAAATTATTGCTCCTCCCACAGTTTGCTGTGATGTTTCCAGTTTCAAAGGGAAAAACACAAGCTTGTAGGTTGGGTATGAGTCATAACTTCTCTTCTGCTACTGACTCACTTGGGAGTTTGAGGTAAGTCATTCTACCTTAGGTCTCAATCACTCTACCCCCAGGACAGTGAGGAGAGGAGAAGGCATTATGGAAAGTTATGCAATGTTTTCATATACTTAAAGCATAGATATTGAGACCAATATTATAATTATGCAGTACAATAATAATTTTGTTTGCCCCAAAGAGATTTTTTACATAGCTTCTTTCCCACATTTTTTTTTTCTTCTTTTGTAATGAAAAAGTTTAAAGAAAGATTATAACGTACCAAAACCCATCTTAGGTTACTGAAATACTTAAAAATGTATTTATCAGAGGAAAGTTTATGCAACTTTCATCACACTGTTCTCTTTTGCACCAGTAATGGCCAATAATAACACTCTACAGGGGTGCAATATTATTGATGACTTCCGAAATAAGAGGAAGGTTTGAAGTGTGTGGAGTCTCACCCAGCATTGGCTCCTACACAGGTCCTTACACTCTGTCCTGGTTGGTTTGCAAGCATTGCATACAAATGCTGAACTTTAAGAAGTGAACTTTTAATACCTGAGCACTTTATCACAATAACTATTCATCTGTTATAGTCTTCTATGTCAGGATGGAGACAGTCTACAACTTACCTATTTTGCCTTCCTACTTTTGTTTCCTAAAAGATACCTTGCTTTACAATGTAGTAAGATACACTAGTAAAGTATATCTAATAAACCATAATGAAAAAAACTGCTTTTGAATTTTAAAGAAATTACAGTTTAAACATGGACACACTTTTTAACAGAAAGGTGATCTACTATGATAGCTTAAGCAAGGTGAAGCCTGTAGCTCACGGACACCAGCACACCCATGAGCAGTAATTGCAAGTACTCCAGGGTGTGGGCAAGAGCAGAGCATGAGGCTGACGTTCAAATCAGTCTGTGCGGCGAGAAAGAAATGTATTTCCTATGCAGAGAGAGCAGAGGCAGCACCACTTGGCAGTGGAGGCAGTAGTTTGCTCTCTGGGATTTCACTTTTGGAAAATGCATGTTCTACCATCCGTGCTCCTTTGAGCATTTTTGTATGCCCGCTTTAAAGTAATTTTTGATAGACGTAGCTGCATGTTACCCGTTGAGGTACACGAGAGGGGCAGGCCGTGCTAGGACCGGTCTTTGGGGGGGTGGCCCGGCCGGGGCCGGGCGCGGAGGCTCGCGGCGCTTCACGTGCCTCCTGCCCGCTGCTGAGGCGCAACTGGTTGACGGCAGCAATAACCGCAGCGCACAACTTCTGAGCCAGCGGGTTGCACCATTAAAAATGCCCCTGCACCGCTGCCAAGCGCTGCAGCTGCAAACGCTGCCCAGGCATGAAAGCCTCCCTTTCAGATTTTTTTTTTTTTTCTTCTTCCTCCTTATTCCCTGTTTCTGCTTGGCGGGTTTCGGCCTCCTGGGGAAGTCTCTGTGGCTGCAGCCCGGCTGGCGCGGGGGGCAGCGAG
>NW_009954407.1:1113859-1179747 GCF_000747805.2 Chaetura pelagica
GGCCGCCGCCCCCCGGCCCCGCGGGTGCGCTCCGCAGGGTGGGCGTCGCGCCCGCCGCCGCGCCGCGAAGTTGCTGCCGCTTCATCGCTGCCCCTCCTCAGTCCTTCGCCCCCGAGCCGTGAGTTTTCTGCATAAAATACATTAACGAGCCCTTTCATTTGCTTGTTCCTTCAGGGTCGCGTGTTAGTTTTGTTGGAGGGGGGTGCAGGCTCTTTATTACTCGGTGAGAGAGCTGGCAGATGTCCCAAGTGAGAGAACCTCTTCCTCCGGGGCCTGGAGGGCCAGAGCAAGCTCCGACTGAAAACAGCTCTTTGATCTCTCTCCCTCGAGGTAAGTTGCTTTAAAGTTTCTCTGTAATTGTTGCGCCTTTTATTTGAATGATACGTTTGCTGTTTTGTTTTGTGGATTTTAACCCCTCTTCTCTTTCCCCTCCCCCGACTTCCCCTCTTTGGTTTAACTTTGTAACACTTTCATTTCCACCTTTTTATCATTTTAAGCCGAAATTTCTATGTAGGAAAAAAGATAAAAAATAAAATTATGCACTGATGTCAGCACCAGTTCTCAGTAGTTGAAGAACTAGAGTTATTCAGAGGCAGATGCAGCTCCTTAAAAATCACTGTATAGTTTTTCAGCTTTATGTTAGTTTAGAACCTCTTTCTTGTAAAGCTCTCCTTCCAGGTCTTGCAGTAAATTGAGAAAGGTTGATCCAGAAGCTGGAATGTTGTCCAGGTTGGAGGTCACTTTGCTGTTTCTTTCTTAGGTTACTATGTGAACCTGCAGCTAAAACCAGTTTCTGAGAGTAGTAACTTTTTTAGTACCAACTGTTCAAAGGTAGTTTAATATCTTAAAGGGAAATTCTCTAAGTTATGTCTTATTTGCATTTGCACAAAATGCACTGGCTATTCTGATCATCTTCACATGGGGAAGTTTGACAAGGTGTCTTGCAGGTTATCCTCAAATCAGGGAAGTGTGTTTGCTTCCTGAGTCCTGGTCTGTGAAGATGAGACTGATTTTTTTTATTATTTTTTTTTTTTGTCCCATTTACAATTACAGCTTTGTTTTTCAGAATCCTGTCAGGAGTTTAAAAACTCTCTGAAGAGCAGACAAATAAGCTTGTTCAAAAACTGTAACTCTTCATAACTGGTTAATTGGAGCACAGCCTGGTAACACAGTTGTGCAACTGCGGATTAAACATGCAGTCTTGTTTTTGTGACTTGGAAAATCAATAGCTGTGTGAAATCAAAGCTGAAGACTCTTTTGAGAAACCAGAAAGTATCTGTAGCTAAGTAAAAAATGTTCTGGCAGGGAGGCGTATTAAATTGGCTTATACTTATCTTATTGTTGGGTTGTTTTTGTTTGTTTGTTGGTTTTTTTTGTCCTAGAGAATGACTCATAACTTCTAAACAGTAAAAAATAATAATAAAAAAAGATTAGATACAGAAGATCAAGCATGCAGAACTGAGCTGTTAAGACTCATGATTTGGCCAGGAACATCAGTATCTGTGATACATGTTATTTTCCATGTGTTGTTTTAGCTGTCATGTGATGAAGTGGCCACACTGGTTGGATTCTGCATGTAGGCCATACATCAAAGTTAACTAAAGTTATAAGTCAGTGAACTAAGCAGCCTGGAAAGTGGTCTCATTCTTCCAGTGCCACTTTAGATTGAGTTTTCAGTATTAAATAGTGTCTTAAATGATGCCATTTTGTATGATTTTCAATACATGCTTTTCTTTTTATTAAAAATAAGGAAACAAATACTGATCTGTCCACACACAAGTCATGTGCAGAAAATCTGAATGACGCAATTACAGCTCGCAGCTGTTGAGGTGGAGGATTCTAAAGTTACTTTCTTAGGCATCAGTAAGGTGCAAACAATTGTGATGCATTGATTCAGGTTTGCTCACTGGCTGCACCTTTCAAGGCACACACTCAATTTTAAAGCATATGTATAGTTCATGGAGACACAAGACTGTTTGGATTTTTTTAGACAAGTCAGCTTTCCAATACATAATTAATATTCTGATGAACTTAGATTTAAGGATAACTGTGGATATTTGTTGCTTTTTTCTAGCCTAAGTCTGTTGGGGAAATGGGGGTGGAAAGAGGAAGAGGTGAGTTCATAACATTTCCAGTCTATATTCCAGCATTTCTGTTGTCAGCTTTGCAGTGTGTGGTTACAGGATAAGGTAGTCCAGATATTCCAGGACTGATGATCTAAGATAATAAGTCTGGGAATTTCAACTCCCCCTACTCTTTTATACTACCACTAGGACATCCAAAAGTACACTGACTTCTCGAGAATCTGACAATAATTTTAAAAGCTGTGGTTGAAATTCATATTACTTCTGGAAATAGGCTAGAGGTATTTGGAAAAATCTGCAATAATTTGAAATATAATTATGACTTTAGTTAAAATGACCTCATCATATTTATGTGATGACTTCATATATTTACAGTGAGATACTTGAAATCTGTGTCCACCTAGTAGTGAAGGTTCCTTAATCAGAAAAAAAAAAAAGGCTTATCTTGTATGTATAATAAAGTATTAAGTTCATTCTACTGGGAAGGGATTTTTGTTTGGTAACAGCATACTTTAATATGCTTTCTGTATTTGTTTAGCTGGTATAGTTACCTTATATCCTGACAAGGAACTTGCCTTCTGTAGTTTTATGAGGTATCATTAAAAAATTCAGATCTTCAAAGTGCTCCTTTAGCTTGCTATCATATATATTCAGATGCTGAAGCTGAATTGTATTTTTCCATGAAAGGAAGCAAAACTTCATCTGCATTTTAAATATTCGACAAATACCTATCCCACAACCTAAAGAAAAAACAGACAAAAGTAATAAATCTTAGACAGGTTCCAGGGATACACATCAGTTGTGGACATGATGAAAACTGTGAGTTGAGACATAATTTGGCCTGTAGATGTAGAATGCTCTGGCTTTCGCAACTGAAAGGAGCTTTTGTGTGGTACTTAAACCAACATTCTCTTTCACCCTCTCCCATGTCACTGTTACAAGAGAGCAAAGGAAATCATGGTATCTTCTTTTGTGGCCATGTCAATACTCAGTTGCAGTCTTTAAACCATTACCTGTGCCAAGGGAGTCTCCTGCTTTAAGGTACAGACTACAGGATGAAAAATTTAGCCTAATTTCTGCAAACATTAGTTAATTAATTTTTACCATATCCTTCCAAAAGTCTAAATCTGCTCATGCACCCTTGTTCATGATCTTAGTCATGTCCCTCTTCCACAGGCCTTGGAATCAAATTGTGAGTACTTATGTCAGTGTGCTGTGTAATGTAGACAGACCACTTCAGTTTGGCTGTCCCTAAGCAAGGAATGTGGCAATTAGTAACCATTAGCCTCTTTGCTTTAAGGAAAATGATTCATATGTTAGAGATCATGTTGTGATTATTGCTGGGAGTATGAGTAGACTTTTTTCATTAAATCCTCTGCATTTGAATAAACCATGAAATGAAAGAGGGGAATTCAATGAACATGAAACTATGTTTAGAGAATCAGGCCACATTTTAGAAAATGTAGGACTGTCATCTATAAAGTGTTTGGAATGCTTTTACTGCTAATTGGTAACTAAATGTAACCTAGAATAACAAGTGAATAAAATTTTAGCTTTCTCAATCTAGAAAGAAAGAAACATAATGATAATAACAACAGCCACTACCTGTTGTGAAATTGAGACGTAGTTGCACTTCAACAATAAGAACTTCCTAATAACTGATTAGATGATGGAAATACACTGGAATTTATTTATTTTAAATGAGGTGGAGGAGGAGGATGGAGAAGTCTAGTAGATAAATTAAGCATCAAGTTCTATAAGTGACTGTTTTCTCTGGTGCAAATGATGTCACTGATGGTGGAAGGAGATGCAGTTCTGATTTGGTGTCCAAAGAAACCATATTCAGCAATTAATACTTCCATTCAGAAAAGTCCAAAAAGCACGTGCTTCTTTTCAAGAATGTGATTGAAACATCTTCCTGTTTTCTGAACTTGGCTCTTTTCATGACGAGAAGCAGTAAAGGAACATGCTGGCTAGCTGAGATGGGGTGACAGAAGACTTACTGCAGGGAGTGTTTGGACACTCTTGAGGCAATGATTGCTATCACCATAATTACTGCTCTTTACCAGCAGTGTCTCAGTGTTATGAGTAATGGATTTTTATTTTAACAGTTAAGTGGTGCACTCAGATTGCTCAAATTTACCAAATGCTTTCCCTATATTTGTGTTCTTGCTTGGAATCTGACAAGAGTTGAGTAAATATGTGTTAATTTGTTTCATCATTGTCAGTACTGAGACATTTATTGAACGTTACTGACTAAAATACCTAAAACTTTCATAAGTGTCTAACTCTAAGTTTGTCATAAAAATATACTTCTGCTTTCAGTTTCACGTGCATGCCGTTCCAGTAAAGTGATTCATGTCCACATGGGAGTGATAGACTTGTATTTCATAAAGCTGACTGTGAAGGTCTTGCATCAAATTTGAAATACTTTTGTTCCATCTCACAGGCTAATTTTATATCAGAATAATTCTTATCAAATTCCATTCCAGGCTCTCAGAAGTTAGATTTCTCATTTTTTTAAAACTCTTGTTTTTTCCTAATAAGAAGCATCTAGAAATGAGTGCATTACACTAGGGTCTTTCTTTGGATCAGCAGTTCAGTTCGGAACTGAATCTCTTGTTCATTCCCACTTTGGTTTGGGGAGTGACCTGGACTGTATTCCTCTTGGACGAAATAATCTGAAAAATGGACTGCAGGAATGTGCCTAATGCACTCCAGCCATTAAAAGCCTTTGGTCTTTGAGATTAAATCTGAGACCTAATCCAAAGTAGAAAGCCCCTGGAACATGTGTAATATGGAATGTGTCCTTAAAATCAACTCTTTCACTGTACAGCCACACTTTTGTTGGCCCATGCTGTTCCTAATATTACCATAGCCACTGACTACTGCTTAGCTCCTATAAGAAACTGGTTTTGTACACATGAAACAATGTTGGATGAATGACAAATCTGTGACTGACTGCATGATAGTTAGTGTGATTATTTGTGAAAAGAAGTTTCACTTATGTTTTTTGACTTTTTAATGCTTTACATTACTTTTAAAAGAGTACCTAGTTGCATCTTGCTATTAATTTTTAATTTATTAGGGCTATCAAACTTAGTACATTCCTAGTTGCTCCATAGTTTGCATCTGGAAAATTCTGTGTAAGGACATTCCAAGAAGTTCAGTTTAATTGCTCTAATTTGAAAAGGCTGGTTTTTCAGTGGCATTTTTGAGACCATTGAAATCCACTGAAATGAGATTAAAAAAATTAGTTATGTTAGTTTTAAAACAGTCACACATCTAAACGGAGGCTTCCAACACCATAATTTGTGGATTATCAATACTAATTAGATTGTACTACCAGTTATTAATGAAATTACATAATTTCAGGCCAATAATAAAATGGAATAGGCATTCTGTTACAGAAATAGCACAGATGAACTTGTTTTGTGAAATACCTAAAAATTCCAAGCATTTCATAAACTAGCTAGTGAGTGTCAGTGCTAATGGTTGCAGTGTGAAACCTGGTATTATTATGGTTCCTTTGTGTCATTGTTGTGAACAGTGGAATTTTCAGTAGGAAATAGCATCCTCAGTGGTTCCTTGCCAGCGAGGATATTAGTGAACAAAGGAAGTGTTAGAAGTGCAGATTTGCTACATGCTCTTCAATCCCTCCCAGCTGCTGTAGGCTTGAGACAGAGAACCTTTTTATCTTTCCTTTTGGAAACATTCTTCAGCTTTTTTATTCCTCATAGATCTGCTTTTGTGTTCGGGTTTTGGTGGTGGGTTGTTTTTCTGTTGTTGTTTTTTGTTTTTGTAATTTCTCTTTGCTTTGAAGGACAAAATTCCATTTGGGTTGCACATGCATGTTTTAATCTGTGTCTGCTTGTTCAAGGATAACTCAGGCCTTCTGAGGACTCATGTTTACATCCTAGTAGCTGGGTCAAATTTGGGTGTCTAAGTAAACTTTGCCCTGTGCTTTCATCATTCCTCCACCCTTAAACAGTAAAACTCTTGGACTGTTGCTGTCTCTGAAGGTCACAAAGACTCCACTGTTCCAGTCTGTTCTGCCTGTCCCACTCTCCTTGTAAAGAATGATGTACTTTGGTTTCCAGAAACTTTTCCCAGCAATTGCTTTTGCTTTACTTGTTTGGAGACATCCACCACATTGCTGGTGAACAGAAAAAAAAAAGTGTCATAGCAACAAAGCCTCATTTTACATTCACAAAGTCCCTGTGTCAATAGACAAACGCCAAACCTGTTTCTCAAGTCCAGCTGTTGCTAGTCAAGCACTCCAATTGTTCACATGCTTGGAAGAGGTGACTGAGTCAGTGTATGGGTGTATTTGTCGTCTAATTAATAGACACCAGCTGCCAATCATGCTCTGAGGATGTGCAACCTACATAATATGGTCACTTGTTGCAATTTTTAAAATATTTTTTTTTTGCATGTTGAAGGATTGATTATTAAATAGTTACTGATGCATTTTGGTATGATTCCACATTTGAACACACTGAGACCTATTCCTGAGTAAATGCAAGAGGTATAGCAGGGCAAGTGAGGGCAGCTTGAGTGTCAACGTACCAATGGACAAGCACTTGGAGAAGAAAAGGTGGTTATTTGTAAAAGACTTGAGCTCTTTGAGATATGTCCTGCAAATGCACACCTGTTACCTAACTTCTTTGTATTTTCTATCAATTTTGCATATTAATTTCATGTCCACTCATTATCATAGAGAAAAATGGAATAAATATAGCTCTGAAAATGATACTTCACTTGGATTTTCTAATACATTTTCAGCAACTTTATAAAGGCATAGAATACAGTATTGGAAAGGATCTGGAAAGGTTGCCTTATATACTCTTCTTGCCCAACTATACATTAAGTCTTTCTTGACAATTCTGTCTCCTTGTTAATTTTTCTTTTTGACAGGGCTATTGTAATAGTAGCTTTGTTGCTGACCTAGACTGCTGAAATGTGTTTGTCGTGATGCAAAGAAATGTATGTAACCAGAGGTACATACTCCAAACTATACCAGACATTAACAGTCAGTGTTACAATAGTCTCAATTGGGAAAACAAGTTTTGATTTTATTAAATGCATGTGTTGCTGAGTAATTTTAAAAACAAATATAACATTATTATGGTGAAATTAATGTACTATAAAACTGATTTATATGTCCTTTAATAATTCAAATTACAAAAAATAAGAGTTAACTTTGCTCACTTATTTAATAAAACAATAATTTTGAGATGTGATTAAATTATTCTTTTCCCCGCAAAGTGGCTTACCATTGTCTTAAATATAGATATGATTTGGGCTGTTAACCATCTCAGTTCTATACTTTGCCAGCATGTTGTATCTCCTCCTTATTTAAACTTCAAGCTTGCATTAATCTCTACACAAGGGAAGCTGTGCCCATGCTTACCTTCAGGATAAACTGCAGGGTACTCTGCATGGATGGCACTCCTGCAGGGTTTTTGGCTGGAAGCCCTTCAGCCCAGGGGCTGCTGTTAGTGTAGAAAAGGAGCCTAGCCATACAGGTTGCTGGTCTGGGGGCTGAGTCATGGTAGATAAGATGTTGCTTTTGTGACATTACTTGGAGTAGCTTACGCAGGTTTTGAAGAGAGGTTAGATTTCTACCTCAGCACTGCCAGAATCAGAACACCATGAGTCTTTTCTTTCCATTATTTGGTCTGCTAGGAAGACCATCTCTTTTTCTTCTTGGCTCTCAGTTTTGGAAGTCAGTCACATGAAAGTGGAAGCGTGTACTAAAGGAAGCAGAAACTAAAATGGGAAGGAAAGATTACATAAAATATCTTAAGGTTAATCTTGATTAAAACAGAATTGTTAAAAATTTATTTGAAGAAGCAGTAGAAAAAAGCCATACACATCTATGGCCAGATCTAGCCATTAGTATTTGTGCCAGCTGTAGGCTTTATTAAAGCTGCTCTGGCACAGCATGACACATCAGAGAAGCAGAAGGTCTTTGCGGTGATTCTTACTGGACTAATGCATGTGTTATCTTACATAAACTGCTCTTACCGCTATTCTTATGCATCTAACACAAAAATAATGGCATCAAAACCCCACAAACTTGGGAGTGTTCTTGAGGCTGTGATAATGTGTGATTGGTTGAAGTTGGTATCTGATAGTTGTACCTCTAGAATAAAAATAAATAAAAATGTTAACAATCAAGACATTCCTTTGTATTAAAGCTGAGACCTGGTGCACATTTGAGGCAAAACAAATAATTAGGACAGCAGTGTTTTTCTGTTTCTAGTTTGCTGATGCATCAGAAGGGATGCATGAAAAAATCTTAAATAAATATAGGCCAAGGTCTACTTTTCCTAAAGCCCCATAGTACTAAGTCTGGCTGTGATGGAGGCAATTTTCTTCACAGCAGCCCCGCTGGTGCTGTGTTTGGGATTTGTGACTAGAACAATGTTGATGGCACACCAATGGTTTGGCTGTTGCTGAGCGGCACTTGGACAGCATCAAGTCTCTTTTCTCACTCTGCTGCTCCAGTAAGTGTGGTGAGGGTGCGTGGGGGCACTTTTCAAACACATTTGCACCTAATACCTAACTTCACAAGCAAAATCATCACACTTCAATGTAGTCAGATTTGTATCTGAGTGATACCAGGTGTAAATAATTTTTATCTAATGTCTGTTGAAGGGGTTGAAAAAATCTGGGATTTTTTTGGATAGAATGAGTATCTAGGTGAGATTAAATCATCAGGGCAAGATGCAAAACTCACTGAAGTCAATAGATATCTTCCCAATCACTTCAGTAACTTTACAGCAATCCCAGTTCATCTCAGGATGGGCTTGATGAAATATAGACAAGTTGTTGAAGAAATGGTGATGGGAGGGAGGGCTGAGAGATAAGTACCATGGAGGTAGATAGGTCAGACATTTCAGAGGGGGGAATTAATAGAAGGGGAGCAGCAGTGCTTGAAGGCACATGCTACTATACATACAATATGGCATATATTATTTTGAGTGATGTTCAATGCCTCAGTTTAATAGGGTGGATAACAAAGGCAGAAAGTTAGGATTTAAAATCAAACTGCTATTGGTTACATAAAGTAACCTTTAATATGTCGTGGTAGCAAAAAAAGATTTTTCTGTCTCAAGGCTGGAATCATTGCTTTCCTAGTGAATATGCTATTGTTACATTGTAATGAGTGGTGTATAAACACATTCTTGTCAGAAACAAAGACAGCCAATAGACTTTTCAACAGTTACTTGTTTGGATTTTCTGTAAATATTAAATAATCTATGTATACTAAAAAAATACCTGCCTGAAAATATTTACTGCTTTATAGATCTCTCGAGTAAGTGATAATCTGTCACTGCGAATAATGTGCAAAGTAATTCTAGTTTTGGAAGTGTTTTCTTGAATGTCAGTAGGAAAAATGTGTAGCAATCAAGAACAGAAAGATTTGTGTGTGTGTGAATTTGACTATTAATACATTAGTGACAGCAAAAAAGAAAGCTGTAACTTACCCTGGTTTGAGAAAATATGGGTCTGCATTTGTGATCTGGCAAAATAATCAAAACAATAAGATCTGCTATCTTGTGAAATAAGCTTAAGAATTCCTCAAATAAACTTACCATGGAAATTCCCCTGCATCTTGTATATACTTGGAGAGAAGAATTTTTCCTTTCATCATAGGCTAAATGTTGACTTTTACTCAGGAATGGCTTTTAAAGGCTATTCTCTTCAGTGAAATTAGGTAATTGTGTTATAATAAATTTTCTGAATTTCTTTGCTAATCAGTTTTGAAGTTTCAACAATATTTGTCTTTAATTATATGTTAATTGTGAATAAGAGAACAGACGTCTGTGGAATTTTTGTGTCTATTACATGCCAGAGCCACATGTTTGAGGGGAAAAAAATGTGGGTTTTTTTGTCTGACAAAGTGATTCAAATTTCTACCTGAAAATATTGTGAAAGGTAAATAAATATAAACAAACTCAACCATAACACAGTTACAAAAGCTGCTTATTTGGCATGATTAGACACAGTATGACTAAAATACTTCCTTAATGAGGAATTATTTTGATCTGGACAAGAGAACAAATTGAAAAACATCTTCATTAGAACTGCTTCTAAGGAAACTACATGAGATGCTAAGACAAGTTCTGTTTTATGCTGTCTTGTTTTTAATTTTCAAATATCAGTTTTATTCACATAGAAGAAAAAGATAATAAAAACTAATACCTTAAAATTTCTTTGACTTAGAAAAAAACAACCAGGAGAATACTGCACCAGGAGATAAGGAGATAAAACAGCCTTCCAGGAAGCAAAGTATACAACCAGAGATACAAGACCAGTCCATCTGGGGAAATCGCACTGATGGTGACCTCATCAGAAGTAAGTATTTCCAGAACAAATTGCTGCCATTTAGGCTCACTTACACAGTGTAACTGTATACTGCCTGTTGACTCAGTTAAATGTGTGTCAAATGCAATTGTGTTGCAACTATAATGTGTGTCTACTGAATTTATTTCCCAGAATGACTGGTGTCAGCATGCATAAGCAGCAAGTTCAAAGAAAGGTGTGACTTGAGTGGTGCAGTATAATGTAGACACTGCTGGCATCTACATTTTAATCCTTAATGTTCTATTCTTCTCTTATAATTCCTAATGGGATATGAATATTTAGTAGACTCATGAGCTGAAGTATGCAACCTGTGCTAGGTGTCATTGCCTTTGATTTCTCAGGTTATACATTTAGGTGGCAGAGTAAAGTATGCTGAACACAGTGTCTTCCAGAGGCACTGAGTAATGGTCAGATGTAAGTTTATAAAGAGGTTTGAATCCTGAAGTAGCTAGTCCTTTCAAAACTAGAGGAATGCTGTATGACAAGGTTTTAGGCCTTAATTGCTATGGAACTGTGGGGTTTTTTAAACTTAGTTTTTACAAGTCCACATGCCTAATGTGTATCTTGGATGCTTTAAAACATAAATATATATGCAAGATTATTCCCATTTTTCTGTCTTGAAGATCATATGCTGTCCAAAGGATCATCCACAATTGTACTCTCCTGACGCATTTTTTTTTCTGTTAACTGCCAGAGCTAATACTACTTTAAAATTCTGTGAATGCTTGAACATTAGTTACTCAAGGGAGGGGCAGCCTGAGAAACTGTTCTCTAATTACAGGGTGTATTCAGAAAGCAAAGGGACTAAATGCTGTGTGATGCTTCAGGTCTCTGAGTTTGTTTCTGACACAAACTTCAGGGTCAGTCTGTTTTTATACTGCACACTTACTACATGATACATAGTGGACTAAATTCATATTTCTGAGCCTGCTATTGCTATAACTGGTGATTTCATCTGGAGTTACCTTTTTCTTTTAGGTTTGTTTTGTTGTGTGGGTTTATTTTTTGTTGTTTGGTTTTGGTTTTTTTTGTTTGGTCTTGTTTCTGGTTTTGTTGGTTTTTTTTTTGTTGGGTTTTTTGAAGCTTATTTATGCATTGAACTTCTCTTAAACTGTGTTAGAATTTGAAGTTATTTTCAAACCTTAGTTAATATTTTTTTTCTAAATAATGAATCCCAGTGAATACTTACACATTTAATGTATTGAATAGTTATCTAGATTCTGTACAGGAAAACTTGAATGTAGCATGTCAGTTATTTATCTGAGAATTTGAAAAAATGGGGCTATAAGGAGGAAGATTTTTACTTCACAGTTTGAGGGTTTACCTAATTCCACAAAATCATTATTTTAGATCTAACTGTCTCTGAACAAGCAATTGCTTTGTGTTTGTGTTGAGGACATAGGAAGGTGCATATGGCATCTGCTGCTTTGGAGTGGCCTTCTCATTCTTCCTAGAGGCTCCCTTACTCCCAGACCCATGGGAAAGCAAATGTATGTGGTATCAGCTAGCAGCATGTCTGCCTCTGGCAGAAAAGGACCTGGGGGTTCTAATTGACAAGCAGCTGAATATGAGCCAGTAGTGTGCCCAGGTGGCCAAGAAAGCCAATGGCATCCTGGCTTGTACTAGAAACAGTGTGACCAGCAGAAGTAGAGAGGTGATTGTCCCCCCGTGCTCAGTGCTGGTGAGGCCACACCTGGAGTATTGTGTCCAGTTTTGGGCACCTCAATTCAAGAGAGATATCGAGGTGCTGCAGCAAGTACAGAGGAGGCCAACAAAGCTGGTGAAGGGCCTAGAGAATAAATCTTATGAAGAATGCTGAAGGAGCTGGGCATGTTTAGTTTGAGGAAAAGGACACTGAGGGGAGACATCATCAGTCTCTACAACTACCTGAAAGGTCATTCATTGTTGAGAGGTTGGTGCTGATCTCTTCTCACAGGTAATTAGCAACAGAACAGGAGGGAGTGGTTTCAAGCTGCAACAAAGTAGGTTTAGACTGGACATTAGGAACATTTTTTTCACAGAAAGAGTGGTTAGACACTGGAGTAGGCTGCCAAGGGAGGTGGTTGAGTCACCATCCCTGGATGTGTTTAAGGGTCATTTGGATGTGGTGTTGGTGGATATGGTTTAGGAGGAGTAGGAATGATGGTTGGACTCAGTGATACCAAGGGTCTTTTGCAACCTGAATGGTTCTATGATTCTCAACTCTTGAGGAAAAGACCAAGGACAGTAGGGTGGTTCTGTGCTTCATGTAATCTGTTCACTGCAGGGATGTACTGTAGTGGCTGCACTGGGCAAATGGCTGAGGAAAAGGTACATTTTTCAAAATACAGGAGAAATTACAGCAGATTGTTCAAATCCCTGGCAGTGAAAGAAGAGTAAAGTGACTTGAGAGCTACATGTTGTTACATGTCTCTGTGATGGGAGGGTCACCTGAATTAAAAGAGTAACAGGACAAAGGTTAAAGAGAGGATAAAATCCTGAAGTAGGTATGTATGTATGATGCAGTGCTCCAGTATGCATAAATGCTCTTCCTGGAGTCACTAATAGTTTTACCTTTGACTTTGTGAAAAGCAAGTTTAGGTGAAAGCTGGAAGTTTCTAAAACTTCTAGTCTTAACAGAATTTTGTATAGAATTTTGCCCCTCTACTCGGCTCTGGTGAGACCCCACCTGGAATACTGTGTACAGTTCTGATGCCCTCAGCACAAGAAAGATAAAGACCTGTTGGAAAGGGTCCATAGAAAGGCCACCAAGATGATCAAAGGCCTGGAGCACCTCTGCTATGAAGACAGCCTGAGAGAATTGAGGCTGTTCACCCTAGAGAAGAGAAGGCTCTGGGGAGACCTTATAGCAGCTTTCCAGTACTTGAAAGGGGCCTACAGGAAAGCTGGGGAGGGGCTTTTCATCAGAGAAGATAGTGATAGGACAAGGGGCAATGGTTTTAAACTGAGAAAGGGGAGATTTAGGTTATATATTAGGAAGAAATTCTTCACTATCAGGGTGGTGAGGAACTGGAATGGGTTGCCCAGGGATGTTGTTGATGCCCCATCCATGGAGGCTTTTAGGATGAGGTTTTGTGTAACCTGATCTAGTGGTAGGGTTCCCTGCTCATGGCAGGGGGGGTTTAACTTGATGACCTTCGAGGTCCCTTCCAACCTTAATGATTCTATGATTCTAGTGGTTTAATTATGAGACATGTTTGAGTAGCTGCTATGCTGCTATCCTTTCTTTGCTTCAAATTAATTATTTTTTAATCATTAATGTTCCTGTTCCCAAAGTCTTCTAGATAGAAGAAACAAAAATGGTGAAATTAAAGCAGCTTTGTTTTGTTCTTTTTTGGGAGGGGCTTTAGCTACAAGTAGGAAAATCTGTTGTATTTTAAAAAACCTGAGGAACAGTGTTTGGCTCAATTGCAAGTACATTGTTCAGTTTGTAAAAGTTTTACGACTTGATCTACCTAATAGCTAAAGTTCAAAAAATAGAAAAAGTAGAGCACAGAGAAGCTTGATAATCACAAACATTACTTAGATACTTAATCTTAAGTAACTAGTATTGAAGATTAGAATGGCTGTGATTCAATATTTATGCAGAATATTGTATATTGGAAGAAGCTTGAGGTTAGAAATAAACAATGTTTTGATCATTATGATGTACTTTGAAAATGTTTCTTTGAATTGTTTTAGACAGGGCATTCTTTAGTTTTCTTAGGTGTCAACAACTATTCACTATTCTAATGATTCAGTTTCTTTTTTTCTCATGCAGAATGTTTTCCACCCCCACAGTTGCTATATACTCCATTAGTGTTAGCCTTAGTTTTCACTTTTTAAATATTTCCAGCATTTACTTTCCAAGGTTCTCCTTGTTTGCAGCTGTTTTATCCTGCTGTTATGTGGAAGTAAATTAATCAGTCAGTTGTACTGGCACACCAACAACAGAGGCCAGTGTTAGAGACTCTGTAATGACTTCATAATGTATGATTTCTCATTTGCACTTGTGAACTCAGTTTACCAGGCAACGTCAATGAACTAAAATGCTGCTCCCATTTTCCACAGTAACCCGTTTTCAGTTCACCTTGCCCTTGCAGTTCTTTTCACAAGCCTCCTTTTTTTTAATCTCTAGATGATGAGGTTTCCCCCAGATTAGCCTTTTCTCCAGCTCCTTTGGGGCATCCCTTCTCCCCCAGATGAAAATTCTTATAATATACTGGGTAAATGGCTAATCTTATGGGAAGCTTCAACCAAGGATTTTAATTGGTTTTGAAAAGAGCTTGGGAGTCATGGTAGAGGAATATTAGATTCCAGTGCACCAGTGCTTCAAAAGGTTACTGTGTACTGGCATATAAACAGGAGAGAGCTAAATAAGAAGAAAATGGTTGTATTACCTTTCAGTATTAATTGTTAATGCACTTGCGTAACTGTTACTGGAATACCGTGTTCAGTTGGAGAAGGGTCAGGGGAGAACCACAAATATCTCAGGAATGACTGGAGTAGTTGAAAACATGCCTTATTGTGGAAAAACTGGAGTTCAATCTGTTTAGTGTTAATAAGGGGATAAAGAGGTGCTTGCCTAGTCCCTGAGAAGCAAGATTCCACAATGAGCAGAAATTTGGTAAGACAGTTCTTCAACTGTAGCAGACAAGGGGACAACTAGATAAAATGTCTGGAAGTTCAGTTGGACTAGAGATAAGGTGTACATTTTTTAGCAGAGTATTTGAGAAATAGAAGAGCTGCCAAATAGTTGATCTTTTTAGGTGTGTTAAAATGGCATTACAGTGGTCAATGCTATCCATATCCTTCATTCTTAGAACCTGAGTAAGGGAGAATCTCTTTTTCATAGCGCTTTCCCCAGACTGGGAAAACCTCTATATTTTCCATCTCAGGTATTCTTCAAAGCAGCAATGAGATCTATTCCTTTCCCATCACAGATGCACAGTAATTTTGTGTTTTATCTCAGGCTGTAGAGGTCCTGCTTTTCAAAGGAACTTAGCCTTAGAATAGCTCCATCTGCTTTTCATTTTTCTTCAGCAGTGCATTTTAAATATCTGCAAACACCTTCTGCTTATTGTCATTGTGTGACCTGGTGGCCTGTAATGGAGATGTTCTGTTATCACTCACCTTTGGCAAGTGAGAAAGAGTGAATGTTCAAATATGCAGGAGGGCAACCTCTGACTGTAGGAATGAAGCCATAGGAGTTTTTGCTGCTCTGCATTACCACAGTGTCTGGCTTTGTTCTTTGTGGAAGGTTGGGTGTACTTTTCCCCTCGGAAAAAAAAAAAAAAAAAAAAAAAAAGGCTATAAAGGTGGATTTCAGAATATTTAGGCAGAGTTTTACAGGGGGTACTAGGTTATCATTGATGTGTGCTGTTATGTAGGGGAAGAAATGTTTGGAAGGGAAGAAAATGCCAGTCCTGAGCACTATTTGCTTGTGAGGATTTAATCTCCTTTCCAGTTCTCAAGCAGGACCTTAGCTATGTGATATTTAAGAAAACAAAAAACATCTACCCATAGATTCAAATTGTCATGAATAATTGATTAATAATAATCCAATTCTCAAGATTAAATACCTAAAATATGCCCATGTTTTACAGATAGAAAGGTCATTGCTATCCATCATTTCCTAGCTTCAATTGCCTCTTTCTCCTCCAGGAAACACCCTCCTGATAAGAGTGGTTCTACAGAGAAATGGATGCTTCATTCAGCTCTGTGGGGATTAAATAATTTTGCCTGTTCTTGTGCCCACTATTTAATTACTTAATTCTTATTTATTGCATTTTGTTTGAAATATAAATCTATTATAGTTTTTATCTTTTTTCTGTATTTTTATGTGTACAATTTTACTTTACACAATTCTTTATTTAATTTTAACATCTGGAGATTCCATTTTCCTACTGGCTAACTGGATGATTTCCATAGTTTAAATTACATAGTTTGGGTTTGGAACATTTCTCCCAACAAGAAGCAGATAATCTGCTGTTAGAACTGTTATTTTTGTTTTATATTAATTCAAATACCTTTTCTTGGCTAATTTATAGTGCACAGTCATCTTGCAATTACTGTGATTTCAAATTACTGTGTTTATTCTGTCTAAAAAATAGTGCAAAGTGCTTGAGATAACTTAAATGATACTCTTCAAAGATAGAAAGTATGATAGATACAGTCTTGCAGTGTAACTGAGTGTGTGAGTAGAGAAATCATGCAGAATAGATTTATGGAAATTATTCAAAACGTATTGCTGAGTCTGAAAGGTGTATTCTTCTGGTTAAAGAAGCAATTTGTGTACAATGTTCCCAACATACTCAGCTATGTGCTTCATCTGGCTGTAAAAAAAAAGTGTGAGCTTATGAATGTACAATACTTTAATCAGTTCAGTACTTAGATACAGGAACGTAGTATTGCTGTTTAGATGCTACCTATAAAGAAGGTAAAATGTGATTTATTCTGATAGTTTTGTACTGATTTTGGCTGAGAAAGAGTTAATTTTCTTCATAGCTGTGCACTGGGGTTACACCATGCCAAGTTTCTCAGCTACCAGGTAGTGAAATACAACTTTGATTATATAAACTGGAAAAAAGCTAGGTATGTTGTACAGCATATTCTGGGTATTCATGCCAGTCACTATAAAGCATCTCATAAAGGTGGTAGTGCAAATTATGCTGTTTAGCAAAATTTTGAAAGGCAGGTCAGTGCGTTGTGCATCAGAAGTAGTAGGGCCTGTGAAAGACCCATGGATTTGCTCCTACTAATGAAGAACTGGTTGAGGCTGAGGAGAAGAGTGAACAGTAGTGCTCCTGCAGTAGGCTGAGAAATACAAATGAGAAATCAGAAGCTTCTGGTATTGGGATACCAAGAGACTAAACATTTTCACTATTCCAAACAAACTAATCAGAGTTTGCAGCTGGTGCACATGTATGCAGCTGGAGCTCTTGTTCTGGAGCTACTGTTCACCTGAGTCTTGATGATTCAGCTGGGGTTGTTTAGATTTCCCTCCTTCTTTTCTTAATGGAGAATGGTGATACACATTTTCCAGTCTATACCTGGAAAACTTGTGCAGAAGTATAGGCTGCTTCTTGCTGAAAGCATAACCATCATCTTGCCATTTTGATTTCCTCTAGGAATTTCTAGGATCAAACCTGTCAGCTGAGACCATTTTACATCCAAGGAATTTCACATCTCACTGTTGCACAACCACAGCATTTTTATTTAATTTTCATTTAATCCTCTCCTGGGAAGAAAGGCATTTTCACGGATAGCTGTATCTTTACAGTAGAGTCTTCAGAGTTTGAGACTGGGCCTTTGGTGTTTACAGAAGTCGCCAGTGCAATGACCCCAGAGTTGCTGGAAATAGTAGTCCATATTTGTAAACAGAGTTGCTGTGGGATGCAGGTGTTTTATATGTAGCCTGTCCCCTTCAACTTGATTGATGGTTTTGAAGCAATGCAGTTAATGGTGGACTGCAATGGGTGGGGAATTTGTATGCTCTGTGGTGACTCCATGTGGAGATGTAAGCTTCTTGCTGTTGTTGACCCACTTAAAGAACAGTAGTTAAACTTCAGTGAGAACTTTAAACTGCACCAGATGACCATAAGATAGATGCATGTATTCTGCATATCACTAGGAGCCAGAATTACCTGGAGCCTTTCATTTTCTGTTTTACCTTCTGAGTCTCAGAACATCATCTGAATGTATTGTCTGAGGCTGAGGAAATTTGAATGACAGTAATCATCAGTACCAGACAAAGGTGAAATTCTTCCAGTAAAGTGAAGATTACTGTGCTGGCTGTGTTTGAGCCTGAAGTAAATTATATCTTAATTTCAGAATATTTTCCTTTGTTGTATTGGTACTGTCTCAGAATTAATGTGCTGTTATGCCTAGATGGGAAAGAATATTTATATTCTTTTCCTGATTAGTTTCTCTTATAGAGGGAGAAGTACAATGTATTTGTAGTGGTTCCTTAAAGAGGAAAAGTAATAAGACTCTGACTGCATTCTGTGTGAAATACACTACAAAACCAATGAGTGTGTGGTTTCAGACTGCTATTTTCAGTACTAACGGTATTCAGTTAGCCATTTTTAGCAAAGAAAACACCAAATTACAAAGTGCATGAAAGTATTGTCATGCAAGTTGTACTTTTAGAAACCTAAAATGGTTCCTAAAAACCATTCTGGCAAAATGTCTTGAACTTAAACCATGGCAAAAATTATCCTAGTTTTTGTCTTTTTAAATTTTACTTTGCTGTCATGTGTGTGGTACTCTTGAAGTAGGCTTATAGATCTGAAAAGTGGTTTGTATATTGTGTGTCAATGAAAATGATTAAATTAATACTTTCAAATGTAGGCAGCCAAAATAGTTGTCATGCTTTTGAATTTTGTATTTACTGATCAAAAAATGAAAGATTAAGAGGGGCTCATGGTCACACCAGAAGGCTTAGCTAAGAAATTATGGTTACAGATCTTTTGTCTTTAAATAGCTATCCAGAGGAAAGAAAGGTCTGAATACTACTTACCTGTTCTGCATCCTGGTAATATCTGCAGTACAAAAACACCCACAAATACCATTCCCTGAAGGTATTTTTTTTGAATGACAGAGAAAAAAACAGGAGCAAATGACTTATTTATGTGTCTTGATGGTGGGTTTGCATTTTCCCTTAAAAAATATATATATAAAAAAATAATTATCTAAACCCAGAAGATCCCTTTGAAAAACATTAAAAAAAAAACACAACTGTGGTCACTCAGGCTATTTCTAATATTAGTTTTTTTTAACTCATTATGCTGATGAAGTAGGCCTCCAGAAATACTGAAGCTTAATTTAAGAAAACGATGAACTATTTGCCACCTGAGCTTTGGAAGTCTGAATTTTATATCTGGACCTGTGAAAGTTAGAAGCTTAAATTTTACTTTTAAACCTGCCTCCTTAAAATTCTATGCAGTGTCTCGATTATCATGTTCTTACTTTAATCTGAAGCTATAAATATTATGGTATTTGTTTAGAGACAATCGTAAGAGTTAGCAATGCTAATGTTAATTGGAGCAGAATTTCAACTAAGAGACTATTTCCGGTTGCAGAGATTCCTCAAGTTGAAGTGAGATTTATTGATTTACAGCTCAGACTTAAGGTTGTATAATGTTTGCATAAAATGTTATGAAGTTTGCTTTTGAAACAAGTCAAGTAGAGCAAACTGTTAGGAAAACCTATAAAAATTGTGGTCTGTGCGTCAGATTTGCCCTTCAGGGCAAGTTTTTGCCCCAGAGAGACCGCACAAGCCTCTTGCCCATTGCTCAGTGGAGCAAGAGCGAGGCTGCCTTCAAGTCTGGGTGGCTACAAAGTATGTCTTTCTTAAAAAATCAAACCTCTTAGCTAGTTAGAAGGCATGTGCTCCTTCTCAGCTCCCTTCAGTAGATGCATATATTAACAGCATTCTAGAAGTTGCAAGTTGTAATAAAATTCCCATTGTAACAGAATAGCAATTAAAGATTCTTATGCTGGCTGTGAGACAAATGTCAAACCAGGCAAACGTTTTAGGTCTCTACAGCTGAGAAGTATAGGAGATTACTGAAAAAAAGCTCCTTTTGTTTGAACTTCAACATAAAGGAAACGTGAAGGTTTGGTGAGAAGATTTGGGATCTGTCTTCCTGGAAAAGTTTATCTGAGTGATCAAACTTAATTTTTCATAGAAATGATACTAAAAAAATAATTGGATGGTGAGGCAGGACATGGATCTAACTTTAGGTAATGCATGTGTAGTTTTCATGTATATAATTTTATTAAATTGCACCAGCTTGTTTAACAATTTAGTATTTCCTAGATACTTGCTTTGTAACTATGACCTTATAAAGTATTTCTTTACCTCAATATATATTCTTTTTACTGTATGCTTTATAGTGATAATAGACACTATCATATTTATAATGTAAAGTCAATGCTGAAAAATATTTTTATATTGGAATAGCTCTTTCAGCAGACTATACACTAATCATTCTATAAAATATCTAGCACTGTACATTCATGCATCTGAAGTAGTTATTAAGATCTGCATGTTTCATAATGGTCTTAATCACAGCCATTCTGTAACATCTTTAGTGCTGGATCAAGACTCAGAAACTTGAAACCAGTATTACGTTTACTAGCTATATACTTACAACAAATAAGACACTGTTTAACTTTTAAAATATATAGAAAGGGGGAAAGCAACAGGCAATACAATTTTAGAAAGAGGAATTCTAATAAATGTTGTCTTCTAAAAAGTTGTTTTTAAAAACAAGTTCCCCCTTTCTCTTGCTTCTTTCCTTTGACTCTTCCTTCATCTACTTCTCTGTCCGCTGGATTTTCTGATTCTCATCTGTTGGATAGTGTTATGCCTGAGGAATATTTTCCCTGCAAAATTAATTGATAAACTCAGTTTAATTTTAAGTAAATCACCATTTTGTTTTGGACGTTTGTATATTACAGAGCATCTGCTACTCTCAGAGAGAGTACAGCAACAAACAGCCTAGTGGAGAGACTTTGCTGTGCTCTGCTTCCTTCTTCAACAACAGAAATAATCTGACAGAGGCTTTCTTTTGTTATCTTTTCTGCATCCACGCCGGGGATTCTGCCGGGATAGCTGGAATAGAAGTTTAGGTCTCACTATTAAGATTCTGTTGGATATTTTTGAAACAAGTCCTTATGCAAAAGGAGAGGAGACGTGTTTGATTAGCACAGGGAGTAATGTCATTTGGTCTCAAAATACAAACTCAGAGCTAGAAGTGCATTTCATGGTGAGTCTAATGGAATTAAATAAAAACTTTAGGTGATTTAGGAAAAAAGTAAAGGATATGGATTGGTGATACAGTAGTGGTGGAATCAAACTTGGAGGAGTGCTGAAAGTCGGTTCTCATTCTTAATAAATTGTGCTGTCCTCTTTCCCGTATTTATTTTATAAGGTAGAAGAGAGAAAAGATTGACCTATCCCTATTATAGTTACTGTCTCTAAGCCATATTTCTCTTTTATGTTTGCGTAGTTGTCTCTAGTTCCCCCCTTGCACTTTTTTGTTGTTTGTTTCTTTGAACAATCCGCACTTCTTTGTCTATTACTATTACGTATTTGTAAGCAATGACAGGAACGTTGTGCTTAGAGGCTGACTGGAAATATTTTTGAAGTGCTTCCAATATAAAGGTGTGTTCACTTCAGCTTCTCTGTGTTAATATCAACATATAAGCTATTTTGTAAGTAGTAATGAACCTTCTTATTAAAATTAGTATTTTGACTATTGGAGAATGAATAGTAAATTAAACATTATAAAAAAGCACTGTGCATTCATGGAAAAAACAAACCCCACTTTTAAATATTGCAACACACTTTGAAAATCTCATCTTCTGGAGTAATATGTTTAGGTGAGATTTAAATTCTCATAAAAAACCCAAAAAAATTAACCTGGTTTTAACCTGTAGCTACTGACAAAAGCTGAAAGATAAAGACTCAAACTTGACAATGCTAATAAAAAGGATGTATTTTTAAAAAAGTACTGATGAGTTTTACTAGTTTGGCTTGCCAGTACTGCACTGTGCAGAAACAAGGAATTTTGTCTAAATTAGTATAATACTAATTACATATAAGGTCATAGGGAGATTCCAGCAGCCCAAGATCATGGTATGGCACAATAAAATGTAGCTAGTTGCACTGAAGGGAGAGTAAAGAGAAGGGTGCTGGAACTAATTCCCAGTGGCAGGGCTATGGCAGTAGTGCAAATAAAGTGGCAGATGGCATGAATCTTTAGAAGAGTGGATAAAGATGTATCAAAACCTGTGTATTTCAGTTGTTTTGGCAGTTGTTTGAATGATTTCCTAAGAGCTTTTCTGTTGGGGGCCAAGAAATGCAAGGAGGCTGGTATGTTTGCCACAGAACAGTTGCAGTTTGGGCTGCAGTTTGCAGGCTGCAGTTTGGGTCAGCCATCACCAGCAGAGTCGAGATGCTGCTGCTGAGCAGGACATGAATCCTTCTGTGGAGCTGAAGGCTTGTACAAGCAGCAAAAAGTTATTTCTCACATATGATGTAGTGGCTGTCTTTGCTATGAGAAAAGGGTTGTCACTGTACTTTGGATCTTTTTGGGTGAGAGAAGGTTGCTGCCTGAGCTGTGACTTTTTAAAGCTCTTGAATTGTAAAAGGACAACAAAACATAATGTAACTGTAAATTCGAGTGCTTTCAGTTTTAAATGCTGTTTCTTTTTTATTAAATCCTTCAGCTAATTCTCAAAATCTTGTAATAAAATTATCTTAAATAAAAGAATGGACATTTTTAAGTATTGTGAATAACACTGACATAGCACAGATTTCACTGCTGTATTTACACTTCATTTAAAAAATTGTGATTAGTGTACAGAAGGATTTTCTTTTTTTTTTCCACAACTGAAGGGAAGTATGTCTTTTAAATAAGACAAAACAAAAGGTTTTCAGAAAAAAGATCCTTGTTGCAAGAATCACTGATTCAAAGCATGGGCCTCGTCCACATTTAAATGCTACTTAGAAGTATTTTTAAACAAAAGGTGAACTAAATAAACTTCAGTGAGCCAAATAATGTAGTTTTGTATGTTGAAAGAAATAATTTTAATATTTTTAACAGAGAATGAAAATTATTCCTGAAGTAAAGCTGAATGCTTTTAAATATGTTGAAATAAGAATACTCCCTTTCTGTATGTTAGTGATAAAACCCAGCATTCTGCTACTATTAGTCAGTTCTGTAGTACAAGAATTTGCAGGCTACTGGCCTCTACTATATTGAAATTATTTGGGCACAATGATGTCACAGAGATTTAGATCTTGTTTCATGAACAGAGTGAGTGGAATACCAGAATTTTAGCTCAGTACTGGGATGAAAGAAAAAAGTTTTATAGGTAATTTCACTGCATTAGCACAATTTACCTGTTCCTTCAGATAATCTGGTACTTTCTATTTTGTGTTAATGCATTTGTTTCTCTGAATTTTAGTTCTTGTAGCTGTTCATCACTGATGTGACACTGTGTTTTTTCTAGCAGGACAGATTTGTTACTGTGTGGTTGAGATACCAGAGTCTTCTTGTGAATTGTTTTGAGCAGCTTATGCTTTGCTTCCTTTCAGGAAATTAAGTGCATCGTTTTTACAGGAAGTTCAGTGTTCACCAGACACGGTCAGCAATCTGACTTTTGCTCTGCTCAAAGCGATGTGTGTGTGTGCAGCAGCCAAAAACGCATTTAGCATATTCTTTTTTTTTCTATATTGAGTTCATATAATGGAGGTCATGTATGAAAGCTTGGCCAGGGTGGGTGGGTTTGTCCAGCTGACTCAGATAGGGGACTTGTGCTCAGTGTTGTTGACAATGGTTGCATTTTAAGTACATTCAGCTTTGAATTGAACACACAAATCCCTTAGTTGACGGATTTTTACATTCTGAAACATAACATTGCCTTTCCTGTCAGCGTATGAAATTACTCTTCTAGTGTAAAACAAAATTAAACTGCCTGTGAGGTGGGGAAGGGAAAGGGCAGTGAGGTCTAAGGCAGAGATGCAGCCTTTACATTGGGGTTGCTTGCAGTTTTGAATCTAGGGAAGGAAACAGAGAATATAGGTTTTTCCAAGGACTCTGATAAGAGGACTTTTCAAGGTGTATACTCAATAATCTGACTTCTAGATCTTGCATAAAAAGGTGTTTTTTTTGTGAAATTGTGCTATATCTCTTCAACGCACACTGAAACAGTTCAAAAAGGAAAAGAGAGCTCTAATTTCTGGGTTATCCTGGTACCAGGCTGGTGCATTAGTGGCATAAAGCAGCCCAAGAACCAGCGTTGGGTATGGTAGGTCTGCCTGGACTTTCTGTGTGTGACTGAAAATCCTTTGGTGCCCTGGGGTCCCTGGAGTGTTTTGGGATGAAGGAGCCCCACTCATCCAGCTTGTGGGCATAGCAGCCAAGTGGATTGGTGACAGGGATGGTGTGCCAGTCTCCTTGACCCTGCTTGCCATAAAGGAGTTATTGTAGCTGAAGGATATCCAAAGCAGAGAGTAACCCTCCTCAGTGGATTTTATGTTGTCCATGCAGATACATGCTGCTGCTTGTCTTTCTCCTCACACTTCGCTTTTTCAGGATCGGGAAATAGGTGGTCACTTACTTCATTCCCTACTATGTTTACACATCTTTCTTCTCTTACTGACAGTCACTCCATTAACTCCAGTGCTGTCTTCTGGGTGGTTGCTATGTGTGCTTTTTTCTTTTGATGTTTTTGCCCTACTCATGTCAATAATGTAAAATCCCAGGTTTTAGTCTGTTCCTTGTGGTTACTGTCCATGTGCTTATCATGTTCCATTTTTCTTGCAGCTGTGCTTTCTCTCTTTCTTCCTTTGCGTTTCTGGTACTTGATATCAGCTGATGCCAAACTTAGCATCAGCTCTTGGTTATAAGAAAAAATAGCAGAGAAGAAATAAGTGCAGCAAAGGGATCAGAAACTTGTTTATCAATGTATCTATTGCTGTTTTTCTACTGATATTCTGTGTTTTCCATAGAATAGTTTGTGTTGGAAGGGACCTTTAAAGGTCATCTAGTCCAACCCCCTGCAATGAGCAGGGACATCAACAAGATAAAATTGCTCAGCGCCCCCTACAACCTGACCTTGAATTTTTCCAGGGAGGGAGCATCCACCATGTCTCTGGTGCCTACTGTGTTTTTACATCACCCTTTCTTTCTTGCTGTCATTCTTGTTTTACTCCTTTTTTAAAATTATGATTTTTTTTCTATTTCTGCATCTTATTACTTATGAGTTATAGAGATGACAAAAGACAGACCACTGAAAACAGAGGATCAGATTCACACTTAAGGGGGAGCACTTTTTGGAGTCTTGTGAAATTTTATCACTTCTGTGAATGGAGGACTAGAAATCAAGGGAGCAGTGAACATTAAGGGAATTGTTCATTCCAAGAATTTACCTTCAAGTTCTTTTAAAAACAAAATACAGCTAGATGTTACTTATATTTGTAGGAGTTTAACTGAACACTGTAATCTTGTCAACTGAAAACACAGTATAAAATGGTCAGTGGAGAATAAACCTGATCTTTGAGTATATTCTCACTCTGAGGCAAATGGTGAATGTGCTAGGCTGAGAAGCTACTTGTCTCTCCATCCCACATTTTTTTCCTGCAGTAGAACGGTTTCTAGTTTGTCAGTCGTCACTGGGGTTTCGAGGAAGGGAGCAGGAGATGCTGGAGCCAAGAGGACCTGTTTGTGCACTTGCCCAGGTTATGGCTGTTAATGACATCGAGGTTATCTCCCCTGTGTGGTACATCCTGCGGTGCCGCTTACAAAGCAATACCCAGCAAGCTATATCCTGTTGTTTGTAGCTTCTCTTTGATGTTTGTTATTTGATTTGAGAACAAGTAACATAATGGTGAGGGGCATCCAAACTGTTCCAATACTTGACTTAATGTCTTAAATTCCATGGGACACGAGTGCGTCTTTATGCAGTAGTATAACCATATGTTGTAATAGGTACTAATTGCATAACTACTGTAATTGTCATGCCAACAGCTTGGATTACTTTTTTATGTCTAGTGGTTAATTAACTTCCTTTTAAAATTAGAGCTCCAGAAGCAAAGCATTCTTTTCCTCAGTGAGAGGGGATTGTATTTGGTCCTTTATACTTTGGACAACTGTCTTCACATTTATTACAATACTGATTATTTGTGTTTCATAACTAGGTCACTTTCAGTACTTTAGAAATTAACATGACTAATTTTCTGAATTTTGGGGGGTATTATTTTGTTCTTGTATCTGATTTCTACAAGACAAATTTTAAAAAAAATCACCTTCAGAAGTAATCAATTAATGTGTAAAATTCTATGGAGTGTTGGAATGGTGACTGTAGGTTAACCTGCCACTGCACACGTCTTTGCAATAACTGCCACTGCGCAAAGTAGTTGCGATGCTATGAAACATAGGAGCAGATACACTGCAGTTCTTTTCCAGTCATCTAGCAGAATGTATAAGGAGAAAATACATAGGTAAGTGTTGCAAGTGAAAAACTTGCAGTACAACTTCCAGCTTTTGAACACAGTTCTTTATAGCAATTTATGCTCCAGTTGTCTGGGTGCCTGTTACCTGCGATGTCCTGTTTTGTGTTTGACTCTTCTCTTGGATTGTTCATGGTGAGCTACTGCTGCTTGTTCTCAAGAAATGAAAATCTGTAGGCTACAGTAAGAACCATGTTTTACTTTAAGAAGATGTCGTGTAACAATAATTGCATTATGAGAATCATCTTTATTTCTTGCTATATTGTGATCTAGCAAGAACTTCCATATCATCCTCAAAGTTTATGACAGAGGGCAATATTTTCAGTCTCACAAAAAATATTGTTAATGATAGCAAGATTTCTATATGATAAAGGAGAATTTACTGATAATCTAATGCTAATTAGAAGACAAGGATATTTGAATTTTGAGATAATTGTTCAAAGATAGGTAATTTTAAAAAATGCTAAGGATTTGCTGTTTGCTGTCATTAGAAAAAATCAGCAGGCATTTCTTCACTTTGTAAAATCACTTCTGGAAAGAGGCTGTATAAATAGAGAAATTCGCTTCACATTTTCACTGGGAATGCCTATCTGCTTTGTAAACCTTTGCCTACCAGCCCTTTTCATGCTTCCCTGTGGTAACTGCTTCTTTCTGGTTATGTCAAAGACATCTGTATACAATTCCTGCAACCCTTCAAAGGGTGTGTAAGGTCCTGCAGTGCTTCCAAAGGAAGGCACTGCAGGTGTCTTTGCACAGATTTAAGAGTACTCTTGGCATCTTCTTGTGCACTTGGGTCACCTTCTCAACCCATAAACACACAAGCACACATGCATTTGCCATTCTTCTCAGCCCTTCACCAGCTGAGAGCTGATGGGATAAAATGTTTTTTCCCTTTGTCCCCTGCCAGCCTCATTTCTGTTATACCTGGTGTTCCCTGGATGTGTTCTCAGACGTATTTTAACAAAGTGTTCTCAGTGTGGTTCCTGTAAAATTCATGCCAGCAATTTTACCACAGTATTTTCATTACAAAGGACATCCTCTTTCATAATAATATATTGTATTCATTTTGAAGATGTCCTTATGTCTTACAACAAGCAATTCTAAAAAGGTGGTTGATGCTGTTAGTTAGTACTTTGTTTTCCTTGTAAAGTCAGCATGATATAAAAAATTCAGTATAAAAAATTGATTTTAAAAGATAGATTGTACCTTGATGGTACCTTGTTATTTAGTTAATGTATGCCTTCTGTGATATGGAAGCTGCAGTATATGCTATTTATGTCCTAGAAAATATTCAAAAATAATTGCTGACAAAAGCCACTACACAGGTTGACTCAGAGGTACGTCTTGTAATCTGAATGTTAATATTCTGGATATCTAGGCAGAGGAAACTATTGATGTAGTTTGAAGATCCATGTAGAGACTAGTCAGGATTTTAGTTAGAAAAGAGGGGAGGGAGAAAGACTGAGAGATTTAACTTCTCCCAGCTTCATTGAAATTCTGTGCTTACTAAGTATATGAATGCATACAATTTGTAATATTTTTTAAAAGGTAAGATTTTTGCTAGTCAGCTTGAAATGTTGCCTTTTCTACTTCAAGAATTGATGTTTTTTCCAGAAACAGTTTGGAATCACCTCAATTTTGCTCTAGAATCCAGGAAGCCCCTGATTTTACTGTGCAGTCCATAGCTATCTGTCATATTTTGTATTCTTCCCCTCCAGCTTAGGTCTGTGTAATGAAGAAGCACTGATAAATACAGAGGCCTGATTCTTACCTCCCTTGCATGTAGTCTCTTCTCTATGGTCCATGCAGAGTGAGTAGGAACAGCTACCACTGAGATCAGACAGTTTCCCAAGCTCAAATTAACATGTAGATCTTGTCTTTCAACATTAATGGACCCAAACAGTACCTCTGTACTTCCTAAAAAGACCCCATCCTCTTGGAGTTGCAACTCTTTTGGGAGGCAGACAAGCATCTAGGGTATTTTGAACTGAAATTATATTTGTGTTTTTTTCAGAATCTGAAAATGTCAAAGGTTATATTTTTTTACACCCAGGAGTTGTGCATTTTTATTCCTCCCCACTCTACCTGCAAAAATACTGCTTCTTTGGCTGGATCTGATGTCATAAACTATTGTGTCATAACTGAAGAAAAACAACATTCTTACCTCTCTGGGTATGCGGTCAGACGACCCAGACAATAAACTGGGAAGTGTTTTTTCCATTGGTGGTATTGGCTGACCTAGCATATGTATCAGCTGCCTTAGAATTGCTTTTGATGCAATTAGGCTACTATTTAGCTGTCTCAATTCTTCACTCCCTCCTGATGTTTTCTTTTGATTCACTTTGACTCAGAGCAGTTTGTATTCCATGTGTATTTGTTTTGGTGTTTAGTCTTCAATCCCTAATGAGAGCTTAGACTGTCCTCTTTTGGTTCAGAGTTTCTCTGTGTTGACATACATTTTTCTGTTAAATGCATTCATCAGGCTTTTTCTCCCAAGTATAGCTGTTATTTTGCAAGGTGTAAACAATGTATTGTCAGCATGCACATATATATAAAAATATATGTGCATATTCATTTAAACCACGTTAAGCGTTTTACAGCCTGAATGAGAATGTGCAGAGCTACTTCCAAACTATCAAAACCATAATAAATGTTTAGCACTCAAATATTTCTTCACCAGATAGTAACCTCACAATTAAATTATTATGGAAAGTCAGTTAAATAACAGCAAAAGTTATTGTATTAAGGCCCACTTTGCAAGGAAACCAATGACAAGGAAGCAGTGAAACATGCTAATAGATTATATGTTATAGCAATATATTGCCTTTTTATTGCTTTTCCACAGGCAGCAGATTCATGTATAGTTATTACTAGCTACATTATCTGCTAGTTTTCTATCAAAAAAAGATTCAGTCTATTGAATCATTAATCCAATATTTATCATTCTTACTGAAAATCCAGTAGTGTTAGCACTGTATAAAACATTGACTTAAATCTACAGGTTTTGCTAAAGATTAAAAACATATTAACCTAAAAAGCACAGTATTTCTTAGGACATTTGAAACTATTCATTGTGGATGTCTGAAATGACTATTTCTATGTTGTGTGAGGGTGATTTTTTTTTTTTAATCTTTAACATATAGTAAGTGACCAATGCCATCCTGATTTGAAGATGCTGAATCTTCATCCAACTCATTTGAAATTTTGATGTGTATTACATTAGTTACTGAATATCAAGAATAAATTTTTTGCTCATATATAGAAGTGTAAAATGGGATCTTTTGTAGCAGCACATGGCCTGTTTAGAATGATATAACAGGCACTGAATGTTCACATATCAAACAAAATGCCATCTTTCTGTAGAAAAGAGGTGTCAAAAAGTTTCTTTGTACCTTTAACGCATGTGATTATGTAGTACAAAATGCAGAGTTTGTAAAATTTCTTGAATATACAGGCAAAAAATGAATAATTCAAAACAACTCATAAGTTCTACATTCTATTGTATCTTTTATAACGCAGGCAGAAGATAGCATTGTGTTCCCAGTAGAGCTGAATTTGCACAAGTTACACCTCTGAAAATGCCAGATGGTCTATGGTCTACTTTTGAGAGCTGTCACATATGTAAAGATTTGAAAAAAGAAAGACAGCTGAATGAGAGCAGTGGATCATTAAAGAGAGAGTGAGAGTCCCTGGGTATCACTGTGTTTTAAGAAGCATTGTGTCATTCCCCATATTACACCTTTATTTTTTTATTTTTTTTAAGATATACACAACCTTTAAAAAATAAGGTAAAAATATTTCTGTTTTAAACTGAGTGGTTGTGGCTTAATCTTGGAACTGTCAGTTGCTTTTGTTCTTTATGCTAGAATGCGGTCGTATAGTTCCTAATTGGTTTCAAGTGTGTTTTAACCATAAGATTCAAATCTCCCTAGTGCAAAATTATCAATAAAGTTAAAATAAATTTAAATTGAGATAACTAATCCATTTGGGGGTTTATTCCATTTTGATTTGACCTGCGTATCACATGTGAATACTGTAAAGCCAGTCAGCTAAAAAAGTTGTATATTAATGCTAAAAGGCTAAAGTAAGAGTACTTTGGGAAGGGAATTATTGAAACAAAACAAAACACAAAACCACCCTCCCCCCAAAAAAACCTGTTAAAAATAACAACAGAAGCAAACACAAATGACTGTTTAGATTTGCCAAGACTTCCCATTCACCCACAGTGTGACAGAAACACGCCTAATTTTGAAGATGGACTTTAGGATAATTTGTCAAGTTATTATTTTGTAGCAAAACACCAAAAATATCCAAAGAACTGTGAGCTGCCACTGCCAATTAAGCTGGCTCAGAAAAGGTCATAACTGTCAGTTTTAGAAGCTTGCCTGTCCAGACATACATAATTTTTAGTATAGTCTATTGCTTTTACTTATTGAGGGAGGTTAACCCCTCCCCAGTAATTCTAGGTTATCAGTGCAACTGCATCACTTCACAGTTGGGAACATAGGCAGCGGTGCAGTGTGAAGAAGCAACATGACGTGGAACGTGAAAAGCTCTCTTCTGAATAGTACAATTTGCATTTGAGCGGGATAATGAAAATAAAGCTGTGCCCTACATAAAGGGTTCCTGGTAGTATATTTTTGAAGAATCCTGCTTCAAGATCCCTAAAAACTTGTGTTGGTGCTTTTATGATAGACTGGAAATGCTGGCAGTATATACACTACAAGTAGAATTCCGGAGTTCAGAAAATGCCTTGCTTATGCTTCTCTTCATAATTTGCAAGCACTAATGCAGAACTGAAGGAGAAGCACTTTTTGTACTGCCATCAAAAACTTTTGGGCAACAAGTTAGTTGATAATAATGTGTGCCTGCTCTCTTGGGCTGGAGGTCCGTGAACTGTTACTGCTGGTACTGGAAGGGAATGATCTTTGTTTTCTCTGCAACATTTTTGGGCAGGCTAAAGCATAAATGTTTTCTCCATCTCTGCTTTCTTTTCTGCCACAAAAGGTTATCACTTTTGTAAAGCAGGTTAAATCAGGGTTTTTGTGGCCTGTATATATTATATATGGGTAGTCTAGGATATCTTCTTAAAATCTTTGTTTCTGTGACTAAAAAAATCAAATGGAAACAAACAAACAAAACCACCAAAAACCAACAAACAGAAATAACCAGTACAAATATGATGAAAGTAATATTTTTTTTGCCTATGAATATGACTGGGACTTAAAGATTCATCTGAAGTTTAATCTGGACAGGTTTGTGATAGTTGGAGAAATCTATTTGAGAATAGTACAAGTGTCCTTGATAAAAGGGAAGCATTGCGGGTTTGTTAGGAAAATTCAGAACTGAGTCTTTTTAGAGACTGTGTTGGTCTGTGTGTCCCAGTAATATTTGTCTGAAATTTGGTCACTTGTATCTGAAGTCATCAGTGGAGATGTTACTTTTATAGGAAGCTAATAATTATTATCTATACATATTGTTATCTTTGGACACAGTGTAATCTAAATAGGAAGCTATACCGTGAAATAATCTAAAAAGGGATGTGAATCATGTGAAAAGAGAATGAACTGCAGCACTGTTTTTCTTTACTCCTGGCATTGTCTAATCTCTCTTCAGTTGAGTGTTCAGTAAAATCTGGTCTATTTCCTTGACATGAGATTTATAAATAGTTGAAGATTGGACTGTCTGAAAATCTCTTTATGTCCGAGCATGATACAGTAGTGTTTTGATTAGGAGAAGTGATTGGGCTGATGATTTTTGATTATGAAATCTTGTTGTGTTACAATTTTGTATAGCTTAATTAGTTTTTGAATGAAGTCTGCATTTTTTTCCTAAATAAGAATCTTTAATTAGAAAGTACGTTTAAAATTAGGAACATTTACATTAGAAATAAAAAAAATCCTGCATCTTTTATTTTCTCTAGGTACAGAATTTAAATACATAAACAAGGTATTTTCCATGTTATTAAAAATATGTTCCTTTATGATACAATAGCTAAACAAAGAATGGTCAAGTTTCATGCCCTCTTATTAGAATGGGTTTATAACACATACTCTTGGAGTCTTTACCAAGTCACTGCAGTTTTCTGCTTTGTTAGGCTTTGTGTTTTTTTCCTTTGACCATTTCAGCTTTTTGCCATCAAAGCCTTTACTGGCTCATTATAGCCCTGTAAAAATCTGAGATTCTGAATTGAGGATTTTGGGCAGGGGGGACTCTGACTTGCCACAGCTGTGTGGTGTTTAAATACACATTCCTTCTGGTCTCCTCCACAGACTCAGGTTTGGATTGGTTTTGTTCTTCCCAAGAATCCACAATCCTTATGAATTTAAGCTCAAAGTGTTGTTAGTTAAATTGGGTAGTCCTGTTCTTCTCAAACAGATTGGTCTGTGGTGGCTCATTGTTGGGGGCCCCTACCTTGTCACTCAGTTTCTTTTCTGAAGACTGGCAGGTTGGACATCCTGCAGCTTCACTTCTGTAACTATGGCCTTATCTTGTCTCTCGCATTTTTTTTCTCTCCTTCTGTTGCATTTTCTCCATTTTTCATTTGGCTCCCTTAACCCCAGTTTATCTCAGCTTTGCCACGTTTTCTCCCATTTCTATTTTTTTTCCTTCAAATCTAGAGATAATTTTTGCTTTCTTTTTTTTTTTTTTATGTGTTAATGTTAACTTCTCAGTCTATTATTTAATCCATATGAGCAGCAAAACTTGTCTTCCCAGACTAGCGTAAAGTGTTACAAATTTTCAAATTAATCCAACCATTTATTTATTTACTTTTTAGCACAACCTCAGCGTTTGCCTCAGCCAAATACTTCAGCACTGGAAAGGGGTGAGGAAGAAAGTGGCCAAATCCAAAATGGCTACACAGGTCTGAGTAATGGAAGTGGAATTCACAGCGGGGTCAAGCACGCACCTGCAGACAACCGAAAGCTTTCAGCTCCTGTTTCAGAAAAAATGCACAGAAAAATTCAGTCTACCTTGTCTGTCAACAGCAACAGCAGCAAGAAGAGTAAACTAAGCTCTGTGTTTTCTCAAAAGCCAGGTACTTCACCTGAAGGTAAGCAGAAATTCTTATTAAAAAAACCCCAAACTGAATAAAGACTGAATGAAGACTAGCCAAACTGCATTCTCACTAATAATTGCACAATCAACTGAAAATAATTGAAGAGCATGACTCATTATGATAAAATGCAAGTTACTTCCCCAAAGGAAAAGATTAAGTATTTGAAGGAAATTAAAGCAATGAGCTATTTCTTGCTTTTGAACACATAGTCAACATAGTCTGATAATATTGTAGTCTCACTAGGTAGTATCCTGAACTAATAAATACTCCTGTCAACATGGTCACATACAGACCAGAAAAAAATGCAAAAGCACTAGTTCAAAGCATAGTAAATACTTAAATCCCATAATGGTGGGCTCCATGAGGGTATTGTTTACTTTTGAAAATGTTCTGTTAGTGGATATTCTGACTAGCCATGAGGTCTGAACACTAGAAAATAAAATTTAGAGCTGTGCTTCAGTGTGCCTTTTACTATATCTGGGCTGTAAATAATTTCCATGAAAAAGCTTCTTACTCCCTATGCACAGCTTACATAAGCAAAAGTAAATATTTCCCTTACATTTTAGCTGTGTGTGTATTTTCACTGCTTGCAATTACTGTAATGGTCCCAGAGTTCCTGAGCCTCTCCTCAATCCACTGCCTTCCCATTAACACTAATGGACTCGATGGGCTTTGCTCCTGCCTGTTACAAGAAGGGTGAAGAGTCTCCATAAATTTTATTGGTTTGAGGAACGCACTTGTTAAAAAAAACTCTTGTAGGGGTGGGTACAGACACAGATTCTTAAAAGAAATGGGAAGCAGTACTATTCAGTGAAAAGGGGAGGATTCTCAGCCTAGATGAAAGGAAGAGGGATCAGAAGGACAGCACATAGTGGCCTGAGTAAAGCCTACTGTTGTCAGTGGAGTGACTTCTCTTGACTTCAGCTACTTCAATCAAACCTACTGAGTGAATCTGTGAGCTTCTCTCGGACTGTTCTGTGGGATAGTCTTCCTTGCTGTTGTTCGTTTTCATATTTATCTTCAAGAACCTACTGTTATTTTTGTGTTGTACTTTTAGTCCTCTAACATCTCTTTCCAAACTCATAACTTAATACTTGCTATATTCCCCTTATCTCTTTCTGTTATGTAAAATCCAGCCTGGTATTTTTTTTATATTTCAAAAAAACTGTAGGTCAAGAGACCTAGGGCTGTTCATGTGACTGGCACAAGGGGCAGGCCTCTGAATGCAGAAAATCTAATCTGTGAAAAATTAAGGAGTTCTAAAGAGATGGTGCCTGCCATGTTCATGTCCTTATACAATTATTTATGGCAAACACTTCCTTTTTTTTTTTTTCCATTTATTGGAATAAATACAGTTAGTGCATTTTTTGCTTGCTTTTAATAACCTTGGCCATGATTATGTCAAATTAATGAATGATTGAAGAGAAAATTAATAAGATGCCTTCAGATATAGCTGTAATTCCTGATACCTGATTTAATAGCCAACATGTGATTGTGTTAGTTGGCTAAAACTACCAACATATGATCTTTTATTTACAGTCAGAAATATTGAATTTTTTAAGTTATGTCTGATTAGAATTACATTGTGTTGTCACAGTCACTTGCACAGCTTGACTCACACTACTAATATCTGCTGCTCTTAAGTTTTCTGATAACCAGTCTGAGTGAAGTGCAAATTTTGTTGTGCAATAATTAAAGTGTATCTAGGGTGTTTGTGTCTTATTTTATGCTCACATACACCTTCTGATAGATTCTTTAGCTTTTCAATAATTCATTCCATGAGACTGCATGGGAGAACAGTAGACTAAAAGTAATATTCTTACAAAGTTGTTACCTTGCAGAAAGTAACAATATATATGTATTTTGTTCTGTCATCCATCTGTTTTTTGATAAGATGCTTAACTGGACACTCTGGCAATGGTCAGCTGAAATACCTAAAATAACACAAAGAAGAGATCACCGTTTAAGGAAAAAATATTTATCCATAAATTAAACATAATTATGTTTATGAATTTAAGAAATGTAAATCCCTTATGGCTACTTCTAGAAAGCTACACTTAAAGCACATGATATGATTACCTAGATTATTTGTTCAGAGTTTTCATTTAAAGCAGCAATATATATGTTTGGTGAATACAGCTAACTACTCAAAACCAGAAGAGTACACTAGTAAGTCCTGTGACCGAGGATTGTATAGACACTCTTTGAAAAGCAATTCAAACCCAACTTCTGCAGCTTCTTTGTATTTTGAATCATATTTCTGTGGGCAGAGAGGTATTTTTGTGAGAGTTGTTTCTTCTGATCCAACGACATTTCTGTAGAAACTATTAAAAAAGTTTACAGGCAGATGGAAAAGATAGGAAAGTGTTGGAAATTATTTGCAATGTTGCTTAATGGCTTGGCTTTGCTTTAACTTGTATCATATTAACCTCATAAGCCATTGGTTACTACTTAAGAGCTGCTGAGTTTGATTTTTCTTGAAGGTGTCCATGTGTTTGGGCAGATCTATGCACTATAATAACATAACTTATATGCAGATTTTTATGTACTCTTATGCAGAAAGAGACAAATAATATTAATTTTTGTACTGAGTATTGAATAATCAATCACCTGAATTAACTCATCTACTTCAATTTACTGTAGTGTCCAGATAATTTTAGTAGAAAGAAATATAGGTAAACCTGAACAATTGAACACTTCCAGATATTCCAGTTCACTTTAATTTTGCTATTCCCTGTGTACAACCTTGGATTTTATAATCTAATTTATAGTATGCCTTTTACTTATTTATTTAATCTGAAAATACATGCCACATATTTTTACCTCATCTGCCTCTTTTTCTACCTTGAGTGCTCTGCTATATTCCAGGCAGTAGAATAGCTATGTTTTTTAAGTGAAACAAAGTGGCCAGAGAAAAGAAATACAATATGTCCTTACAGAGAAGACAAGTGAAAATTCTGGTCATCAAGCTGATTTTAGACAGTAGAAAAGAGAAAACATTGTTCACTTTTTCTTACCTCCTCCCAAAAGCTGTATTCTTTTTTCTTCCTAGATTAGAATATAGCAGTATTTCTGAAGCATCAAAAATAAATCCAGGTCTGGTAGTTAATTCACTGTAGAACATCTTATCTATTGACAAAACAGAAAGCCTGGTAGTGCTTGAAGCAGGGTAGAATCAAGAAACACCCAGGCTTGCCAACTATCCTGTGCAGGAGCGTATTTGGGCTTATGCTTTTTTAAAAGGTTAGCAAATGCAGCATGCTGTGTGATATATTGCAGTCTTCAGTATAAATATCAGAAGGCTAAAAGAAGTCCAGTGTTATTTTACCCAGGTTATCACATCTTCCCATGAAGGTCAGTACTGCTCCTGTTGGTCTCAAAAATGCTAGACAGTCCTAATGCAAGCTATAAAGCCTCCTAGTTCCCTGCTCCCCGCAAATCCTCACACTTTAAAAAAGTTAACAACTTTTTTATTAATTGTTCCAGCTGCAAACTACCCTTGGAGCTGTAGATTACATCTTGTGACCTTTCAGGATTGAAGTTGTGTTGGAAGTACTTAAAACGTAAAAGACATTTTGGTAACAGTAGTATAAAAGCTTTTAAAATCTGTGAGTCTGTAGCGTATGGAGTTGTGTCAGCACTCCAGAATACACTTTCACATCCACTGAGGCTTAAGAGAGTATGAGCACTCACCAGCTCTGCTCTTCCTTTGCATCTGTTATCAATCCAAACGTCCCTAACGAGATTCTACTCAGCTCTGTGACTTAACTACAAAAAAACAAAGGAATCATTAAATAGTAGGAGTATCTCTCCTAAAAAGCAGGTTTAAAACCCTTTTTCAGTCCTAAAGATTTTTCAAAGGGACTGGATAAGTTTCAGTGATGAGCACTCACCAGCTCTGCTCTTCCTTTGCATCTGTTATCAATCCAAACGTCCCTAACGAGATTCTACTCAGCTCTGTGACTTAACTACAAAAAAACAAAGGAATCATTAAATAGTAGGAGGTATCTCTCCAAAAAGCAGGTTTAAAACCCTTTTTCAGTCCTAAAGATTTTTCAAAGGGACTGGATAAGTTTCAGTGCACATAGGCAATAGAAGATTTCTTTAATTGAAAGAGATTTTGATGCTATTTTGAATTATTTATGTTAGAGGTGTCACAGTACTTCCAAAACTTTGGTCAGTGGACCACTAGCAAAGAGAGTTGTCACTCTCTTGCACCTGTTATGTGTAGGGCAGAGGTAACAGGGGATAACCTGAAAAAGCAGTTGTAAATTAATAAAAATAAGGCAGACTAGCTGCTGTGTTTGGAAGCAGTGGTACCTGTCCAAAGCAACTTAAAGAGGGAGAAGGTCTCAAGGACATGGCAATGAGACAGCTGAACAGTAAATCTAGATGTTAGGAAATGAAAGAAAACGGGTAACTGAATACATATGTGTATCAGAGAAGTGGAAGGTAAGTAGTAATGACATATGGAGAGTTGGAGGAGCAAAGGGAAGAAGAGCCTGGGCAACTTAAAGATGGAAGAGGAATTTAATTTAGGAGGTGGAGGGGGCAAACTGCAGTGGGCCCTAATGATTTGGAAAAAAAAAAATTCCTACAAAAACCTTGGGAAGCTTGATGTAATGCATTTTTTCAATCAAAGCAATAATTTCTAAAAAATTAATGATGGACAGAGGGAATGCAAGTTTTAAATCTGTTTTGAAATGGAGCTCTGAATTCTGGTAAAGTTACTGTTACCTCACAAGTTAATCCATTTGTCAGGGTAGTTCCTACAACTGCAGAAACTTGTGATTATTTGAGTTTAGAGTGGTACTTCACATATTCAAAGACTGAAAGCATACACAATTCTGTATTCATCAGGAAAGAGCAGCTTGTTAAACCAGGGTAAGCAGATCATGAGCCTGCATCCTGTGTGAACAGTGAGATCTTCACTTTTTTCCTTCCCAGGCTCTATAAACCAGAGAGACACTAGAAGGCATCTTCTTTCCAGATATTTTTTTCAAGATAAGTCTTAGGAAGCATCTTAAAGCTAGATGCAGGAACCAAGTACATAAAGAAAGCCTGCAGCATGGGGGGAGACTCTGGTGAAGGACAAGCAGTGTAGGCTTGCCACCAGATTTAAGTTATCGCTCATGCTTTTCCAGGAGCAAGGCCTTCCTCAACCTTCTAGTCTATCTTGTGCTACTGATCTTAGAGAAGTGGTCAACCATTGTTTAAAATTCAACATTTCAGGGTGCATTCAAATTTGACTTATTTTCCCTTTCTTTTTAGTATCCTGCAACTTCATCTGTTCTAGATGTTGAACTCAAGCATGGGGTGATAGGTAATGTTTAACTCCTGTTGTTGCCTACATTAATTTATTAGAGTATCCCAAGTGATATTGATGGCTTAACTAAAGACAAAGCAAGTCTATCAGAAAGCCTTTGTGTTAAACCAGGGTCTTAAGAACCACTGTGTGCATATACATGGAAAAATCAGAGAATCTCAGAAAGTAGTGATCTTAGCAGGTTAGCAGATCTCTGTAATAAGTAGAAGCATCTTACTTCGCTTTAGATAACTTTGTATAAACTGAAAAATAGCTTCCAGTAAGCTTTACTTTGGGGCATTCCAAACTTCCATTGGGGCATTCCATTACTTCCAAACAGGTTGGGTTTTTTTAACTATTATTTTTTTCTTGAGTGCCATGAGCAGCAGTAAGTTTTCTTTTGTATACTATTGTGTCATTGGGTTAGCCTTATTTACTGAGATGTGGTATGAGCATGCATTTTACCATGAATGCCTAGAACCCAGTCGTCAATCAGGCAGAAGGCAAATAACATCATACTGTCAAACCTGTGATATTCAAGAAGGCATTTCTGAGACTGCTGTGTTTTAGGTATGGTGTGTATTTTTGTTTGCATAGAAGTCTTTAGAGGTGATTTACATGTTGTATAACATAAGCAAATGGAAAACAGAACTTGTGACAAAAAAAGGTCTTTCTGCAGTATCCGTTTTATAAGGTCATGGTATAGCTAGCACCTGACTAAGTCTCAGTAAGTTCAGTGATGAACAATGGGAATGAAACCTGCAAGTTCTAAGGAAGCCTTAAATATTGAAAATTGGCACATTTCTTAGTATATCCCTATGCAACTAAATAATTTTTCTTCTGAGGTTATCTCTGTATTGAGAGTTTATAATATAAGCTTTCATGAAAGTTTCCATGTGCTTTGCAGTGAAATTTGCCTGTTCAGGCAACATTTTAATTTTCTTGATCAATAGAGATGATTGTTTCCTATTTTTAAATGCTGAAATACCATGTAGACTATGCTTTGCATTTTACCCTGTTCGCATAAATGTAGCTCTGTTATCTAGGGCTAACTGTACTCCATGCCACAGGTCAGTTTGTTCTTTCTACTTTTCTTATTTTATCTTGGGCATTTTCCTGGGTGCAGTGAGTTTTCTGGAAGGGGATGGGTAGCAGAGGCTGCACAGGAGCCCTGTACATTGCAGGAATGGTGGTGTGATGGCGTGTGTGCTGCTGCTCAGGAAGTTATGTCCAACCTCTGTGTAATGCACACGTTTTAGAAGCCTGTGCTGGGATGGTTTCTCTTTGCTCGCTGGCTGCACACTGCCTCCACCATCGGCAGGGCATGTTCGTCCCCGCTGCTGCAGGCCCAGTGCCACCAGGATTCCTGTAGCACCTGCTGGGGCTGCTGCTCAGGGCTCTGCGGGGCCCAGAGTAAACCCCCGCTGAGACTTCGGCTGCCACTTTGATTGCAGTTTTGCCCTTTCTGATTCTTGCTGTGAGACAGCAGAGTGCCTGGAGATTTGTTTTGAGTTGTCTGAACTCAGTGAATATGGTTAGTAAGAATCTGACCAGGGTCATCATTCTGTAAGTGAGCTTATTTACCACTGCAGACATGAAAACCTTTTATCATATGTGACCTGCCTGCTTTGTATGAAAGCTCATTGGGTCAGTTTATGACAAGTTAGTGTCAGACATTACAAAAGCAGCACGGATCAGCCTGCATGTGTGTTTCTCTGTACTGTTTTCAGTTTAACTTCTGCGTCCCCTGTACAATTTTGATGGTTGATAGTTCTCTTCAATGTCTGTTTCTTAAACAGAGCTGCATCTTTTCATAAAATTGAAGAGGAGGTGATAAAAGGGAATTTAAATAAAATAAATATAGGTTTCAGTATTTAAAAGGAATTGATGATCAGGGAAATACCTGTATACAGAAATGTTAAAAATAAAGAAGCGGTGTTCATGTACAAATGTTTAAAGCCATGGACAAGCATTAAAGTTGTTTTATTGTTGATAGTGTTTCTTTCCTTAAATGAGTCTCACTGTTAACAACTGGGATGAGGTACAGAGTGGGGCCCCTCAGGGCTTTGAATAACAGTATGTAGGCAACGTGAGGCTGTTTCTTGTCTGGCTATTGTCTGTGGTATTGTTTATAAACCAGTTAAAGTAGATGTTACATGTACTGTATACACTCTTTGGTTAAATGAGCACAAAGTAGCTGGGTGTGTGTGTATGATATAAGCAGCAAAAACTTGGACAAATTGGTTGGGTTTCTATTTACCTTGGCACTGTTTAACAGTTTTGATGAGGTGTCCTAGCAAATCTGTAACTTTTGGGGGTATGCCAAAGAACTCAGGAAGCAGCTTTACTTGCATTGGTATTTGAAAGTGCTGCATGGGTTGACCCTTTTGGCTTCAGGTCTAACTTTCATCCCAGGCAAAATGAAAAGGATAATCAAAGGTGAATTTTTGTGTCTGAAGGCTTGTATTTTTCCCCAGTTGTGAGTTGATCTAATAAAATATACTATCATTTTCTACAGACCAAGCCTACCATAATTTATGCCATTCAGCATAGATTTTGGGAGCTTGAGTCGTAGTCAACAAATGTGATACTGTTTTGATGAAGTCAAATACATTTGATAAAGGAACTGAGGCAGATGTTTGGCGGTTTTTTGTGTGACCTATACCTCTGTACAGTGTTTGATATTCCACATCCTCACTTTAGTGTATTGCCAATCTGTTGTGCAGCATTTCTACATTAATTAGAGAAAAGTTCAATAGAGGAACTGAAAAGCAATGGAAATTTGAGACTGGTGTGGTGGTGTAGTGCCTAAGTCCTAATAAAAAAGCTCAGCTTCATTAATGGTGGGCTTATATAATGAGACATGAAATAATTTCTTCTTTCTCTGTGAAAGTATTTACTGAAAACTTGAAGCCCAAAAATGGAAGAGTTAATTGTTTCTCAACAGTGCTACATCATGAACAAGGCAGACAGAGTTTGATCCTTAGTGAAGACATACCTGTGATTCTTAATTGCATTAGTATATCCAATGGTAAAAGAATGAGAAAACTTCTAATTCTCAAAATAAATAAATAAATAAATAAACAGATAATTTTAAGCTAGCCTCCCTTTACAGTAAAACAGTTTCATAACCAATAGTGCTATATCATATCTTTATCAGAAAAGACTAAAATACATTTAAGTTTTCCAGAAAAGATTTTATCAGACATTAAGATAATAAAATTTACCTTTTTTTTTCCAAATTCTTGCCGAATATATAAATTTAATTTAGTCCCAGCTGTATTAATGTGTTCCACTACTCAGTCATCTGCAAAAACTATTAGGATTTTGATATGGTAAGGTCAAAGAGTGGAAATATAGTCTGTATTATTAGCATGTTAAAATAGCTTTGAAATTTAAAATAATCTGTAATTTTAAATAGTCTATTTGGTCTTGGAAGCAGGAAAGAATTATTAGGGAGTCTTGTGCAAGTCTTCTAGTGATCTCCAACATGGTAATGAAAAACCTGAGGTAATCTCATTTAGAATATTTTTTATATAGCATCTCCTTCATGTCTTTCACTGATTCCTTCATGTGATTCACTGATCATGACACCCTGCAGCCAAAGGAAGAGGGTTTAGCTGTATAATTTTTTCTGTGGAACTGACAGGTTATCGTAGGAATATGGATGCTAGAGAAGGATGTATGAGTTTTGTGTAGCATGTAGATTTGTTGTTACAAAAAACAACTGTGACTGTATCTTTTCCTTTTCCTTATAATTACCTCTGTAGATAAGAAGCTAAGAAGTAGAAGTCATACATGGAAGAAATTATTCTTCCATCCATTTTATCCAAATGTGTTACAGACCTTTAGAGTCATGATTCTAAATTCAGCAGGTTAGGTGGGGCTACAGCATGCTTTGTCGTGTGTTAAATAATTGCTATCTGGATAGCTATTAAAAGTCAATAACACGAAGGATATAAAAGCATGATTATTTCAGGTTTGTCCTTGAAATGTAGATCAAAGATTACCAAGTTCATCATACAAATGAGTCATTGCAAGAACGGAGAGCAGTAAAGGGTATCTTTAGTTTATGGTAAGTGTTTGTGTAGGTTAAGTAAAATTGTTATATAAAGATTTTCTAAATGGAAAATAAGTTTTGCAATCCAGGGAGGAGGAAATAAAAATAAATAGTAGGTAAATAAATCTTCTTAGGGTTTCAGTCAGCAAAAAAGATGGAAAGAAACTCTTCACAGAGTTTTCATCTTATCACTAATGGTCATAATAGCTTTCTGAGTCTTGGACCATTTTTGATGGGTTTTACTTCTGAAATACCTTTATTTAAATCAGCACAGTCTCTCCTTTTATTGATTTAGGTTGGTAGGTTATTTTAGATTAGGAGGGAGAAGTCCTGTTGTGGGTCCAGAAAGTGTTTTCTGAGTGCATGTCTTTTTTTTAAACCCATGAACTGTGTCTCTTGTCCATCAAAAAATTTTATATAATTCCTGTGAATGTTTATTTATCTCCTTGCAATTTTACATGTCTCTGCATGAAGCAAGGAAGCTTTGTTTGAGCATCTTATTTTCAATACTGGTACACATAAAGTTTTATGATGGTGGTTTTTTTGAAAAAACATTTATGGAACAATATTTGTTGTGGTATTAGCTTCTTTCAGCTGTGTTTAGAAGATGCAAAATAGTAAAAACAACAGTTCCTCAAATATGAAGGCTTCTAAGATACCACTCTTGGCTTCTTTATCTTTTTCCTTCATATTAAAAGAAAATATGAAAGGAGATTGTACCTGAACCAATTTAACACCATCTCCATGACAACCAGCTAATTAATTGCTATCAGTCTGGCTTTGGTCCTCTTCAGTGAACTGATACTCCCCAGCTTTATTTCAAATATCTTCTGGGTTTTCTGTGAAGGTCATTTATTTAGTGACAGTATTTCTTCGGGAAAAGCAGTCTTTTAATACAATCAACAGCTTTCCTTAAAAACAGCTCAATCTTACCTATGGCTCCCTCTCAGTTTTGATTCCTGCACAGTATTACAGTTTTTTGAGAATGCTTTTTTTTTTTCCTTCTTGATTTCCTGATATTCCCGTTTTTTTCTTTTGAGCATAAACGTTCATTCCTTATGTTCTGACTGTGACCACATTAGAGTACAGGTGTTTCAAGCTAAGTTTGGATCCAAGTAGTGTAGTAAGTAGGAGAAATCAATCCTCAGCAGCGTGGTGTTTAGTGCAGGCTGAGAGCACAGGTAGTTACTTTGCTTCTTGGGACAGATTTTGCAAGTCTGAACCTTCGTCGCTGCATTACTGTAAGTATTTGTGTGCTCGTGTAAAGTAATCTCTACACTGTCCTGCAGTCAAAGTTTCTGCGATGTTAGAGGTACTTTGAATCAATCAGGATACTTGTCATGGTTACTCCACCATTTTTGACATTATAAATATGTTTAGGAGGCCTGGTACTTGTATTGCTATTGCAAGTAAGTGCAGTCTTTCCCCTGTGATAGCAGTCTCCAGCCTGTGAACTCCAAGAACATGATGTCTGTAGCTGGTCAGACTAAATGCCCATATAGTTCAGTATCCTGTCTTTCCTGCTGGCTTCTCATAGCAGATACCTGTGATAGACTGTAGGGAGAGGGAAGAGATGAGGTGGGGCAGGATATTTTCTCCAGAACGTTTTTCCAATATTCAGCTCTTTGTGGCTAAAGGAGTTCAAGGCTTGCAAGCAGTGAAAAGAATGAAAGCTGAGGCTAGGAAAGACCAGTATTCTCTAGCCTGAATATTTCTTGTATTTTTAAGTTTTCATGATCTTTCTTTTAACTACCTCTTCCAAATTACATATGCTTTATACACATCAGGTGGAGGAGGGTGAAAACAACTGAGTATGTTGCTCACTCCTGCAATCTCCTTTTCACTGGTGCACATTTAGTTCCAGTCTTTCTGTTTGCCTGTCATGTCTCATGAATGTATCAATTGTTTGAAGCTACTCCATATGTTTACACTTCTGGTTCCATATTTTTTGCTGACAGTTCGTGGGACACCACCTCAATTGCCTCGTGTAATTTAGCAGTACTTACCAGATACAGTATTTGTGTTCCGGTGTAGTTTTCAACTCTATTAAAGATTAAAGTAGTACATTAAAAGGATTGCCAAGAGATTTGTCTAGAAAGGCAAGAGAAAAATATTTGTTTTGACTGAATGTTTTATAAACTGTTCAAAGTACAGAAACACATGTAAGTTACTGTTACGCTGGTTTTAAGGTGTGCGTAAAATTATAAAGAAAGCAAAAATTATATGGCAACTCCCTTATTTTTCTTCTAACTATTGAGCCAAACAAAGCAGATTCTGAAGGGCAAGCTGTACTAGGAGAGGCTGCAAATAGTTTTGGTTTCCTTCATAAGACGATATATTTTTAAAATCATTTATGGGCCTGCTAGAAGAAGTTACGATTGAAGACATTACATACAGATACTTTACATAATAAATGACTGGAGAAGCTTATATAAGTGGATGTTTGGTCCTTGGGATTTGCATGACGTGAAGTGAGGAAAGGAGACTTCATCAAAACCAATACTAAATTGCAGACAAGTTAGGCTGCAAGTGACCTTGAAGAAGGGAAACATGTTTTTTGTGGTGTTTGTTTATGTCTGTTTGAACAGTTGTCTTTCAGCTACTTATTTAACGTGATTTATCTTAATTTAGAATAGCATATCAATGATTTGTTATTTTTTCTTTCCTTGTTTGTTTGTTTGTTTTGTTTGTTTATACATGATATGCTGCTGAACTGCTACCTATGAAGATTGCTGCGTTCACTGTATCCTGGCTTGCTTGTTTTGTGAGTTTCTCACCCTCTGTAACATTGTTCTGGGACAAGCACCCTGTGGCATCTGCACGTCGGAGGCCTGCTGCTGTTGCTGTGGGGACGAGGTGGGGGATGACTGTAACTGCCCGTGTGATATGGACTGTGGCATAATGGACGCATGTTGTGAATCTTCAGATTGCTTGGAGATCTGCATGGAATGCTGTGGGATCTGCTTCCCATCCTGAAATATTTATCCCTTTTTATTGTATTCTTTCTAAAACTGGAGAGCTTTTCTTTAAATACATTTGAAGAAAGACAAGGTAAGATTTTCACACAACTGACTAGTTTTGCACTGTTAATTCCCTATATATAAATATCTTTTTAAAAAAAAAAAAAAAAAAAGCAATCCTCAAATCTGTATTCTAACATGAACTGTATAGTTTTGTATGTGAAGCTCAAGCTACATTCCAGCTTCTTTTGGCTTTACAAGTGGAAGGCTTTATTGAAACTGAATTATAGGCCTGATATCACAGGCTGTTTCTGGGCAGAATTGCCATTTGAATTGAGAGACAAGTTTTGGTCAGAGAAGAGGCTACAGAGCAAAGCCTTAAGTATTTGCCTTTACCTGCTTCAATGTTAAAAAGCTTCAATGCCACCTTCCATAACATGCCTTTAGATGCATTTGGAAAGGTGAAGTCTTTATTTCAGTCTCTTTGGAATGAAAGCAACTTTGCAGTTCAAAAGTCAGCATCAGGAGTCTACTATTGTTTTGCAACAGTGGTCACGCTGGCAGTATTTCTTTTATTTTGAGTATCTCTTTGTTTTGAGAGAGATTCCTGGTATTTCTCCATTGTCAGTATTGATACTGTGGGAACATTTGGCAAACTAAAGTCAATGTAAGTTTTGCCATGGACTAGAGTACCAAGATTTCATTTTTATCAATCAAGACAGAATAGAGAATTTACATTTTACTTCAGTACTAATGTTACTTGAAATGTTTCTTTTTAGAAAGAAACATTGGAAATCTGTGTAGACATGAAATAGATCCTTAGACTAGTAGAATAATAGATTAAATCTTCAAAATTTGGCTATACAATTGAGATTATTGGAAGTTAACTTAAGAATCTAAACATGTACATACCTGTCAGTATTTGTGGCTTTAGGGCCAATATCACATAACATAGTATTTATTTCTTCACTGTGTGAGAGGGATCCACAGAGGATGGCAGAATTCAAACAGAGTGTAAAGACAAAATTAAAAGCTCTTGATCAAGAAATTGAATTTAAAAAAGAAAATGCAAAAAAGTTTATTTTCAGATACATTTAATGTGTTACATTTAAATAACTTTTTTAAAAAAGGATATTAAAAAAAATAATTATTATATCCTTTAAAAGTAAAAGGATTGTGATTTAAAATGTTCGAAAAATACAAGTTAGAATCTGGTGGGCAACTTTCTCCTTATTATACCGTGAAGGTTTTCTGAGAAATATCTTTGTCTCTGATATGTGAAATGAATTTGATCCAACACATAAATGAGTTTTTTATATTCTCTGTTTTAGGGAATCATGGTATCCATTCTCTTTACCATCAGCTGGTTTCTCCCCTCCATGCGTATAGCTCATTAACTTTTCTCTGTAAGCCACTTGCACATCTTGATCTCACATACTTAAACTTTCCTATCTTTCTACACTCCAGATTTTGCATTTGTAGATTGTTGAATTTCAAAAATTTAGGCCTTCTTACAATTTGACAGCAGCCAATAGCATGATTCTGTTGAGTGAATAGACCATAAATGTCTCTTTCCACTGTAGTTAATTCAATCTATGCAAATGTGATGAGCTGAAGATCACAGGATTGTGAAGCTTAGTCAACAAATGGTCTGATAGTGACCATAGCTTCTCCATGTGTACACTGACTAGTAGTGCCTACTACTGCACGTTATCACTGAAGGTAACATAGCTGAATCCTCAACTACACTAGGGAGCTGGGAGGTGTTGTGTTTTGCCTGAACATCTGCAATATTGTGGTGTATTCTGATGCAATGCAGATTTATTCAGAGGGTTTCTTGTCTGTTTTTTGGGGGGGTTTTGATATTTACTAGCAGATTTTATTCTTATCATGGGCCAGATTCAGATCTGTGTTGCATAAACTAAGTGCGTTTCCATTAGTGTCAGAATTTTCCATTGTTTTAGCACGAGCTAGAGAGCACAAAGATATATTATGGTAATAGGCAGACTAATAAGGAATCATATCCCTAAATTGATAAATTCCCTGTGCTCAGAATCAGGCCCATGGGGCTCAATTATGACTCCTAAAAGTCTAAACCACATTGGGAAGGGGGAAGAGGTGCCTTGGTTGAGTGGCAGTGCCTGGAGGCATTTTGCCTTTGTAAGGCATGCTGCCTCTGGGGAAATTGGGGGCATCACAGTGAGCATTGGGACTTGATGCACCTTGGAAAAAGTCTAGACAGTGCTTTGCCCATTGTAAGTCTATGGTTGACAACATGGTGGTAGGGACATGCTCTCTTGGGCTAGGCAGCACTGTGAACTGTCCTTCCTCATGTCCTTCTGGTCACAGAGAAGTTAATTATGGCTGTTTCTTGTCTGATTCTGCTTGGGTACAGAGAAGAGGACTTCCAGTCAAATGTCCTGTCCTGACATATGTGCCCTGCTGGAGCAGTTCCAGTTTTGTGCTTGGAAAACTGCACACTCGCATATGAAGCTTTTAGTGAATAGTGAATGTTTGTAAAAAGTACGTTTACCACAGGATGGTATGTCTTTTTAAAAAAGAAAATATCAACCTAAGGAGTCCTTTTTCTGTGCAAAAGTTTATCTATGCAGTTTGCTCCACACAAAGTCTTGCTTGAAAGGAACTCAGAGGCTTTTTATGATTTATTGAAATTATTGAAACCTGGGAAATTAATTTACTATTAGGCATTTACTCCCTGTACTGTTAAAATACAAATAATAATTACAATAACTTTGTTCATGCATTAATGCATATGTGTACAGACTCTCACATACATGCAGAAACACACATATGCAGATACATTATTTCTTTTCCCACTTCATTTGTGAAATACTTGGAAGTGAAAATAGTGTTTATTAATCCTCATAGTGATTAGAAGTATCAAAGTATTATGGACAATTGAAAAAAAAAATAAGAATTGTGTTATTTTTTGACATTTAAATGTAATCTGCTACTGTTTTTCATAGAGTTATTGAGTTATTAGCACTTTTGTAAAATGTATCTTTGTAGCAGAGAATATTAGTATGTAGTTTAAGGAATTCCTTACTATATTTATACTCTTAAATTCTGTTTTGTAATTTTCACTATAAACAATCTTGTAAGCACCTTGTGTAATTAAAACAAGCAGAATTAGAAGGAGATAAATGTGAAAATACAGTTTAAATAAAATTAAAACATCAGAACTTAACTGTCTGCTTTATAATAGTTCTTGTGAACTTGTACAGTGTTTCAGTATGTAGTTCAGCAAATTGGCCCATTTAAAAAAAATGGTAACTTGCTATTTGTTTTTTGTATCAACTGGATGTGCTATTCTCAAACACTATTTTGAAATAAAGATCTTTATTTTGAAACTTTGGGATACCTTCTTCTTCTAGTCTTGCCCTTCTTACTCTTCTGAATGATAATTTCTTGTCTTCTTTGTGATTTGTCGTGTTAAAACACTTCCTGAAGACTTTGGCTGTGGGCTGATTTACACAGAGGATGAGCCAGTGCAGGTGAGTTGTCTCACAGGTGGAACTAAACCAACTCAGGCACTGGAAGCTGCACTAGCATGAATCTCCAACAGTAAAAAAAAGTTTGTTATTAAGAGGGCAAATTAATTCCTTAGTTTAATTGTATTAATGATGTGGAGTCCCAGTAATGATTAAATTTGATCAAAATGAAAAATAGTGTAATATATCTGCTACAACAATCTTTAGTTTACTAAAAACAAGCATATTAAGGTCAAATGTCCTCAGTGACCTATGAAACTGAAGAGTTACACACAGTACCACAATTTTAAACTAAGGAATGTTTTTAAAATCAGGTTAAACTCAGATAGAATAGACAACTTCATCTGTGACTTAAGCAAATATTTTTTTCATATTGGCTTAAGCAAAGTGTGAACGTGCCTATGCTACTTTATAACTGTAGAAACTGCATATGTACATTGTTTTGCACCAGTTTTTCTGTATCTTTTTTTATATTTATTGAACATTCTACCATGCCTGTAAATACGTGGGCCCTTAGAGGGTCTAAAATAATTATAGTTTATCTCCTCTGTGCTTTACAGAGGTAATATGTTAAAACTGACAGAAATTCTGTGCTTGAATGTGTACCATAAAGTCTTGCAATTGAGTCTGTGTGCTGAACTTTTCTCAAAAAGTACTTGTTCTTGAAAGAGAAGTGATAAAAGTGTAGACAAATAGCCCTGTTTGAGACTTTCTATAGGTGTTTTACTTGGTATTTATAATACGTAATGTTTCTAGAAATAAATGCCTTCTATGAAGAGGGATTGCAGTCAACATTTGGGAAATTTTGGGTTGAATGTTGAATACTTCAGCTATCGTACTTATATTAAGAACAGTTTGTTGAGTTTAGTGAATCATTGCTTTTATAAAATAATCTTCTGAGTGAAGAGCTTTTTGAGCTGTTCCCACATTTTTTACACTGTAATGATTGCTATATCTGATATATGTTCTGCCAATAGTATTGATGTATTTCACAGTAAAGCTCCTTCTGTCAGCAGCCTTGTAACTTTCTGAGAAGTAACAGATACATCTGAAATCTTACTCTTAGACCCCACATGAAGTAAATATCTTTCTACTCTCTGCTTTCTCTCTGTCTGTGTATATGTGTGTGAACACCAAATGTTAGAAGACTTCAGGTAGTGTTGATGCTGAGAACAGTAGCTCTAGAATCCTACAGGCATAAATCTTATTTCTTTTCCTACTGTTGAAGTCTTGCACCACTTCTTTTAACTTCCAAAGAGAGCCAGGGGACCTTAGCTCAATTTTATAGCATCAGGATAGTTCAATAAAATAATACACCCATTTCTGCAATGCACTTGTTCATGTGAATGTGAATTTGATTGCTTGTACAAAATTCAGACTTCTTATAAGCACTTGTTTATGCTATTTACCAGAGAAATGGTGCTAGCAACACTAAAGGATGGCCTTTCTCTTTAGAAGACTGTGGGCTGGTGGGCTATATCTACTGTAGTTGGAAAGAGAAAAATTTATTTGAATTACCATTCTGCAAAACAGGCAGATGTTGAGTTTGATTAGATGATCTTAATCTCTGTATGGCTTTTAGTATATCCATTCACCTCACTTAAATCTTAATTTAATAGAACACTACATGCAATTCTGTTTGCCTCCTTTATGTCAGTATATTATAGCAATTGTTAGTGCATTACCATTCAATACTCATAAAAATGGGATGTTAGGTGAAAGATTGTGCAATACCTTTTATACCAATAGTATCTTACTAATTTTTATTCTGATATGCATATGCTATTTTAGCTGACGAAATACTCCACTATAATTGAAGCTCTTTATATCATCTCAGTAGGGTATGTAATTGGTGCCCAAGCACTATACAATTGCTCTTCAATCAGTGGTGTAGGCTTCAGCAATTTGTCTCGTCTCCAAGTTGCACAGTAACCACACTGTGAATATGCTGTGCTCCAACTGGTATGTGTTTCACATTACAGTCTTTTTCCAAAGTGCCTACCTTTGTTTCTTTAGCTTTATCTCAAAGTGGTTTGTTTGGTTTTTTTGGTGTGTTTTGTTTTAATTGCTGTTTTCCAAAGAGAACCTAAAAGGTACTGTAGAGGTCTAGGCCAATACCAAGATGTATGTCATGTTGTAAATTATTTCTTTGTCTTTTCTGTGTTGACTGCTATCTGTACCTCCTAGTCAAATGGACTTGTGAAACTGATAGCTTTCAAATTTTAGAATATATCTAAGTAACTGTAGCTCAACAGTGGTTTATATTTGGATATATAAAGTCCAAGATATATTGATTGTGTCTTGCTCATTGAAATAAAGAACTGATAGTTCTGCTGAGATGGACTCTGCAGAATCTCACAAACTGGCCATCTTAGAAATTGTTCTCACAAGAATAAGACCAGTACATTATTTTAAAATTAATATCTTTATGGTGGCATATATATGCTAGGTTTTTTGATTCTATGCAACTTTCAGCTAATGAAGACTAGTAAGAACAAAATAGGAAAAAGAAATGTATTCAACAACATGTGTTTGCATTCCTTGGTAGGGAATGGAACTCCATTTGTCTGTTTCTCCATGTGAGGGGGAGACACCTTGATTACACAATTATTGTAGACTAACAGGCATGGTTTAGAATCCACAATAACTTCAAGGTCATTATGAGTAGCATGTGAAGGATAAAGGGAAACACAGTGCAAGGATTCTATTGCTGTTGACAACTGTTCTCTCTGCATCAGTAATCTGTTTTGCAAGTAAGCTTTAAAGGGGTTAAGAAAACTAAGGTATCTATGACAGAAATTTTATATTCAGTCTTGTTTCTTCAGAATCATTAAACATATTTACACAATTACATTGTAGTAAACTATTATGCCAGCTTAACTGTAACATATTCTGGTAGAAGTACATTAAACAGCAATCCAAAAGCAATTTAGCTACTGAAGCTATTATTTTCTATCTAATTATTCACAAATTAATGAATAAAATTAAATTCCAATCACTGTAAAAAAATGAAGCAATGGTGAGAATCAGAACTACAGATTAGTTAAAGCTATGCAATGCATAACAAAATTAAAGCTTTCTTTTATTCAAATTCAATGCTTAAAAAAGAACAAATCCATCATCTTGAAATTTGACTTGTAGCTTGACATTAAAAATAATATGAGTAGAATTTTCAGTGGGGTAAGCACAAAACTAGTTCAAGTAGTGTCACTCTCAATTAATGTACTCAGGTGGTGTGCCCATTAAAATTCCCACTTGTGGGTTCAGCTCTCTATGCAAATGGGGTCATTACCTGGAGAATTTAATTGGGTATGACACTGGGAGTAGGAATTTTCCTTTCAAAATAAACCTCCTTGCACACATTTTCACTAGAAATTTGATTGTTACATATACTTCATATTGTTTGGCTCTATAAATATTTACCAAAATTGAGAATATCTTCACTTATTTATTTTTTTACAGGTGATTCATAATGCATCAAAATGATTTTTAAATTGTTCCATGTATTGCATATGCAAGTCTTGTTACAAAAACTTGTGCTGAAAATGTATTTTTGTTGTTAAAATTGTATTTTTACATATTTTACATCTTTTTAAAGATGATATTAGGTTTTATAGCATCTGAAAGCAGAAATATAGTATTTTTGTAGTGTATGTACATGTAAATGAAAAAAAGGCTACATCATACTTACCTTGTATCTCACACATGGTTTGGAAAGGACAAAAATATGCTGTGTTTCTCAGTAATACTAACTTCCAACTTTTGCTGGAAATTACTTTGCAGAATAATTTCTATAAATAAAGCTAATACTGAAAGATATCCATTCCAGAAGACACACACGAGGATTGTGGAAACACAAGTACATGGTTAGAAGGAACTTCTAGAGGACTTCTAGTTTGGCAGTTCAAGCTGAAACAGTGTCTAGGAACATGTTCTTGAAAACCTCTGATGAAGGAAATCTTGGACACTCTCAAGACAGTTGGCACTATTGCTACAGTAGTCTTAGAGCCAGAAAGATTTTTTCTAATGTCCCTTATTTTCATTTCTGCAAGTCAGACTGATGTATCCATGTGCTGTTCCCAATAGATGTGTAGAACAATCACCATTCTCTTGTCATAACTTTTCATATATTAACCTTTCATATAGTAGTCCTGCCTACCTTTCTATTACCTAGTCTGAAGAAATCCAGTCCAGTTTCTTCCAACTTTCTTCTACAGTGAGGCATTCATTTTAGGCATTATAATATAACAAATCTAATAGAACAACTTTTGAAGGAACTTCCTCTCCTGCTGAGAAACTGGGCTGCATCAAAAGAAGTGTAACCAGCAGGTCAAATAGTTGATTCTCTCCCTCTACTCCACTCTTGTGGGACCCCAGCTGGAGTACTATATCCAGTTCTGGAGCCTCCAACAGAGGAATGACATGGGGCTTTTGTAGTGAGCCCAGAGGAGGGCCACAAAGATGACCTGAGGGCTGGAGCACCTCTCCTAAGAGGACAAGCCAAGAGAGTTTGGGTTGTTCAGCCTGGAGAAGAGAAGGCTCCAGGGAGACCTTATAGCAGCCTTCCAGTACCTCAAGGGGCCTACAGGAAAGCTGGGGAGGGACTTTTTACAAGGGTGTGTAGTGATAGGATGACAGGAAACAGTTTCAAACTGTAAGAAGGTAGATTTAGATTGGGTATTAAGAAGAAATTACTCACTGTAAGGGTGGTGAGACACTGCAACAAGTTGCCCAGAGTAGTTGTGTTTCTGTGAGGGTCTGTGGAAATTGGCACTGGGCCTGCCACTATTCGACATTTTCATCAGTTATCTGGAAGCATTTCTAGCAGAATTTGTATATGAATCAATAGTTGATGAAACAGTAAATTAAATACAGACCTTGTTACAAGGTGCTTGTTTAGAGCAATCTGGACATGGTAGGATGGACCCCTTCTGAGAAAATGTTTTTCCACACTGTGAAAGGGAAAAGAAATATTTAGAATTTACTTCATAGAAAAAAGATCTATTTTGAACACTTTGAGTAGACTTGAGGATCATGATGAAGAAGGCATTGAACAATGATTTTCAGTTGAAATACTTTGGCCTTTCATGGTGACCTTTCAATTTTGCAATTGGTAATGCAGTAAAAAAAAAGAGCGTGTACTTAGGAAACCAGTTTCAGATCACTGCTTTCTTACCTTTGTGTTTTGAAAAACAGAAATAGTCCAAAACAGACCTAAAGAAATTACTTAGAGGCATAAAATTGCTTTAAAGGAAGAGAATTGCAGAATTGCAGAGCTTATTCTACTCAATTTATCCAGCAGAAAACTGAGATGTGACTTCATCACATTGTACTGCTGTCTTCCCAGGCACCAATTATGGTGTTCTGAAGCTTTTCTTATTTTACCACATAGATGCACAAAGAGCTAAAGTCTAAAGGCAAACAAAAATTGGTGTCCAATTTTTTACCTGTATGTAACTGAAGATAGTAATGAGTAGGACAAACTACCAAATGCAGCATTTAATTCCTCACATCCTGATTGTTTTTAGATCTCCCCTGAATGCTTTTCTGAAAGAAACGCTTACCATTAACTGGCTATGTGTGTATATACACACATGTGTATATCATAGATGTATATAGAAAATATATATATGTGTATATATATATATATAAAATCAATGAAAGTTGAACTGGATGGAATTTTATTTCCTTTCATATTGGAGAAGTTAGATGAGATGGTGCAGTAATACCTCATGAAAGTTTTGTCTAGTAGCACCAGTAGATCATTTACATGGGGCTGGTATAATTCTTTTGTCAAACATTAAAAAGAATAAAATTAATGTATTTCCATAAAACTTTAATTGGCATACTAATTCTGTGTATTCTAGATCTATAAGAAATAAGGTTACATTCTGTACTGTTTATCACCTGTTGTCCTGGTTTGAGCCAGGATGAAGCAAATTTTCCTTTTACTCTTTTTTTTTAAATTATTTTTATTTTTTTTTCCCTTCAGTAAGCTTTCTTTTAACTAGCAACAATGTATTCTAGCTAAGGCTGATAAGAAAGGAATGTTTTTGTAACTGCTGGGGCTTCAAGGTCACACCTTCACTCGGCTGGCTCAGACACTACGGGAGATTTATGACCCCCCTGTAGGAGGCTGAGTTAGACAGACAGCAAAATTGACCAGAGATATTCCATTCCATGTATCTACGCAAGCTCAGAGGAAGGTCAGAGATCACAGAAGACAACTTCCTTCCTGCTTCTTCTTCCCTTCTCTTCCATCCATGGCCGGCATCCAGGGACGACTCCGTCCATCCATCACCGTCGACCCCCAGGCTCGAGCTCTCCTGACCCTCATCACTCTGTGCTTTCTCCAGCAGCAGCTCTGGAATTCCTCGGGACTGTTTGCAGCTCAGGAGATGCTGGGGGAGTTGCTGGGGGAGGGGGAAGGCAAGAGGCTTTTGCTCATATCTGTATATAATTGTATATATTTTCTTATATCATTAGTGTTTAATTAAACCTGTGTAGTTTCGTTTTCAGTCCAGCCAAGTCTCTCTCTTTTTCTCTCTCTCCTTCCCTACCTGGGTGGGAGAGGATCGAGAGCATTGTTGTCAAACCTGAGTCAAACGGTGATGCCTGTTCAGAGATAAAGCAGGATCAAGTCTCCTGGGTCTACAAGGTGGGTTACTCCTTGATTTTCACTCTTTAACAGGTTCTACAACATCTCTTTGGGTTGGGGTTTTTATTTGTTGTTGGGTTTTTTGTATTTCTTACCTTCCCCATACTGATGGGAGCTTGAGAAGTATAAATACATGTGTCTAATATATTAAAATGGACTTGAAATGGTATTCTTTTTCACTAGTGCAGGATCTTCCCCGTCCAAAAATGTATGTCCTCTCTTACGGTAGCTGTCTGGGGTCATGTGGCAGTCCCAGATGTTTCTAATACCCACATTCAAATACAGTGAGTGTAGGTTACAGTCCTAAACTAATAATTCAAATAAAGATTAATTCCTGTTGCAAAAATGTAAAACACATTAAATGTTAATTTCAAGGGCAAAGCTAAATTGAAGTCCTTAAGAAAATACTTTAAATTAGATGAATTACCTGTAAAACAAACATCATAGATAAAAAGTGAATTTACTTAATATAAAAAAGTTAATAAAATGGACTGTGAAAGAAAGATGAGTGGCAGTGTTAAGATAAACAGTCCACTCACAGCAAAATAAAGCATGAAAGTTCATCTATGATGTAGAAATCTGTGGAAAATTTAAAAGACAACATGCACTCGGGTGTATTAAGCAAAGGACTGTTGGGATTCATATGTTGTGAGCTGCCAATAGACTCACCATAACTATTCCGAGTCCACTCTGAAACGTTAAAAGAGCAAAAATGTAGAGCTAGAAGGTCCGTTTCCTCCGGTCTGGGGAAAAGAAGTGGGTACTGACTTTTCATTTATATACTGTCCTTCCACATGTTGCAGTACTGAAAATTATAGAACAGGTGGATAGGTCAGGCACGTGTAGAGAATTTACTGCAGTTAGAGGTTAATACAATGCTGTGTTACATTGATTCAGCAATAGTTTTGCATTCCCCTACTCCAAGAGTAATTTAACTCACAAATACACCATTAGGTTTATTTATTTATTTATTTCCCTCAGGCTACTTCTTCTGTTCTGTGGTGTTCTTGAGGGAGTAAAGTGATCAAATGAAAATTGAGCCCTATGGAAATCGTAAGTAGTTTGTTAGACTATATTTTGAGACATACAGGGATTTCTCCAATGACATAAATGAATGTTCTCCTTTTCTTAGCCTGGTTTCTAAAGAGAAAAGGGCTTAATAATCCCCCGTGATGTATATGCTTGCGTGTGTGATTGTCCATTTCCTTATTCCCTGCTAATAATTTTTAAGCCTGTTGGTCCCATGTAAACCAAATGAAAAATGAGAGCAACTTAAAAAACCCACAACTAAAAACCAGTGTGGGCCCCGTCTTACCCCACTGAGAAGGCACTTACAGAATTTCCTCAGTTCTTTCAAGCTGTCAGAGAATTCGCAGAAAGGAGACTTACTAAAAATGTTTAATTGTGGAAAAACCTACAGCTGAAGTTCAGGTTTTATTAAATGTAAGGGGATCAAGCTGAGAGACTGAAATTACATGAAAATTAATTGTGCTACTCATGAAACAAGTTTGGTGTGATTTAAGCTTGACTTCTGTAAATATGAAAAGTTTAAATTGTTTTCAAAATAAATCCTATTTCTTTGTTTCCTGATTTGTAAGGTTTGTTTCTGGGGAAGTTACAGTACCCCCCTTTAATGATTTAGGGTTTTTTCCCATCAAATAGTTTTCTAAATCCATTTATCCAGAGTAGTCTTCAGAAAGAAAACTAGGAATGACTGAAAAAATAATCAGATAGTGACTAAGAAAAAAGTCTGAATAGCTGAAAACAAACTCTGTTTTTATTAGCACATATGCTTGTTTATTTTTATTTTGTCAGTAACAACTTTTGATTAAGACTAAATTTTAAAAATTTTAATTCCATATAGCTTATTGAAGCAACTTTTTGCTTCAGAAAAAAAAATAATTCTAATGAAAAAATAAATTCTGTACCTCAGAATTGCGCTCTCAGTTGGCACTAATAAAATATTATATGTGTGATTTTTACAACTAAATGTAGCACTGTGGTTGTCACATTTTACTGTACACATAGCTTGATTGTTGCAGAGTAGACATCTGCCAAAAATATTTCAGTTTAGCATGACGAATTTACTGTAACCCTGTGAAATATCAAGTAGCAATACCAAAGTATTGCTTTGAATTTAGGTTGAAAAACAGAAATAAGTGTGTTGAGGAAGGTAGTAAAGTTCTTTCAGAATCCAGTCATTACTGGTGTTAGGGCTGGGCACATAGGAATGCTGCTGCTCTGTGGGGGATTCCCAGGAAGTGAACATTATTTACTTAATCAGGGTAGAGAAAAGCCTATCAGCACCCCAGCGAAGACTGCCACACAAAGGGCAGGAAATTTGCACAAAAGTGTCAAGACTTTTTAAAGACTTGTGTTAAAATTAAAATGGGAAGGCCACAATATTTTTTTGTTGTGATGTCTTCTGCACTGACTGTGTTTATGATGCTTGTTTGTTTTTGTTGGGTTTTTTTCTGATTAAGTGTAAAACACTGTATGCAAGTACTGCTTGGCTTTATATGCTTGTAGGAGCTTTATGTCTGAATTACTTGGGTCAAATTCTGAGTTCAGATAAACAACAGAAGAGACAATAGGGAAAGCACATGCTGTCTGGAGGCTTACTGGTTGTTCTCTAGGATCCTGACATTTCAAATAGTGTATTAGAAAAGGTAACTACTCCTGTCTCTTTGATAAGAGTCTTCAATTTAGTAGTATGTGGTTTAAATACATGTAGGATATCTCACTTTTTTCTCAGGTTACATCTTTTTGTATTTCCAATGGAGGCCAAAGGTGTTCTAGTGTATTTCAAATAAAAGGTAAGATACGATTCTGAGTTGTCACTCAAAACCCGCATTTGTATCTTTTATAATACCACTGTTTATGAAAGGGAATTACAAATGTGCATCTGCACAGTCCCTCTGACTGCCTACCTGTATGAATATTACCATGGCCTTCAGGTAAATCCTTGAATTAAGGGGATCATATCAATACATAGTGTTTTTTAATGCACTTTTAAACGACAAATAACAGATATGGTTGCTCATGTATAGATAACAATTAGTGTAAATTGTTATTTCCTGACATTAATATATTAAACAACAGATATGCATTGTTTGTTCTATTATAATTTTCTGTTGTTAAACTAATTTATACACTGCATATAAATGTCTGTTGGCAGACTAGCACTGCTGTGTCATGGGAGCTTCTGCCTTTGCTAATTTGTATGAAAAAAACTTCACCACTGAAACCAACATTAAATGGAGGAACCTGCACCTCCCTCTTCCTTTCCCTTCTCAGAGATGTGCCTCAGAGTGTGGGGAAAGGTGGAGTCAGGCAGGTTAAGGAAAAAAAACCCAAACCAAATTGAAACCAAAACCCAAAATGAAACCCTCAAAACTTCCTGAGAGGTGATAGCCTGGAATACTGGAAATAGTGCACAAGAACAGCCAAAGAGGGAATTTCTTTGTTCCTTCAGAGAGCTTTGGTGCTGTGTGTGACAGTGCTTGTCCTGTGAACTTCCCTTTTAATATGTACAACCACTGAATTTGTCTCCATAAAATATATTGCTGTGTGGCTGTAAATATTAATATTTGTACGTGCACACGAGTTCCTCTCTAAGTAACTATTCTTGCTTGGAGTGCTCATGGCTCACATCCCACTTTGTCATGCTCCTGTGAGTAGCCCCATGTGCTGACTGACTGACAGGACACTGCTACACATTACACATGGTGCTGCCTGACAAATTGAATCAGCTGCTCTAAGTGATTTTGCCTGTTTCAGAGTACTGGGAAACTCAAAGGGCATCAAGTCAAATTACACATTGATTGTGGTTTGCCCTGTAGCTTTTGCACACAGAAGGAATCACATACAACACTTAGAAGATTAGTGGAAGGGATGGCATCAGGGGAATATCCCATGTAAGCGTGTAGAAGTTGAACTTCTCTAGATAGTGATGTCACGACTCTTAGCCATCCAGGAAAGAGCAAAATTTATGTCGATGTGCACTTCCCAAGTGACACAAACATGGGTTTCATCATCCTTTCTGCAGATCTTGTAATTCACATTTTAGCCATACCATAATTTGTGCTTGGTTTTGGCTTATTTTTTCTTGTTCAGATAAATAAGATGTCAGAATATCACAAATTAGAGTGATATCTAGATTTATTTTTTTTTAATATAGAAATACAAAACCACATGTACAAATATTTATGAACTGCTGTATATTAGAATGTCTTTAACAGTGGGGATCACTGATCTCCTACTGTATGATTCACAACTGTCTAATAGAGTTCAGATGACAGACCAGTAGTTGGATGCCTGAAACCCCAGTTTTTATTTTGAATCTTTTCTGTGGAGCCACAGAGGCTAAAAGAAGCTTAAGAAGCAGTAGCAAAAATAACTGAAAAGAAAAAGTCAAGAAAACAAAGATTCTCATATACATTGTTTATTCCAATAGCTGACATTTAAGACAATACAAGATACTGTATGACTTACAGTGATATGCCAGACATAAACACAAAGGGTTTTATTTTATTTCATTTGCAGTGCTTGTGCTGGTTGAGGCTTCCTCCTTCTTCTTGGTATGCTGATGAGCAAATTTTCACGAACTCACAGCATGCTGCTCAGAGGAGTGTCATCTTGAAGTATTACTAAAATAATTTAAATAAGCCTCTGTGTAATGCATCTCAGTTTAGCCATCAGTAATTTATGTACTTAAGATCAGGTTCAGCACAGATGTTTGTGTTTCAGCTTTTCTGAATGTTCTCCCAAGACCTGTAGTCCGCTAAATGATCCTAAAGATTTCTAATTTCTGTCGGTCACCAATGTTCCATGTTTGTTCCATGTTTTCTTCCAGTTAGTTATTAAAAGTACTAACACCCTTTTGCTCAATTTTGTTTCTAATTCTAAGAAACTAGTCACTTAGTCTCTATTTTTGGTGTTCTCACTTACAGTCCCAGACTTGGTAAACATACCAAGAAAACAAGCTCTATTACTTCTTACATTAACCAAGGCTGCCAGTCATTGAGAGGTGACATCAAATGAAAGTGAAGGATTTGTATTGTTGTGTATGGTCAAACATTAAGGTTTGTTCCCTTTCAAATTCTTTGCTTTGGACACATTCTTTACTTTTTCTCACCTAGTGCTTACTACTCAGTGCTTACTACTCAGTCACGATAAATATTTTGGGAAGAACATGCTGCTCCAAAGTCTTTCTAACATAATTTCTGTTTGTCTGGGTGAAAGCTTTTTTGTTTGGTTATTTTTTTCAGTGAATCCCTTGCACAGAAGAAAGTAAGACAAGCATTTTTAGTGGCTTTCTTCACCAGATTTGACAGTGGTTTGGGTTCAAGGGCTTATATAGTCTTCTGACTGGACTTCAAAATCTACTGTATCTGTTGTTTAAAGTCAAATGTATCAATCCAGTCCTTCCATAAAACCAACTTGTTACCTTGTATTTTTATCAGGTACCTTCTGCATTTTTTTCCTCAGCTTCCTTGATTTCCAAAATGACAATGGTAATATTTGATTTTCTGGGAATTTCTGCACTGTGATGCATGTTGTGAACAGAGGGGTTTTTTTCCAGTTCTGCTTCTGGGCTCCCTCTGATCTTTGTAATGTACAGTGCAGTGCTGTCTTCCCTAGGCACTTGTCTTTTCATTCTCTTAACTTTTTCTTCTGTTCCTCGTACTGGGGAAAATTGAAGAGCTATGCAAGGAAATAATTCACAATGCAGCTAAACTGCAGAAAAAACATTTATAAGGACACCAAAGAAATTAAGAGTTATGAACACTGACCCTTTATTAAGATCAAAATTATGGAAAATTAATATCCCATAACTGTCCACAAAGCCTTTCTCCTTGACCTGCAAAACTCAACACATAAATATAAAAGTCTTACCAGTTCTAGATGCAACATTATTCTCTACCAGCTACTTTGTTTAGAGCTGAATTAAGGTCATAAGGAGTAAACAAAAGGACTATTGGAGTAAAGCCAAGCATTTGTTTATAAAGTGTGTGTTTAAGGAACCTAAACACCTTTTCTTTCCTCCCCTCCCTGCACACACCAGCAAATCATCATCTTTCATACAAGCCAAATACACAAGAGAAGCAAACTGCTGTTCTCCCTGGAATAAAAGATACTTCATTTTTAATAACATTCAATTGTTGTTTTGGGTTTTTTTTGTTTGGGGTTTTTGGGGTTTTTTTGTTTGTTTTTTTTTGTTTGTTTGTTTATTTGGTGGTTTTTTTGTGTGTTTTGGTTTTGTTTTTTTTTTCCTCCATTTTTTAGTAATTGGTAGTGTATGAATTGCTGAAATTTATCATCTTGTTTCAAGGTTTTTTTGAGTGTTGCTGCTTGCTACAAATCACAGTTGTGAATGTTGGAGCTCTGTTGGGCCAGGTGACCTGCTTCCTCATGAAGCTTACAGACTGCATTCTGCCAGTTGGCACAGAGAGAAAACCTGCTTCTTATCTTCTTTTTCCACTTTGGCTTCCTTGGTACATGTATTTGTAAATATTTGCTTTTTAGGTTGCTTTGATTTCATGTAGTAGCTACTTCAGGTTTGAGCCAGTGTTCACTAACAAGGCAAGAAAGAGATATTCAAAGAGATTATCAAAGATATAATATTTCCTCTAAAAAGGTAACCAATGCTCATCCTGAAGTATTTGAATTGCGTGCTTGTGAACACAAAAGACTCTGTGCAGAGGCAGCTTATACTCCTACATCTGTCTGCAGGTCTGTCTTCATAAACTTGATGATAAAGTGAGATTATTCACTTTGTTTTCTGCTTAGGACAAAGGGTTTGTTTTTTTACCATGAAATGAGTATATTTTAATACTGTAGCTGCAACTTTGTTGTGCTGTTTATGAGGTATAGTGTTGTGTTTATATATTAGGCTGTCTTAACTTGGAAGGACCAAATTGGCTGCTACTTCTAGAAGGATTTTAGCCTGCTGCCTGGTATTTTGTTTTGTCTCAAGATGGAGATTTACATTATAGAAGTACAGTAAGAGGTGGCCAAACTAAAAATACATCAAAACCTGGGAGATGTCCCAGTTGTCCTTTGATTTTACTGGTGAATTTAACAGGAATATTGGTGCATTTTGAAACCAGATAAATGATAAAACTTGTGGGGCAGCCATGTATACCTTTCCCCATCATATGAAAACTACATTTTTCCCACAGAGGTCTAACAGGGATTTTGGGTTTGCTTTTTGCAGTGTAACTTGGCTATGTCTCTTTATCTTTTTTTGAGTTTATTTATTTATTTCTATTTTGTCTTTATCATACTATGAAGTGTTTTGGCCTGTCTTTTTCATGGCTGTTCATGACAGTCTCTTGTCCATTTGTACTGAGCTTCCATCTTTATTCTTTTCATCACAGCATGGCCAGTCAGCTGGTCTTCCCAGCAGGAGTTAACTGGAACTTGGGTACTTTTCCAGTCGAAGCAGAAAACTGTTCTTCCTGTGACCTGTATTTCAACAATGAGTAAAGAGAAGGTTTGTAGTCAACATTAAATAAAAACACATGGTTTCCTGCAGCTGGAGTCTTAATCTTGCATTAAGCTTCCCACAGTGCTGTAAGTGGTAGCTTTTAAAAGCTGGTGGTACTGCAGCTCCTGATTTTGCAATAGCAAACATTTCCTTTCAGTTAAAATGGAGTTTATGGCAGCTCATCACAAAACTACCAAAAGAGAATGAGCTTTTTCAGCTTCTTGCTTTTGCAATTGCTGCTGGGAAATCAGTGGATCTCAGTCTTCTTATTTTATAGGAGATTGCAATTTCTCTGCTAAAGGCTGAAAGCCACTCTAGGCTTTATTCAGCAGTGTTGTTCTCCATTTAATTAGGCCTTACATCCCTCTGTCCTTGGATATCTTCCGTTCTGGAATTAGGCAAATTGTCTAAAAGTTGAATTATATAGCTTGTAAAAATTATGTTAGTCTTGTTTTAACAGCTGCATGTTTTGGTGTTCACTACCTAATGTTGTTCTTGTGGAAGGAGGCATAATCTTAAATCCTCGTCTGAAAATGGTATAAGCCTGTCACTTTTTTTCTCTTGACTCACATTTCAAAGAGAGCTGCTCTTTTTATCATCCTGTCTGCCTTCCCATTACAATTTTACATTATGATATTGAAGCAGTCTTTGATCGTTTTGTAGTTTGCATAGATCCTTGTGTAACATGTTCAACTGCTTGTCTAGTAGCATGTTCACTTGCTTGTCTAGAACATTGCATGTCAGTGAGACAACCTGCACAAGCATAATCTCATCTGCTGTGGTTTTTTGAAGAGCTGGCATCTTTTGTCTGATGTGTTATATAAATTGTCTGAGTGTTTGGCTGAACCTTTTTTGATAATTAATATATTATTCACCAGGGATTTTTATAAATGCATTTCCCCCAACTTCCTCTTCTGTATTTTTCTGAATAGCAAGAATTGCATATGCACAGAGTACAGTCATTACATCCTCCCAGTTGCTCCTGCCTCCTTCACTGATAATTTGATAGATAATTTGGTGTTATGCTCCTGATAGTTAGCATATGATAGTGAAAATTATTTTACTGTTGTAAACAATATTCACTCTCTTTAAATGCTTGTTAAGTTTTGGCATCTCTGTGTAATGACTGTTATCTTTTGGATCTTTTGAAACAGAAACTGTACTTGTTATATTGGCAGTGGTCCATTTCACTTAACTTACAAGTTTCACTGACAGGAAGAAGGCTGAGGAGTGAGTGGCAGGAGCTTTTTCACCGAGGTAATGGGTGAGTACCAAAGATTCTCTCCTCCTTCCACCCATTAAGTGGAGTTTTTGGGGTAGAAGACTGTTTAAGTTTATTTCTGATCACACAGACTGATTATTTGGCACTTGTTGTTCATCATGAATATGTGTAAAGTGAATTTACACATATTTGCATGAGTATTCAGAAGTAATTTAAGAGTAATACAAATAAGAAAGAATATTGCAAGCTTCCAGGATTTTTATTTTATTTCATTTAATTAAATTAAATGTAACTTATCTATTCTATTGTATATTTAATGTCCTTTCCATTTTTTATTATTGTTATATAAAACTTGGAACTACTGATGAGAAACAGGGAACAGCCAATGAAGTTCCTGTAGGGAGAGGACAGGGAAGGAAAGGGACCTAAACTTTCATTTTTGGCTGCATTCTGCATAGTCTGAAAGCCTCAGGGAAACTTCCAAGTGTTACGGTAGGTAGGCTACAATGTACTGATCCAGTCTGAAGATAACCAAAGCACAGCTCAGGGTGGGGAGTCTTGAAACTGATTAAAAGTAATCACAGTCCTGTGGCCTGAGGCATGCAGAAAACAGAACCATTAATATTATCCGGGAATCCATATAATGTCCTACATAGCAATTGCCAGTAAAGAGAAGAATAAATTTCTCTAGCACTTCTTCTTGAAACCAGGGAATTTCTTATTTCTGCCAGTGTGGTGAATAAGAGCATTATCCTGAAGTGTCTCAAGTGTCAGCACTGATGTTGGTGGGGAGGTGAGGTCTCTCAGCACTGAGTGAGCTTTCCATATCCAAGGGGTGCCTTGACTTTTCATATTTCTTAATTTACAATCCAATTTATATGCATCTTAATTCATAATCCAATAGAAGCTATATCGAGAGACACCAACATCTTATTTTGTGCTCAATATATTGTAATATATGGAATAACAGTGGGAGGAAATTGCTGAAAAATAATTGCAATGAGGTATTTCAATAATGGCATATACAGAACCTGCTGGGAATACCTCATATACTGTTGATTTCAATGAGAATATTTACTGTAATAAACACAGGAGAGCTCTATTTGTAGTTTAACATAAAGAACTGTGTTAAAAAAAAAAAAAAAAAAAAAAA
>NW_009954407.1:1179892-1182752 GCF_000747805.2 Chaetura pelagica
AAAAAAAAAAAAAAGATGTATTACATTACTCAGTTGTATCTCTTGAATTATCTTAACCATATGTGGTTGCTCTTAAAATTAACCAGTTTATTATTTTCTAAAGAGCAGCTGGGGAACTGTTTAATATATAAAACTGAAAGCAATGTAATTACAAACAGAGGGGCAGAAGTAATATTATGTACTCACAGTTTAGAAGCCTGAGTATCTTAATATATACCTACATAAATGATTAGTATTAGTTTGCTTCAGCACTTATCTCAATAGGGTGTTTTTGCTGTAGCACGTTTATTCCACCTGTTGGTAAGGCAGTAAACCACCTCCTCCCCATTTCTTTGATTTTTTTCCTTCTCATTTGTAGTAGTTTCATCTTGCTTTAAATAAGTTCCTTATTTTCATGCACACTTGAAAATGGACCTAATCACACAGGAAGCTGAAAGTATTTGGAATCGAATTTAAGAAATGTCACTATAAAAAAAAAAAAAAAAAAGGCATTTCAGGAATTTTAAAAGTACACATTTACGTATGAGTTTCAAATTACATAACTCATTTAGTCCTTGTGAAAAGTGTTTCAGCATTGAGAGATGTATGTGTGTACCCTCTGCATAGGTCTGTGACTTTTGTGCTTGGTATAGAAAGTGATTCTGTGTGTGCTGGGAAACAACGCAACTGTTGCTGCTGGGTCTAACTGACCTCCACAGACACTGTATATAATATCTGCCCATGTCTTTTTAAGGGTTAAAATTATAGAGAATTATATCTTTTTACCCTAGGTGGCCACTGTTTTTAAAATTAATGGTCGTAGTTTTAGAAGTCAGGGTTTATTCACACCTCTCAGCAGATGCAATTCAGTACAAGTGTCATGAATGTTGCTCTTTTGCATTATTTAGGGTAGCTCAGATAGGGTGCTTTGAACTAGAGGCTTTTTTTCTCACATTATGAAAAATACTGAATTTTCCTTATTTTTTCAGGGTTGTACATTTTATAGTGCTTCCTTATTAATGCCTTTGTTTTAAAAATGGGGCAGAGAGACTCCTGATCTCAGCAAATATCTTAGTGAGTATACTTTTGCTTTGGGGCAAGCACAGCTTAATATTCATAAATCTTGGAATGCAGAGGCAGAACGTGAAGAGAATCAATGTAGATTCTCAAGCATTAGGTATTGGGGCTAAATATCTGATGTGAACAACTTATCAGAGGTTTGGCAACATTATTAAAGTCTCATGTAAGAGCCAAGCTATTTCTAAATTTAAAAGAAAACGTGGAGAGATCCTTAGTACTAGTTGACATTTCAATAAAATATGGCTAAGAAGAAAATACCTCATATAAAGACATCTCAACAGATGAACGTCAAATAAAAAAAATAAAGTAGGAACCTCTGCAATAAAATAAAAATAGGTCCTTGTAGTGATGCTTGAAATAAGAAAATCAATTAAGGCTAGTTTTTAAGATGACAAGCAAGTAGTGCACATTATAAAAGACACAGCAAATGACATGTTGCATGGAATGCATGTGTGGTTTAAAAAATGTTGATTTTCGATTATTGAAAAAGACGCTATAGGTGACCATTCTGTGCAGTGTTTGCTTCAGAGCCGTATTAACATTAACAGTCATGATCTTTCTGTAGCATGGATAAAAATTTCAAGGCAAGTATGATAGAAAGTAGTCCATAACAAATATACATCCCTCTAACTGAAGCTTCAAGTTGTGCTAAAGGTTAAAACAGGCTTTGTTACACCTCAAAGAGTAGGAAATCAAGGCTGTGGTAAATAAACAGCAAAAGCCTGTTCCCCTGTAAACATACCTTTGGAAATAGCATCCTGCCAACAGTTCTCTCTCTTCAATACTAAGGGGATTCTGTGTTCAGCATTGTAGATAATATGGACACAGAGTAATGTGGAGATGATGTGGGGCAACCTGGACTCCAAGGCCTGGACTAGACTTGATTTTGGGGTTCTGGCTGGTAAAGGCCAGTCTTTGATGACACTTAGGTGACTTTGGGGCATGTGAGCTGCTTTTCAGTGCATGATATTTGTCCTCTTTTATGTTTCATTCAAAGAGAAGGTATGTATTGCTTCCAAGCACCTGTCCTTCAGGCCCCCATGCAGGCACAGAATCCTGCTTCTTTAGTACAGTTCATGCCTGGGAACTTCTACATTTAATGACCTACGACAACTAGGCGTTTTTTTCATTGTCATTTTAAATAAATCTACTGAAGATGAACAAGAAGGAACAGAATCCATCTGTCTTGACTGTTCTGGTTTTGCAGGTCTAGTTGCAATAAAAACTATTAAAACTTAAGTCAGCAGATCCAGCATGGAATACTCAAAAAGACCTGCTCTGTGGAATAAAACCGTGCTATTACTACTCAGACTTGTTAACACTTCCAGGTAGAGGGGAATAAAAATACTTTTAAGAAGTGCAAGACTATTTTATCAGTGGCTCACTAAAGTGACCTAGTGAACAATTTGTCAATTTTGACTAATTACTAAGGATCTTTTTTTTTATAATATCTGGCTTTAATTGCTTTTATTTCTTCAGATCTTTCCCTTTTTTTTTTCTCTCCCTCCCCCCCCGTATTTGTGCTTTATAAAATGCTTCAATACATTGGGAACAAATAACCTTTTTTTTTTTTTTTTCATGATACCTGCCTCTCAGTTGTTTATTCTTTTAAGATGATTGTGAAGGACCAGGTATTTCCTTACACGAACATGAAATGTCCTTTGAGTCAGCCGACAAAACTGACTTAAAACGGTGTCTCCACGCGGTGCTGAACCCCCTCTGTGTGTGTGTGTGTGTGTGTGTGGGGGAGCAGCTGCTGCAGGGGCGGAGCCGTGGCCGGAAGGCGGCGACGGGCGCGGGC
>NW_009954407.1:1182972-1200026 GCF_000747805.2 Chaetura pelagica
TCGCCGCAGCCGCCGCTGCTAAAGCCGCAGTCCCAGAGTCCCGGAGCCATTCGCCGCAGCTGCAGCTGCCAAAGCCCCGGTCCCAAGGTCCCGGAGCCGCTCTGCACACCTACGGTCCCGGAGCCGCGCACCGACTGTCGCCGCTTTGTGGTGGGGGGGGCGGCCTGCGCTTGGAGTGCCTGCAGCCTCTTTGCTACCAGCTCATTGAACCTGCACTGCCGTGGTGAGACAATTCCGGCTACCCCAGCTTATAGGGGAAAATATAATCCAGCCATTCGGGCAAATCCCTCCCCTCTGCTTCCCTCACGTGGATAAGATGTGTAACTAAGGTGTACCCATATATGTTTAATGTGTTGTAATCACTCCTTTTGAACCTCCTGCCCCAAATTGCTTTGTTTTCCCCACAATAAACCTTGCTGTTGTTAGAAATTTAGTAAGCACTGAGCGAGTTATTCACTCAAAAAAGTCGGGACATAAGTTCCTGTATCCTCTGTGTGAGGCGATACCCACGTGTGGATCTCTCAGCAAATCCTGATAAGTTAATACACTCCAATAAGGAGATATAATAGGTCACGGATCGTGACATATTACTTTTTCTGGTGTCAGAAGTGCTTGCTGGGGAGTATCTTGCCGTGCTTACTGTGTTCCTAATAAGAATAAAAACCAAATAATAATGGGGGCAATATTCAGCAATGGTGCTGCTTGCACTGCAGACAAGGAGGCTCAAAACGGGTTAACTGTTCAAGAACTTCAGGAATGTCCTTTTGTTGTCACTTTTCAGGAATACCTGAATGCCAATGGTTACTTTCCCTCACCACGGTTATTTTCTGTGGTATTCAATAAATACAAGGAAGGAAAACTAGCTGACCTAGTGGAGGATTTGCAGGACCTTGAGGAGGGAATAAAAATTCCAAAATATTTCAAAAAAGACATAAAAAAGTGGAGTACAGATTGCCTTATTACCCGAACGTTCTTTACTCTTGCTACAGTAATCTGGAAAGAGAATGAGGAACTTCGTGATGAATTGGCCACTATAAAATCTAATAATTCGGCCAAATCTGATGATTCTGAAGACTCAGACTATAGCGAGTCTGATTCTGAAGGCTCGTGTACAGAGGAGGATGAACAAGAATTTTGCTCCAAAAAGCCTGCAAAACCACCACAAAGGGTAAATTTAAAAAACAAAACCAGCTCTCCTGCCCTGGAGGCAGCAACTCCTCCCATTAATCCTACATACTTAACACCAACAGCACCCCCCCAGGAGCTGCCTTTCAGCTATCAAGACAAGGTGACAACATCAAGTGCTCCACCAGAGGCGGTGCCCTCCAGTTCTCAGGTTACACCCACTACACAAAAGGGGCCAGCAGCAGCCAGCATACCAAAACACACAACACCACACCCCTCTGCTCCTATGCATAGTGAGGCAGAGGGAGGATTGGAGTCTCTCAGATGTGAGATGACAAAACTGATCATGGATAAAATAGAAGAGAAATTTCGGTATCTGGCTACCAAATCAGAAAATGCTTCCTCCTCTTCTGGTAGTTCAGAGGAAGAGGGGGGAAGAGAACACAAACGTCTTTGCCCAGTCGTGCGTACAGATATAACATACCACGGCGAGGGTGAGAACAGACAAAAAGATGTGGTGTTTAAGGAGAGAATGTACACAGCAATGGAAAGAGCCCAATTAAAGAAAGAATATAGCCGCCTTCCTTATGAAACAGATATGGAGTATGTTACTCGAGTATCTGCTTCAGGGGGAGACCACATCATGCTAACTGAGGAAGAAGCCTCAGGATTCTGGGGATCAGGAATACTGTTAACTACAGGAGATCCCAGATATCCATGGACCATTACACAAAGAGTTGCTTACAACATGGGTTTTACAGACCCCCTTGCACGGGGTGAACCTGATATGTTGGGAGGTGACTCGTCCACACTGATGGACAACATACACAAAGCAGCGGCTATTCAACTGGTATACAACCACGAGCTGGTCCCTCATGAGGAAAGCCCTCTCAATCTCAGAATTCATCCGGAACGAATGACTATTCTGATTCGTGGGCTACCCCAGTCATTGAGAAATGTAGCCATTAACATTAAAGAAAGAATTGCCTCATCAGGAGGAAATGGTTACACGTGGGCAGATCTAGCCCGGGAACTCACTAACTATTTAAGAACATATTATGTGCCCGAGGAACAACAGACCCGGAGGCCTGCTGCCACCAGACAGGTATCTATACAGTCTCCGGTAAACAACAAAAACCTCACATATGCTGCAATAGCTGCCCTGTCATCTCGTGGCCCTGCACCTCAGCAAGGGGAGCCACGGGGTGAGTGGCAGAATAAAAATGGTAAAAGGCAGCGAAAGAACAGCACACGTAATTGCCAACACCCCGAGCATGGAAATACTTCATCACAGGGTGACACAGGGCCTTTTGCTCAGCTAAAGGAGGAAGCTAAGCGTAAAGGTATCCCACCTGGGCTTTTAGCCCAAAATTACTCTTACAATCACCTCAAAATGCTAATTGACACATGGCCTGCAACACCCAATCAGGGAAACTAAATAGCCCTCCCTCTGTCAATCAAAAGCTGCCAAAAAGACAGCAGAGGGAGGGGAAAGGTAATAATTCAAATACAGTCAATTCGACTGAATCCCTGAGTGGACCCTGGGAGGACACCTCACAAAACAAACAAGATTGTCAAAGAAACCAATCATAGAATCATAGAATCATAGAATCTTAGGGCTGGAAGGGACCTCGAGAGATCATCTAGTCCAACCCCCCTGCCAGAGCAGGGTCACCTAGAGTACATCACACAGGAACTCATCCAGGTGGGTGCTTGCTGTTGTTAGAAATATTAGTAAGCACTGAGCAAGTTATTCACTTGAAAAAGTCAGGGCATAAGCCCCAGTCTCCTCTGTGTGAGGCGATACCCACGTGTGGATCTCTCAGCAAATCCTGATAAGTTAATACACTCCAACAAGGAGATATAATAGGTCACGGATCGTGACAATGATATACTAATTTCTCCACTGAAAACTGGAAATCCCTGAGAAGAAAGAGGTGAAACACGGCACTTAAATATGTATAGAGAGTTTGGGAACTCTCTTTTTGTATTTTTTGCCTGTATACAGGCAGGGCAAAACCTACAAAGTCCGTGTCCTCATAGGATCCAGCTAGTGGTCCTATAGCTATGCCTTTGTCATGTGTTTACAGCACTCCAGGAGTATGGCTGTCCCAGATGCTTTTCATAATTAAAGTGTCAGTAGTTTTGGTATGTATATTTTGGGTTTAAAAATACTCTGTACTGGAGTGATTACTGTAAAATTTGTGAAGCAGGCTGTGGATGAGGGACTGGGTGAAGACTTCTCCTTTAAGCAATTTACTGATAACTATGGTAAAATTTTGCAGTGGGTAACTTCCAACCCAAAGTGCAGAATTGAAAAAAATCTTTATAGCACCATTTCACTCTACTGATATTAAGTGTGGACATGGGAACTGAAAGCATTTGGGTTACTGTAGTGTATCAATCTATTGCCTCTCAGATAAGCAGTGGTCATGGGCCATATATATGATCTTCATCCCACTCCAATTAAAACTGAAAACCAGTTAGTATTAATTCTATAACTTTTGATCATACATTATTTTAAAAATAATTTTAAGAGCAGGTTTTGCCTTTAAAGGCTGCTTTTAGCTGAAAACACTCCTGGATTTTGTTCCTGCTCCTTCATTAGAGGTCACTCTAACGACCTTTGGGTCCTACACCAGCATTTGTGTACTGCAGCAGGAGTTGTCTTGCACAGTCTGCTTTACAGGGTTTCCCTTGCAGGCTTATCTAAGGCTACAAAGCTCTTTCCTGCTGTTATGACAGCATAAAAGATAAGAATAGTCTGTGCACATTGAGGATTCCACAGGTATATTTTAAAGAGAATAAAAAATACTAAATGTGAGTAAAATTATCTTCAGTCTGTAAGTTTTAAACATCACTAAGGGGAGTATAACCACATGAGATTGCTCTGGAGAAAACAATTTGTTTCTTTGTAAGACAAATTATATGTAATTTATTGAAATGTGTTTTGTATGCACACTGTGGGTAGAATCTCTAAGAATTGTAATACAGGATTTCACAACTGTTAGAGTTATGTGGAGAAGAAATTAGAGTGTGCAAGAAACATAGGGTAAAACTCTTGATATATCCCCCACAACCAAAGAAATGTATATATGATAGAAGACTAGTAAACTTCTTCAGTTCTCTAGTCAAGATGATGAAGATAGGTTCCCTCTTTTTGCAAGTAATTGGAACAGTGTTTGAGCTGTCTATTGGTGACTACTTATTAAAATAATAGTTGCTTACTAAATTTAACCTTTGCAAAACTAACAGAATCAGTAGTTCAATAAATATGGTCACACCTATCCAAACTTGCTAAATTTCCTTGAGAAAAAAAGGCACACTTTTTATTAGCTCTAATTTTTAATGGGATTTTTTCAGAGCTTTATTTCCATGTATACTGTCACAGGTTCTAAATGTATATGTTGTTATGCTTTTAGCATTATTCAGTAAAACAATTTCTTATTAAAATGCTGCCTTCTCATCTTCAAAAATAAATGAGGTTAAGAGGAGGGAGCACCATGCAGTTCAAATTCTTTTTCAATAGCAGACAGTCAGGCACTATCAATATAAACTATGAAACAGTTTAGCAAAACAGAAAAATGCAAAAAAAAAGAAATCAACATTGTAAGTTACTGAAATGATTAGTATCACTTCTTCTTAGAGACTTGACCTATCTATATGACTGAGCACAATTTTGCAAGGTGAAGAAAGTGACTGGATTGGTAGAAAAGCTGCATGCAGTGCATAAGAGTAACTTTTATGTTTGTATAAAGAGGAATTAGCAAGCATTTGCAGTGAAACATTTGAATTTGTTAATAAAATGTGTTTTCCTGATGTTGTGTGGAACGTTATAAGATTTTTACAGTTCCTTCCACTTTTTTGTTGCTGTTTACCTCCTTTGTTATAAAAAATTAATAATTGAATTATTCACCAACTTGGTTAAAATGATGCAATGATGTATTTTTTCCAATGTCAATTTGGACGTGTCAATTTTCGACGTAACAGAGATTTGAACCAATCTGTGACACAAGTGCCATGAAAAACATTGTGACCTGGCAGAGAAAATATTTGTATGCCTTATATTTCCTGTACATGGTTTTGTAGGTTATTTAAAGTTTTAGGGGCTTGTTAGTGTGATCTGACCTGCCAGCAACATTCTGAGCATAATTTGTGAAAATAGGCTTTATGTAAGGGAATTTCCCTGGAATTTCAGCTTGGGTGAGGTTGTATGGATGAGTTTTTGAAAAATATGAATCTTATTCTCCAGGAAAAGTGTTTTTTTTCCCATAAATCCCCAGGGTGAAAGTATATTATTTAGCTATAGAAAATTGTGGTAGGCTCTGAGAATAGGGATAATCAGACGTACTGTAACAAGGAAAGGTTTTGGTTTGCAGGAGAAAATGAAGACCTGTCAGTCAACTCCGGACTGCCCCCTGGTGCTTACAGGGACTGAGGAGCTGCCTGGGCTCTTCCTATACCTCACTTTTCAAATCAGTTCAAGCTAGCGAGAGAACTTGCCTATTTACTTAATTGTTCATAACTTTAGGACTGTATGATCTGAATTATTTCATTTCTTAGCAATGCAATAATGTAAAATGACAAGTTTTGTTAAGATTAAATTGTACGTTTAAATTATTTAGAGGTCTTAACTGTTCGTTAAAAATCACCTTCATAAAACAAGTAATTGTGTTTTTATAGAAGGAAATATGTATATTCTGACTGTGGCAACACTGTATAGGTTTAGCTAATTACCTGTATCTGAATATTTTTTTAAATAAATATGTGTGGGCAGGATTTTACTTGGCATTAATGTCTCAGATTACTTTCTATAAAAGCGATAACCTGATACACTAAATCCCATATATATTCAATATGCTTCTTTGAGTCTGTCGGAATCCCATGAGTCAGATGGATAGATCCAATCTTACTGCTTTCATAGATGCTGGGGTTCGTGTTGTTTAACTTCAGCCACTCTGGTGGGACAGCAAGCTTCTTTTGTGGCCTGCAGAAGCAGAGGGACACTGCCAGAGGGCAATGTATCCTACCTGAGATTGGTCTCCTGAGGCAGAAAAAAGATGCAGTCAACTCCAGAAATGAGCATTTCTCCCTATTTACTATAGCCCTAGAAGTCAGATCAGACAAGTAAAGTTAATGAGAAGAATTTTACTTACACTTTCTTATTTGAAAATTCTACTTTTTTGACGTTAAAAGCATATCTCAGCTGTGAGCCATGACTGGCTGATGCTGCATATTAATTTTCAATACATTTCTCTCCATGCTGTGAAATAATAATTTAATAAAGCTTTCAGGGGCAGTGTGAACCTTAGTAATATAGCTTTAATAGATCTGTTGCCTGGGAACTGATATCAAGGCTTAGGCCCAATGCCAGTATTAAGTTAAAGACCCCCATAGGTGGCCTTGTCACTTGAGTAAGTCTTAGATGATCCAAAGCAGTTTTGGTAGTATTTTTCTTGTTGGGAACAGTGACAGTAGTGCTCAGTGCAGACTTCTGCCAGAGGAAAAAACAGCATCCCAGTTTGGAAGAAATACTAAAAAATGCCAAATTATAATATTTTCCACTGCTGAAGTTAATCTTGTACAATGCAGTCCCAAACCTTAAAAGAATTATGGAAAGATACTTTATTAATTACTTGCAATCCTTTTAAAATAAGACCTTTTTTTTTTTTTTTCCAAATATTATCACCAATATATTATGTACTTTTTTTTTCTTTTTATTTTTAAATCTATGTAATCACAGCGAAATGCATCAAAAACTAGTTGATAATGGTTCATTCTTGAAAGAAAGATTCAGTAACCACTCAATGGGCAGAATGAGTGTTCCTGTTGTTGCTTAATAGTTTTGACAAATGTGTGCATTTATGTATTATGTCTGAACCCAGGAAATATTAAAGGGTTTTTGTAAGTTATAACCTTGGTAAAGTTTTAGCCAGGTAACTAGCCCTTTCTGCCAAGAGGTCCTGATGACAGGTCACTGTGTGTTGGAGCTTTGGAGAATATAATTTGAAAACAACTGTAGCACCACACTGGGAGTTGCTAGAGCATTTTTTTCTACTCTGTGCTTATCTAGGGCAAAGACCTATCTTGGAGAGAACTTCCACTTCTCTGTTTAGAGACAAGAAAACTAGCTAAATAGTTTGGCTCCATGAGCAGCAGTCCCTCTGTGATGAGATGCTGTGCTCAGGGTGGGCTGCAAGTAGAGTAGAAAGATATGTAGAGGAATTATTGTCAGATTTCCAGCTTTTCTGCAGTGGAAAGTGGTAGCCAAAGAGCTCCTTACAATTCCTTGATTACTTTCCCTCATAATGAGGTTTTGAATTGATGAGTGGGTCCATCTCTGCTTAAAACAATATTCTTTATTGCAAGATGGTAATAATCTTTAAGGATTTTAAGTCATAAAAGAAAAAGTAAAAATGCCATGTACATTTATAAGTTGGTTAAATTCTGAATGGATAAGACTTCATTCTTTATTTTCTATAGGCAACATACATATGAAATTACAAAAGCTTAGAAAAAAAATTGCCATTTTTATTCTTAGTAGTAGATTTAAAAATATTTGGACAAAACATTTCCTATTCATGTGCATAATAACATTAGATTTGAGCAGTGTGTAAGCAAATGAAAGTTCTACAGTGTGCCTAGAATGTCTCGGCTGAGACTAATAAATAACTAACTTATTTGGTCTTTTATTGTTCTTGTAGCAAAATAAATTCAATAACAGTGGTTGGAAAGTGTAAAACTTTGAAGTAGTTTCCATCAGGACAAATTTAAGATCTGATTATGACATCTTGGAAGACTGTACAGTTAGAGGATTAGAGGTGTAGAGCTGTCCCATAATTGACAGCCCATCAATTAGCAAATACTTTAATGACACTTTAATCAATGACAAATAAATTTTGAAGATCCCCATGACTTCACTGGTCTTTCAAATCTTCGAAAAAAAAGCTAATCTCAATCCTTGATTTCCCTTTTGGCAGCTTCTGCAAGTGAGCTGGAAAGTGTCTGTTAAAAAGGAATAGCTCAACTGAAACAAATTCCTCATGCTTTTGTCTTCAAGTGAACTGTGCTGTGAAAGAACATGAAATGTGAATGCAGTGCCTAAGAGGTTTACAGTAAAGATAAGGTACAGTCTGAGGGTAACTACTCACATCTGCATTGTACAGCAAATACTCATAATGGTAAAAGGTTGTTGTTCAAGAAACAAGTCAAACAAAGTCTTAGTGTTTTTTAAAGGTTCTCTGTAGATTTTTAAATTTTTCATGTAAATTGTGCTCATAGTCTTGTTAAGAGCTGCTATTAGAGCTGCATGAAGAAACTGCTAGTTACTCAGGTGTATGAAGCTAGATGCAACAAAAGTATGTAAGAGTGAGTAACACCCTTATATTCAGCAGTGATATTGTTAAGCAATATATTATGGTCTTCAGAATGGTGCTTTAATTTAGCTGGAGACACATTCTTATTTATGCTGAATTGTGTTCAATATGGATCAGACTTTCAAATTAATAAGCTTTACATAGTCAAATTTGTATGAAGCATTGTATGTTTACAGTTGTGCATGAAACTGTTCCACATAAGGGGATTTTCCAAAGTCCAGGAATGTTAATGGTAAAGGAATCCACATTGATTTCAGTGGATGCTAGGCTGGGCCTTCTGTGCAGATATAGGTAATTACCAACTGGAACTTGAACATACAAACATGCAGGTAAATAACGTTTCCTTTGCCTTCATATATCCAGGCTTCTGGACTGGGCTCCTGAAAATATTGAAAATAGGACTTTCTGAATAACCTTCATGTTGTGGTAAGCAAAAATAAAGCTGTACTGCATACCCTAGTAAATCTCCTGTGCTGACACCTCCTTTGCATAAAGGATGAACTGACTAATCTGTCCAGATCTTTGCAGCTTTTTTCTGTTATTTTAATTGTATAGATGTAAGAATAGCTGATTAGTCATGTTGAAAGGATTTAAAATAAACTTGCTGACTTATGCTTATAAAGTTTTTTAATTCATCTCTTTTTTTACATATTTTGATGGCAAAATATCTCTAAATTCTTTCACTAAGATTGCAATTTAAAGAGAAGAATGCAAAGGTCAAGAGTGAGTTTCTATGGCAAGTTTGTGTAATGTGCCATAAAGTATGATTACAGATGGAGTCCTTCTACTGGGGTCACAGAGTAGACTTTGTTGTCTTTCACACTGGACTGAATCCATTGACTTCAAAGGAGTCAATGTAAGTTTCAAGTGCTCTACATGAGCTGTGAATACAGACCACAGGCTGACACCTCTTGAAACGTATGTATAATTTTGGTTAATTAGATTTCAGAAATATGTCAAAAGATCCACATATAATTTTGTTATTTACTTCACTGAGCTGAACATGGAAACTGAACGAAAAACTCGATTCAGAACAAGACTATTGTGTTGTTTGCTTTTACAAAATATAAGTGTAGTTTTGATTGCTGAAATTTTGTGGGAGCTACATGACAGTACAGAGAAGTATTGGGACTGAAAATTTATGTTTCACCTCTGTGCAGAACATGGTGTGAAAGTCGCCTGAAAAAGATCCAACAATCACTCCATGAAATAGCATCAAGGTGTGGACAGAAAGAGATGGAAAAAGTAACTTCCTAACCCAAGGAAAGTCTTCCTTTCCTCTCCTTCCACTAGAACTGTGTGACTGAAGACCAGAGTTGGGATTGCTCTCACCTAATATTGGATATCTCTATCTGAATTAGTTACCCCAACATTTCTGGGAGTCTGTGGAGAGAAATAGGTGCTTTTGGGTACAATTTGTCTGACTTACTTTAGAGGAAATGCAGCTCGGAAGTGACTGATGTTGTCACTAATTATGAAGAGGGTCTTTGGTCACAGGTGTGTGAGAAGTTATATTTCTCCATTTGTTTCTGATGACCAGCTGGGTTTGTGACCTAAACCAATATTTTTATTTATGGAATTTAAAGTATTTTAAGAACTGTGATTCAGAAAGCTGGAATACTGCTAGTCTTGTGTTTTTAATGAGGAGATGAGGAGGTCATCTTCCCTGTCTCAGTACTAATGAATGGATAGCTGGATCCACATCTGTGGATTTTCTTTAGTCAGATTAGCTAGAAAAGGCTACTATCATATGTATAACATCTTGATCTATCAGTTTCCTCCCATCAAAGGAGGGTCCGAGCAAAACCCTTGGCAGGGAATATGGCAGGATTTCCAAGTGAAAATATTTCCATTTCTTACATTTTGCTTACTATTCAAAATTTTCCAGCATATAAATGTTCTAATTCTAACTGTAAACATATTTTAAGGACTTTGTTGCACTATTATATACTACTTTGTGTCACAACCTCAAGGGGAAAAAGGGTATGTGTTGTAGTCGAGGCCTAGATAACCGTGATGAATGAAACTTCACACCTAAACAACACATTAAAAATGCAGCTAACATAAATGATATTATTGTAGACATTGATTGTTTTATAATGATGTTTTGCACAAGAAAAAGAACTGGTATAAACTGAATATACTTATTAAAAACTCCTTTGATTGAAAAAGCAATGAATTCTTAAAATAACTTCATATTCTACTTACTAGACTAAGATTTGACTTTTCATTGGAAAAACAATATTTTAATGAAAATTATTCTCTTTGGGCATGAGAAACATTTCACACTTGTATGTAAAATTCTGTTTTTCTAAAGAAAAATAACAGCCGTTGTACATCTTATAAGAAGTGTGAAACAGTTTTCTCTACTTTCTATCCCACTGGAGATTTCACTACTGAAAAATTAGATTTAAGCTAATATAGGTTCATCAGACTATTTAACAAGTAAAGCTGTAGAACACATCACAGATCTTAATTACCCTCACTGGTTATCACAGATTTATAACATATTTACAGGTTTTATTTCTCTCAGAGAGTCTGGTCTTCCTCTCCTGCCATCTGAGAAGAGCAGCAAGATGTGTGCTATATACACACTCATGACTCTGGGAGATGCTTCTGGTTTGTGTTGTGTCCCTGCTACTGATGGCTCTTGTCTTCATCTTTCTTGGCACACCAGGCTGTGTTTTGCCATAAATGCTTCACAGGCTGGAGGCCTTTGGAGGCCCTGTGCTGTGCAAGTCAGTGGGTCTCTAGCTCAAACACTGCACTTTCTGTTCATCAGTACAGTGCCTACTGTACTTGGCACTGAACAAGTGGGAGATGATAAAACAACATTTTTTTTTTCCGTCTCAGAGGGAAAAAGGTGGATGGATCTATGGTGAGAGAATGAAGGACACGCTGGCAACATCTCAAAAACACTCTCCAAGAAATTTGGAGACAGATGAGAAGATAACCATACGTTTTAATTTCTTTTGGATCTGGCTCAGACAGAGAGTATAATATAAATGTTATGGAGTACATGTTTTATTGTCATGAACATGTATTTTAATACAGAGAACATAAAAGCAAAATGTGTATAATTGCCTGACTTCCCTACCATGTTTATTTGCTTTGGAGTGAGTGCACTATTACCGTCTTCCTTTCAAGCCAAGATGATTAATAATCACTAATGCATATATACTTTAAACAGAATTGAAGTACAAAGCCAATGTAGTTACATATGGAGTCTAAAAAGCTTGTGTAGTAGGGTTTGTGGGAACTTACTATTGTCAAAGAAGTGTGAAAGCAAACACAATTGTTCAAAAAAGTCTTTGAATAAAAATGCTATAGATAGTGCTTTAAATTTTTAAAGAGTTTGGGGTTGGTTTTTTTTCTGTGATAGATCTATTCTTTTTGATGTTAGTGATAACATACATTCCATCGATCTGTCTCCCCAGTGACCTGCTGAAGTTTGGTGGTATATCTATTAAAATGTTCCTTAAAGTTCATGCACCTTGTGTTTTCTACACTAAGTTATCCCTTCACAATATCCCTTGTTGAGAGGCAGGGAAAAAACCCCACCACAACACTGTATATATGAGGCATATTTTTCCACTGGTCTTGAAAAAACAATTAAGGAGTGTTCCATTTATTCTTCCAAAGCTGTTTACCTTTTTGAATCCATTTGATTATTTTCCCCTCTCAACTCATAGTATTTTTCAAATTTTGCTAATTGGTTTAAAAGTAATTCTGTGTCTGCTTGTGTTAGATATTTATCACTTGCAGTGAATGCTAGATTATAGATTTGATTGAGACACATACACTAGAAAACAGTGAGGAAAAATCAGAATCTTTACAATATCTTCCACTTTTTTCCACTATGCCATCTATTTCTGAAAGAATATATATGGAAAAAATACAGCTATGAAACTATTTTATTGTTTTAAAAGTTGAAGTGGTATGAACCAATTTCTACTGAATAAATGATGTAGCCCTGAATACATTTTTATAACAATCAAACAAAAATTAGTAAAATCTCTGTTGTAGTTTTAGTGCACATTTAATTGTGTGTAGTAGGCTGTGAACCTCCAGATCTCTTATAATAAAAATGTTCTAAAACTCAAAATCCATACAAACTGTTTAATTTTGCATTGATTACTCTGAATACACAGTTACTCTCATTATATAATATTCAGACAGACTTTTGCATGCTGTACTCAGATTTATACAAGTTGAGCGTATTTATCATAGAGGAAAAGAAAAATTCAATTGCAGATTAATAAACACTGGAAATATGTTAAAGTTCATTGCATGAAAAATGAATTTCCACTGTAATTTAAGCAAAGAACATCTGCATTTTAAATTATATTCATATAGGTGTGAATATACTGTTCTATAAAATCTTCTTGTACAGCTGTATTGCAATAGAAAGTATTATAAAGCCTTAGTGACAGACTGTGTATAGTAGAGATTTCTTAGAAATTATTATTATTAAGAAAAAAAACCCCAAACATAAAATGCATACACGGGAAACCTTTAGTGTTATAAGCATTGTAATAACTAAATTCTGGAAATTCAAAGTCTCCAACAGTTCTATAACTCATCTTATTCAGACCTAATACAGCACAATGCAATTTTTACAGTGTCCTTTGTGCTAGTATCCTGGAGCACTTTAAAATGAATAAAGTTAAAATTAGCAATGTAGCACTCAATTTCCTAAAGGAGTTACTTTAGAAAAACTAAGTAAAATCAATGCCTTAAATGTTTGGATTTAAAACCCTGCCAATTTAAGCTTTTTTATTTCAAGTAGCAAAGTATTAAAAATCTCCTGAACAAAATGTCTGAAGGCTCTATAGGTTTAGGGTATCAAAAAAGTATTTAAGAAGTATAAAACCATCACCTATCAATCTCTGAGTGCATACTGATAGGCATGGAAAGTAAATGTAATGGCTGGCAAAGCTATACAGCACCCTCTGCATCAAATAATAAGCTAGTAGTTTATTTGCATTCCTATAATATGTTTCACCAGAAGATCTCAAAGCAGTCCCTCTGTTAATTCCAGCAGTACAATATAAACCACTTATGAAACAGAACAGTGAGGTGCAGTAGCAGGCTGGAAAAAAGGAGTTTTGTCTGAGCAGCAGGAGAGGTACAACCCTCCAATAGACCACGGGGTCAATTGCACATCAGGTGGCATCACCTGTGTAATGGGGCTGTTCCTAAGTGGCTTTATTGAACTGTAGTTCCAAAGTTCATTTCTGCACGTTTTGTATTTACATATGCAACCAACATTTGCAGGAAGCAGAATTTTGTAGGAAGTGGGCAATTGCAGATGTAGCAGCAAACAGCACAGAAACAACAGCTGTGTTCTCTTTTACCTCTCCTGCAAAAGCACATAAATGTAAACCAGAATCCCTAGATGGAAAAAAGGAAATCCACAATAGCATGAGATACTGACAAGCAAGCAGAACTGTTTTGGTTTTGTGTTGGGTTTGTTTTTTTCTTTGGTTGGTTTTGTGTTGTGTTTTTTTTTTTTTTCTTATAATGAGCTTAGTAATATCAAAAGAAACAAACAGGCTTATTTTCAAACTCTGGATAAAACTGGAGAGTCATCTTTCAAATTACAGAAAATAATTATAATTAATTTTGCTACTATTTGGGAGAAGTGAAACAGGAGTGCAAGAGTCACATACACACAACAGGAACTTATGAACAGCTTACAGTGCTCATGAGGAGGAATCTGATAGTGAGTGAGTCCTGGAAGCAGGGCTGTGGGTATTCTTAGTCTTGACCAAACACTGGTGGAGAGGGAAGCAAAAGTCTGTGGTGGGTATTGATTAGGGCAACTCATTCAATCACCTGTGTTGTAAGGCAACATGGGAGCAAGATGCAGGCTGTGTAGTCACCTGCAACTTCCATTTGTAGCCACTATCTGTTTCATTTTTCTAGCCACTTTTGAGTTTCTCTTTTCTTCTGCATTGCCACGATTCACTTTATAACAAACTACTAACCTTCCTTTTCTAGCTATCACTGATTTCCATTGTGCCCCAGTAAGCTCAGCAGTCACCACTAGAGTATCCTGACCCAACAGACCTGCTTTGAGCCGCAGGTTGGACTAGATGGCTTCTGGAGCTCCCTTACAACCTGCATGGTTTTGTCATTCTATAATTAATGCTGAGTTGGGTCACCTTTTTCTTGATATGATTTCTGATTTTATTTAGTGTTGTAATTAAGGGCAAAGTGCTGCTTAGTTGTAATTTAAAAGTCTTGCTGTCATTGCCCTCCTTTCTTTTAAATAAAGTGTTTCTGAACTCGGTGAGTAAATGGATGCTATTTGTGTAAGACTGCAGTTTTATGAGTGTATCCACATCTTTCTCTCTCTCTAGTGGTACCTGCACTGATTTTGTCCCTGATAATATGAACCATGAGAAAGACATTTGTGCTGACCCTGCATGCAGCTGTGGCTAAGAAGGAACCAGGTATTTTGAGTAGCACTGATTTCTGAAACCACTGAGACCAGGATTGGTTTGGGAATCTCTAAAATCTATAAAGCCTTTCTCTCTTTCCTTTGAGAGAAGAAAGACACTGCTTCCAGTGAGGTTCTTCCCCAAAATTACATTCTGCTCCACTGTCAGTTCCTCCCCCATATTCCTGTATCTTTTATGGTCTGACAAAGGGGATATGATACTGTATAGGCACTGATGACACAAATAATCTGCATTGTGAATGTGATATTAAATACATACTTCTACTTTCATAAAAAGCTTGCCTTCATTTTTTGGGTGATGAAAAGCCACTAAAATCTCATTGGTCTGAAAAGGGAAATGTGAAATCCTTTGCTGATGGATCTTTGCCAGGGAGGTGGTAGGTAAGCATGGGAGGGGAAAGAAGTGAGACAAAGACATTCCAGGTGTGGAGAAAGAAGTTGTCTTTGTGTTGGAAAGAAATGGTGTGTCAGAACACAACAAGTGTCAGGAGGAATGTCAAAATACATTAGCACTGGGAAAGTTACAGTTCCAGAAATTATCATCTGCAGGTGTTGAGTGTAACAAGATGCTGTGGATGAATTCCTGGCTTGTTGCAGTTCATAGCTGCAGTCTTGCCACTTGCTGCTTTGTGACTCAAAATTTCCGTATATTTCTGTGGTTGAAGGAGTTTGAAATGGGATTTCTTTTGTCGTATTCTGAATGACCAGAAGAGAAACCAATGAAATAACTAGTAGAAAAGCAGCTGCCTCCATGGAAAGAAGAGGATTTTGAAGTGAGACATTTATTAACTGGCACAACCAGAAAGAAGCAGAGGAAAAGTACAATACCCTTCCTCCCTACCTTCCTTGCCTAGCAGAGCTCTACAGGAGGGTGGCTTGGAGAAGGAAGAAGCAAACATAGTGAAAGCTTTGTTATGAATGGAGTCTCTAATGAATACCTAGTTCCTTATAGCCAGGGTGTTTTGGTGTTGTGGTTTGTTGGGGTTTTTTTAAGTTTCTATGTTAGGTTAAAATGACACAAAAGTTAGCTTATAAGTTTCTGCTACATCTAGCAGAAGCAAACATGTTAGCTTAACAAGAGAGTAAACATGTGCACTTTAAAATATTCATTCCAACTCAGGATTCCAAATCTTGTTTTAACTTTTGGGGCTTTTCCTTTTCTGTATATCTGTAGTTACATCTTTGTCACCTATTCCATATCATAAGCGTTTTAGATGATTTTTAGTGTCAGGTTGTGTGTTTTTTTGGCTCACAAGAACAGACTGTTTAAACTTCTCCATGTAGGGAACGGTGCAGGCTACTCAAAGGAAAAAAGGATTGAGCGATGGAAAAAATTATGAATTTTTCAAGCAAGTGGGCTTTTAAAACTGATGCATTTGCTGACAAGAAGTATTTTCTGACATTGTCATAATGTCTTGTAGTCAATGGCTCTCAGTCCAGATGGAAAAGAGTGACAAGTGGTGTCCCTCAGGGGCCAGTGCTGGGGCCAGTGTTGTTTAATATCTTCACTAAAGATATTGACAGTGGCACTGAGAGCACCCTCAGCAAACTCGCGGATAACACCAAGTGGTTGATATGCAAGAGGAACAGGATGCCATCCAGAGTGACCTGGACAAGCTAGAGAAGTGGGCCCAGGTGAACCTCAATGAGGTTCAACAAGGCCACATGCAGGGTCCTGCACCTGGGCTGAGGTAACCCAAGTCACGAATACAGGATAGGGGAGGTCACATTTCCATGCAGCCCTGTGGAAAAGGATCTGGGGGTACTAGTGGATCAAAAGCTGGACATGAGCCACCAATGTACAGTTGCAGCCCAGAAGGCCAACTCCATCCTGGGCTGTATCAAAAGAAGTGTGGCCACCAGATCAAGAGAGGTGATTCTGCCCTTCTGCTCTGCCCTGGTGAGACCCCACCTAGAATACTGCATCCAGCTCTGGTGCCCCCTGCACAAGAAAGATGTGGACCTGTTGGAATGTGTCCAGAGAAGGGCCATGAAAATGATCAGAAGGCTGGAGCACCTCTCTTATGAGGACAGGCTGAGTGAGTTGGGATTGTTCAGCCTGAAAAAGAGAAGACTCTGGGGGGGAC
>NW_009954407.1:1200936-1205405 GCF_000747805.2 Chaetura pelagica
CGTAGCAGCTGCTCCCCCACACACACACACAGAGGGGGTTCAGCGCCACATGGAGACGCCATTTTAAGTCAGTTTTGTCGGCTGACTCAAAGGATATTTCATGTTCGTGTAAGGAAATACCTGGTCCTTCACAGGCTCTGAGCAGCCTTCTCTAGTGGAAGGTGTCCCTGCCCATGCAGAGGAGTTGGAACTCGATGATGTTCAAGGTCCCTTCCAACTCCAAACATTCTGTGATTCTGTCTTTTCTTCCTGAATCTTGGATTTTCTTTGTTGATATGCCTTTGCATAGTTCATCTCTTTTCTGAACCTTGATAAATGAGCCATCATGTTTGCATAGTATGGTTGCCACACATGCTCCCATCCTTGGAAGGGGTGCACATATTCCATTTCCTTGCCCAGAACATCCAGGTAATGCAATGTGAAAATAAAGCTCCTAGTTAAGTGGAAAACTCAGTCATTATCCCTCTTGACTTTGCTGGTATTTAAGACATGCTTAATATCATGTGTAGGCTTTACATTTTCCAGAGTGAAGAAGTCAAGGGAGAAAATGAAGAAAACAATTTCAAATTCTAAACGTCGTAAACAGTTCAACAACTGTTTTCCAAGAAACAAGGAGTAGACAATTAAGTTTTTGTTCAGCTTTCATGTGTTTGCTAGGAATGAAGATATTGGAAAACAAAGGTAGAAAATAATGAAGTACTTAACAGATGCTTTTTAAGTGATGAGGATAGCTACGGTAAACGTAAGAAGGTATATGGCTCAGTGCTGCTTACTGAACTAGCAGATATTCATTTGGCTATAGGCAAACACAGATCAATGGCAACTGGCTGAAAAGGAGTAGGAGTAATTTTTTTATTTTTTTTTCTCACCAGTTCTTCTAAAATAAATCTCTTTAAATTTGTGGCACAGTCGGTCATGTGCATCATATTATGGCAGGTTACATCACATGATTTTGTGTAGCCTGCTGGTAACGTCACTTTGCATTACACATTTAAAGAAATATCACTTCTTTTCAAGGAGGGTAGAAGACAGTAACCAACTGACAAGTATTCTCCTGCTACCCGTGAGAAGAAGACACGTATCAGATCTAATACTTTCCAACCCCAACAAATAATTTTCTGTAAATGCTTGTGCATGACAGAATGCTAGCAGATAGTGGGTATTTCACAGCTGGTGCCTCTCTTATTGTTTAGCTGTGATGTCTGCATCTTATTGCTGTGCAAATTATTTAGCAACTGCCATATTATTTATAGGTATGAATTGCACAAATTAATCTCATAAATAATTCATCTTTTGCTGTGAATTAACATTCTGCCACAGTTAAAAATGTATTTTTCTGAAAGAGTATCAGTTGCTACAGGCACGTTGTGCTAGATTTTTCAAGCCAACAGATTTTGAAAAACCTAGACTGCAGAGAAAAGAATGAAAAGGTGGTGCTTTCTCTTTGAACTTTACAGACACTTGGCAGAAGCTTTCAGATTGTGAAAGTAATGCCATGGTCTCAAATAAGAATTATGTCATGTTCAGGCATTTACAGGAAGAGGAAAAACATTGGATCTCATCCTAACAGTATGGCAGCCTGTCATGACGTGACACCAGGTTGTAAACAAAAAACTAACTTACATGAATAATGATCCATTTTTATAACTGAAACTGGAAAATAATAACATTCTTTTTCTTTCCACAGTAAGACATAAGAATGTCATTGTGGACCTAACAGAAAGACAGTCACAAGTTTGTTTGCTAGTAGACTCCTAGGGAGCTGAACACAAAAATCCAATAAATAATTAGCTCTCCTGTGACAGGCTTCTGAATTACTGTGATACATTAATTGGACAAAATTAGCATGAATTAAGGCAAATAAGTATAACATGTAATTTATTACTTACTAAGCATGGTGCTGCAGTGGAAGCCTCAGATTTCCCTTAAGATTGCTTTAACAGCTATAATGCATTCCTTAATTTACTCTGTGGAAAATCAATTTTTTCAGAGTTCATTAAGCACCAATATGTTACAATGCAACTCCCTAGAGCATAGAACCACAATACATTATGCAAATTCATACCAGCGTGTTTCCAATATGTAAATAGCAATAATACTATTGTCAGCTTCCTATTGATAGCCCTTCTGAAAAGGATAATGCTTAAAACTTCTTTAACTCTTTTGACTTTTTTTCTGATATTAATCAGTACTCCTTTTAAATGTCATTTCTTAGGAGAGATGTTATTTGAAAACATCTTTTCCTGTTATGGTTCATTAATGAGACTGTTCTGAAGTCTCTGTTTGCAAAGAAGTGGCACATAAAGCTTTCTTAGACGTCTAGGCATCAGCTTTTTCACAATGAAAGCTCAATATTTCCGGTAGACTCCTAAGTGGACCATGCTGATTATTAGTTATGGATATGCAATAAATGAAAGAGAAAACATTGCTAAACCGCAAGCCCCGTGCAGAAATTTGTTTAAGCTTTTTTCCTCCCTTTCTTACCACAAGAAAAATAACTAAAATAAAATTATACATTGCAGTAATTCCAATGTGAATGAAAGGAAGTAGTATTAAGAGAATGAAGCCCCAGACTGTTCGATATTCACCTAATCATATGTCAGACTCCAAAGCTATCACAGTAACTGCCTCTGGAGCTCTTTGGGGAGACAGATGTCACCAGTGGAAAGATGATTTCCACATCTTAGCACTCTGCAATCGTCAAAGTGAGGGAGGGTGAAGGAGACGAGGATTCTACTATTGAGGAAGCATCCTTTGTGGAAGGAGGAGGAACCACTTCTCATTCCTGTCATTCTGCTTTTTATCTTATTTTTTAAAATAAAACCCTTTCTGGCTAAATCGCACTCTCAGAACCAAGGAATGGTGCTGCCCTAAATTATAAATACATGAACTTAAGTCTGCATTGTGGCCCTGACCTGTAACTATCATTGAAGGCAGCAGGTCAGAAGAGTTGGCTTGGAGGGTTTGGACCTGTGAGGGTAGGGTTGTTTTTCGTTTTGTTTTGGTTTGCTTTTGTGGTATATATATGTATTTATATATATATATGTATATATATATGAACAACCGGTTTATTGTCCTTTGAGTTACGGTGAGACTGCCAGAAGAGCGAGGCATTTGATAATTGTCTTGTCAGCTTCAGATTAAACAGCCATTGATCAATCTATTGGAACTTTAACTGTCACAGAATTTAGCCCTAAGAGGAACATTTGTTTCAAGGTTCATTTTAATTTTTCTTGTGTTTAAAGGTTAATGAAGCATAAAAAATTAATTTGTTAGGGCATCCTTGTGTATGAAAACAGTGAAGTCCATGTTGAATGAGATTTAAATATCATTTTGTTTACCACCATGTTTCTAAATACACAGGGATTCCTGTGCTAGAGATAAGTAATATTGTGTAATAAATGCCCACTGATGCCCAGTCTTTTCTCAGATCATCATTTCTTAGACTGTGATTATGGCACTCTGCATCTTGCAGCTATAAAAGAAATGGTGAGTGATGGTCTCCAAACTCTTGTTTGTTGAAGAACACTGTGAAAGTCTTGGAAGACAGCTAATGGCATCCTAAATATTATCAGTGTATATAGAGAGTGTAATACACTGGAGCAATTTTTACAATAAATATATGCTTGAAAATTAGTGTATGCTAAAGATTAACTCAGTCTGCAAATTCAAATTCCCTGTGGACTTAAATCTCACCCCTTGACATCCTCAAACATTCAGAAAATTGCAGTGCTTGCACTTGATGCTATAGCTGTGTGCAAGTGGAGACTGGATCTTTCTGGAACTGAATCAGGTGCCTGTAGACTTTGACCCCCTAAGTGCAGAAGAAATATGGAGTAATTGGAAAATATTTAATTTTTGTTTATGTTAATGGAAAATTTAAATAGGGAGCAGGGATCAATATCTGGCTCCATCTATGCAGGGGCTGTATACAACAATAAGTTTGAATTTGTCTTTTCCAATCCCTTGTGATCATTTACAGTAGTATCAAATATCATATAGAAAATAATACTTTTCAAATAACTTTATGTACAAAAGTGAGTGGGCATTTGAAAAATCAGAATAGTGGATCTGTATTTTCTATGGGCCATTAAATAACATGCTTAGAACTGGTCCCTCAGAGACCCTTCAAGAATCTGGAATGGGTATGAAAGGTGAAAAAGCTGTGGAAATTCTATTATCCTTATAGCCTATGTAAACTGAGTAGCAGAGAACATAAGCAGGGAAATTTTGTGGTCCATATGTGCCACATGTTTGTATCAATTTCACTTTATTTTCAACTGAGATAATGTACAATAGTGTAGGACATTGAAAAAAGAAGCTTGTTGAAGTAAAATTTGTGGCTAAAAAAGAATACAAGAAACAGATAGGGTTTTAAATCTGAAATAAAGTGGGGTTCTCTTACTTCTCTCCTCTCCTCTCCTCTCCTCTCCTCTCCTCTCCTCTCCTCTCCTCCCCTCTCCTCTTCT
>NW_009954407.1:1206178-1219040 GCF_000747805.2 Chaetura pelagica
TCTCCTCTCCTCTCCTCTCCTCTCCTCTCCTCTCCTCTCTTCCCCGCCTTCTCCCTTCTCCCTTCTCTTTTCTACTCTCTTTTTTCTTCTCTCATTTCTCTTTTCTTTTTTCTTTTCTATTTTCTTAACAAGAACCTGCTAAATACACAGGGCAGATTTGTTTACAGATAGTGTGAGAAGGAGCAGCAGCTGCAGCATTTGCTGGCTCTGAGTCAGACCAAGTGACAGTGACAGAAGTGGGAGAGTTTAAACTTCTGAGGGCTTCTCTAGCCTTGGTGCTATGCTTCACCACTCATTTAAAGTCTCCTGGAGGCCTGTCCTGACTCACTACTGTGTGTTGTGGAGTGGAGCAGTAATGTTTGTGACATCTTCCAATTGAGTTTGGAAGTCTGTTGTCTTAACACATTGGATAGGGGCAGCAGCTCAAAAATAATGCAAGTCAAGTATTATTACAGCTGTACTGACTGTCTATTGGTGCAAAGTCTTCCACATTTTACTTACAACACCACTATTCACACTGGAAATCCTTCTGTCAAAGCCAGCTTCTTGGCTACAATTGTGGCTGAAGTAATTTTTCTTGTCTTCCCATTGTTAATTGATTGAAAATAATAATAACAAAATTAGGTACTAATAGCATACTGCAATTTCATGTCATCTCATGCCATTAAAATCTTTTAGTTACAGAGTAGTATGAATTTTAATGCAAGCAAATCAATGTTTCAGAAGAATTTGTCTAAAATTCTGAACATTAACATGCTAGTTTTTGGGTTTTATTATCATTTACGACAAAGGATTTTTAAAAGTCAGTTTGGATAATTTTCTAATAATATATGTTTCTTTCTGTCATCTTCCATCTTGCAGAATATTGAAAGCTACAAGAATGGCAAGTAATTGAGTAGAAGAAGGCTTCCAAGATGTTTCTATCTTTATCCACTGTATGTTCCACAAATAAATTTTTTTAAATGCTACAAATAGCTAAGAGGTAGATTCCACCTATGTATCCTATGAGTCCACCTATGTGGACTCCATCTATCTTCATCAATCCACACACCTCAAAGATAGACTCAATTCTGTATTGTGCTTCGATTTCAAGATTTTTGCCCGTTTGACTTCTCAGTGTAAGAAAGGTTAGACCTAAGACTTCTTTTCACTAGCCTCCTTTACTCTTGCAATTGACTGTAGTTTGATGATAGGGCACACTTGCTAGCATTTTGGGGATCAAATCTCCTTAAGCTGAGAAGAAGCTAGAACACAAGTGTGTTCTAGCACAGCTGAAGAGCATTTCTCTGAGTGCTCTGGTCACTAAGATATTTTGCAAAAACCTCATGCTTAGTTATGCTTCAGACCTTAGGAGACAGCTTAGGGGCTGGAGCCTGAAGGCAGAGTCATATCTAAACTTTTGCGAGGGGCTGAATTTCAGACACAGCCTTGTTCCTGGCCAACTCTAGCCAACCTTGGGCTTTTTCTCTTCTTCAAGATAGCTTCCTTCTGTCAGTTGATTGTAGAGCATGTTGGTGCCAAGGTAACATATTCTGTATCTTCTGATTGGGGTCAGGATCCTGCATTTTGCAGCACTTGAAGTAAATGTTGTAGTCTTACCCGTAAGTCTTTGCCATTTGGATGAATCCTGCTGTTATTGGTTACACAGCAGCTGTGTGAAGAAAGTACTAAAAACCAAAAATAGTTGCTTTTCACACAATACACAGAATTTTCACATAATTTCTCAATTTCTCTTGTCAAACCTAGATATTTTAATAACTGTCTACAGCAATTGGAAATTTGACAGAACTGTGCCAGGAATTTATTCAATGTATGGCTTCATGTGGAAATCAAAAGAGGAGTACGGGATGAAGCACCCCTATTGTCTGTAGAAGGTCTGATTCTTTGCTCCCAGTTGGAACTACAGGTCATTATTTTCCTGCTTTCTTTTAGCATTGAGAGAATAGTGACACGTACCTGAATTTATTCTTTAACTTTCAATCACATTGTCTCCAAATGTAACAATTCCTTTCTGATTTTTGTTGTTACTAGAATTGTTATAATATGTCTGCCCATGTGTTTGCCTTATAGTCCCTAACTTTGCCTGCGTCTCTAAAAATGACTTAGTAATACATGTTTGTGTTTTGAGATAAATGTCACCTCCATTCTTCTTAACAAAGTCAAAACCAGTGAGAGATAAGGCAAACAATTCAAATGCTACTGAACAGTGGGGGGAGTTGACTACCCACGGGTATGGCAGGGTAATTATCTGTCTGCCCACAATCTGTCCACAGCTGGAAGTTGAGTTAATTTTATTTACTCTTCCAAAGTGAAATGGAAACCCCAAGAACAGACAAATCTCAAAAACCTCTCCAAATACTTAAAGTTAAGACCCTGTTTCAGAGTCCTCTTCCTTTATTATGCATTGCACTGTTCTGCATCTAACTCATTAGGTCATCTCCATTTACATTCGCAAGGGATATAACACACATCTAAGACTATGAGTCCAATGGTCCTCACTTCTTTGTGAAACATGTCTTTTTCTTTAAGAACTCCACCTGCAGATATTTCAATAGAGGTAACTGAGTGGGCTAAAAATATTAAAGAAACCTTGTGTTAGTGATTTTGCTTATGGGAGTGTTTTCCTAGTACTTTTTTTACCTATTATTTTTTTGACTCTGAGAATATTTTAGGTGCCTCATTGAAGGTGTCGAGTGTCATTTGATATGCTCTAAGGTACTCTGCTTGATTTGACAAGTTTGTGAGGCTTCTTTGAGTCCTGTGTCATATGTGTGCACTATATATATGCATTGTATAATCTAATGCATTGTCAGTATTTGGGGTACTGAAGTTGCCTTTAGTGTTTTGTTTTTTTTTTCAGTTATTTCTGCTTTCTACCTTTGCACCCTTTAATGTTGCATCAGATTAGTTGAAAAAAAAAATATGAAAAGTTTTCCTTATACTACTTTGTCATTCTAGTACAGATACTTGGCATGCTGTAAAGCTCTTTAAGCTCCCTTTGACTCCATCTTCCAGTATTTTCACATTTCTTTTAGGCTCAGGTAATACTGCTTCTACTCAGCTACCGTCATTAACATATATTTGGATATTTTACCTGTTCTACTGATGAATTCAACCTTCATGCCACATTTGACCACTGTTAGGGAATATTTCTGGCTTGGCAAAACACTACCATCTCAGTGTTTAGAGTAAGATACAAACCAGATATCTTTATGTGGTGAGGCAGCTGGAAGTTGTTGCTGCACAAGCCTAACACTTGGACTTAGTGTATTTACACCTCTGCAAAAATCAGTACGGTTTTGATTTGCAGATGATTTCTAAATTTAAGGAAGAAAATAAGCTAAAAACATTGCATAATCACATGCAATAATATTTTAAATCTATAAAACACACTTCTGTGTTTCAATTTTCTTGTTAAACTTCTATCATTGCAAGGACTCTGTTTCTGAACAAGTTTATTTCTTTCACTTGTTCCTGCCTTTGGCCAATCTAATTTTGGCTTCTGTCCCTGTCTGTAAACAATATTCCCCTTTGCCTGCTTGCACTGCCCACAGGCAAATAGGCAGATGGTGGCGAGCTCTGAGGAGGTAGGGAGAATGTTATCTGTTCAACACTATCAATCCATTTATTCTTTTGTCTTTCAGGTCTTGTTCCTTTTGTCTCTAATGATTGCCTCTGAGTCTTTCTTTCTGAAGACTGTGGTTATGTTCCTTCTTTCAGATTTTAAACACTTTTGAGCAGGGATTTTGGCTTTTGGTGTTCTGTGCTTCATCTGGTCCTTTTAGACACAACTCTAACATAGAAAATACCTGTAAGACTGCCAACAAGGTTTGTAATTCTGAATCTCAGATGCTTTCATTCCGTTTTTTGTTTTTTTTTGTTTTTGTTTTTTTTTTTATGGGGCACTTCAGCAGATTATAGAGTATCATTAGAGAAGTCACTTTAATGCCTCATAAAGCACAAATCCTCCTCTTTGCTTTCTCTGCATGGTCTCCAATATCAAACACTTCCTTTCTTGTATCTTTGTCCCTAAAAGGTCTTTAAGAATGAGACCTGTCTGGATCCCACATGAATTTCCTTTTTCAACACCCAGAGTTGGTTAATAATCCGGTCAAGTGTTTCTTTTGTGGCTACTGTTTATTTGCTCCCACATATTCTATATATTGATGGGAACCTCAATATAATTCAGGTTGTGCAGTATCTGATTGTAACAGATTGGTTTTCACTCCTAGAAAGCAGCACATCAAAGCAGACACAGATCAATAATACTTTCCCCTTCCTGTCTGTGGAGAGTGTTGCAGGTTTCTGTTCAACAGCCAAGAGAAAATGCCTACAAAAGTCCAGACAGTGATCATGAAATAGCAAACACAGAATCAAACAGCTGGCACAGTACCTGGCACATGAAGTATCACTTGAACAGCAAGCTGTTGGTTCTTAGCAAAAGAAACTTGAAGTATGTATCCTTAAGAGTTTTTTTATTTTATTTTTTTCCCTTCTCATTTCTTATCTTTTACCTGGGCTCCTTCACACAGTGCTATTCTCCCTTTTTATACTGTAACTCTGATACTGAATGCTTCCAGTGCCAGTCAGTCATCACAGGATGCAAACATTAAATGAAAACTTTTTCAATTAAATTTTAGGTTGGTTGATTAGCCAGAAGTGGGAAACATTTAGGTGAAAGTGAGTAGTGGGTATCAGGATGGCAATTAGTGTCTATTTCCAATACCCTGAGGCAAGGACTCAAATATTTCACCTGTGGAGGAGGGGGTCAGGGCTTTTCATCCATTCTTCTCTTTTCCTTTTAATTCCCTAACTCCCATAATCTGGCAATGTATTATGCAGCACAGACCAGGAAGGTGGGCTGCAGTAAATGCTTCTTTACGGATCAAGCAGTAGGAAGTGCTACACTCTTCCCCCAGAGACTGAAAGCTTTACATCAATCAGCATACTGACAATGACTGCTTTTGAACTTACCTGTAGTATAGCATAGTGGCAAATCATTATCTAGCATTCATTTTTTTAAAAGAACACACATAATTTGAACACTGAAGCACCATACGGCCATTTTGTCCAGCTCCAAGTACCTTTTTGATTGATCACCTCTCTCTATGCCACAGGGAGGAGACAGTATATATTCTTTGCCTTTTGAAAATGGTGCCCAAATAATCTCATGTGCTGTAATGAAGTGTATGAATTTTTGTGCCATCAACGTTTGTGTACGTTTATACACAGAGTGAGATGTTCCACTTTTCCTTAAGTAAAAAACAGTGAAGTTGGGTACCAGGCAAACTCAACAGGTGACAAACTCAAAATGTAGTGCTGTGGTAAGAATTCAGATACTAATCTTGTTTTGTTTTGGATGATGTGATGGGATACAGTCTTGAAAATGATGCAAGGGAACATGCTCATTTATCAGGAGTTTTCATACCAGCTAGTTAGTTGCACATCCAAGAATGTGCTCTGAGTCTGAACTCATTTCACTGCAGGATCAAGACTGTCATAAGTAAGATCAATAACATAGAGAGCTCTGTTTAGCTTCTGTTTCTTAATGTGAAATAACTACATCAAGGACTGAAAACAATAGTGAGAATCCAAACACTGTTCTGATTAGAGGAAATCCAGCTTCAGTCTTCATAGCGAGTAGGCAGAGTTTCATCATCTTTGAAAGAAATATTATTTTGCATCTACTATTTAAAGTAGTCTATCTCTTGCTAGGTGCCTGGGTCTGTATTCTAGATAATTGGAGTGCCGGCAGTAGTTTCTCTTGGTCCTCTTCCGACTCACAGGAAAAAAAAAAGCTCATCATACCTTCTTTTCAGGGATAGTAATTGCATTTCCTCTTCTGTATTTGTTTTAAAGTATCTCTTGGTGTAGCTCTATATGCTTGAATTTATCTGTATTTTGCTACTTAATTCAGTGCTGAGGTTCTGCTAAGTTTGACTTTTCTGAAGCACATAAGTGGACTTAGATGTGAAGAGAGACAAAAGTACTAAATCTGGAAAATAAAAGACACTCTGGAAACATATTTTCTTTATTAATTTAGCTTGTGTGGTTGGACTTAGTTTTTTCAAAGTATCTCACTTTGATAGTCCAAGACTATGCCTTCTTAGTGTTTTGTGTATCTCTGGTCTAAATCTGTAATTTAGAGAAGGTAGTATTTCCGAAACAAACCTTCTAGTGGTCTTCATTGTTCTTTGAACTTCACCTAGGCAAATGTTCAGATCAAACTGCAATGCCTACCTCATCGTTGATACTTGCCCTACTTATCCCAAAATTGTTTCTTGGTTGTGCTAGGAATAAGAAGGCCAAGGAGAGAAACTGGAAAGGTAAGAAAGAAAGGGTGAAATATTACAGGGTATCAGTTGCCAACCGTTTGTATCTTCAAAGGTGCTTTAGGTAATTTTTTGCATTGTATTTCAACACTATAGAAGTAAGTGGCAGAAACAAAGCTTCACAGGCTAAGATTTGCCCATTTTGGATGAGTTACCTAGAGGAACAAGTTGCATACAGTCCTGCAAACAGCCTTAAAGTTCTACATCTCAGTGACCCTCCTTTTGCCTGAGGAGGCCTGGAAACTACTCACTTTGCAGTTGTTTGTTAGCATTGTTCTGTATTTCAGCCAGAAGGGATCATCTCAGAGTGACAATAGACACTGTCTGTTTGAAGTCTTCTATTTTTGTCTTTGAAGTCAGTGTTAGCATTGTCTGCCTAAGGATTGCAAAATTTGCATTCCCAAAGTCTGTGAACATTACTGAGTTTTAGCTGTCTTTGTCACAACAAATCTGAAGCACCAAAAAAAAAAATCAAATATGCTTCTATATATGATAAAAGACTGTTGGTTGACATGTAAAATTTAGGTCTTACCTCTTTCTGTTCCAAGTATGTACACAGCTGATATTGGTGTGTATTGTCCTCTATACATAGCAGAATAATGACAACAATTTTATTTAGTGCTTTTCATTTCGTATACTGTGATGCTGAGAAACTGAAATAACAGAAATTTGTTACAAGTGCCTTTCTGTAAAATGACACACATGGCTCTTCCCACCCCATTTAACTGGATGGAAATAATACCAACTCCTTACAACGCATATGCATTCTATGTGTGTTGCTCTGTGGCTTAATATTGTTTGGCTTCATTTTAATACACAAGCTCTGAAGCTACAAGAAACACAAGAAAGGCTACTCTGCCCCTGGCCTTCTTTCTTTTTAGTATAGACAGTAGGACATCTAATTGTTGCTTGCATGACCTCTGAGGTCTTTGCAGAATGAGATTGTTGTCTTCTGTGTAGAGAAGCGCATCCACATTCTGTTCAGTCATTGTAACTTAATTATAGGATGCATGTAATAATTTGGAGACAGTCAGTGAATTTGCCTCTCATGCAAGTCATCATGAGACTCTGGGAAATAGATACACATGTTCATTTATTGTAAAATACTCAGATTAATTATTTCACCTGATATCTGTACTTGTAAGTTGCCAGCTGCAGCTGAGAATGACAGAGAATGAGTCACAGATGACATATGTTAGGTACATTGTCTAACACCCTACTGAAGGTGCTTGGATGCAATGTGAGTGGAAGCTGTATAGAACTGCTAGAATTACAATACATTTTATGCTTGCCAGTTATTCTGTTCTTCTTTTCTGGGATCCATCAAATCATTTTTTTAAAGATGGTTTTGGTCACAAGTGACAACATACTCTATACAGTTGCTCCTCCCTGTAATTACAGTTTGGTGAGATACAAGAGACATGTTGGTGTATTTACAGCATTTCATTTCAGAATTATGTGTTCTGTCACTTGTTATTTTCTGTAAAGAGCATGATTCTCTCCACATTTTTATGAGCTATTAGTAATGCAATCCTGCTCCAATAGAAGCAGTCAGGAATGTGTCACTGCTTTCAACAGGTGTAATTTTCCTTCCTGTAAAATGACTACATGTTAGGGAGTAGTGCATGGTCTGCTCGAGAGCCTTTGTGCTGAGTATTTTTAACACTTCAAACTACTGAAGGCTGGTCTTCTTTTTAATTTTTAATGATTGTTTTATTTGTGGATTGTTTAACAGTGGTATGTGGTTTATATATTATGTAATCTGAGAAGAATATTAAATTTAAGTATCTTTTTAGTGTGTCTTAAAATGCAATTTGATTACTTTTTGAAACTCCAAGTAACATTTAATAACTGTTAGTTTTCTTTTAGAGAGTTCTTACCAAAGAAACAGGATTTCTTACAGCTACATGGATAATTAACTTGAAGCTTGTCTGTCTCTTGGGGGACATCAGATATGTAAATGAGGAACTTAACTCTGAAGAAGACATGCCAGGGAATCACTAAAAGTTTTATTACACTAAAGCACTGCTATTAGAATCCTAAATGTTACAATATATTATTTTAAACTAGTGCTTTTTAAAGAGCAAATATGTTTTGTTTTGTTTTACTTTTTAATCACTATATAAAATAATAAAAATACATAGCTTTCAGTTTTTTAAGAAATGCAGTGAAATTTTGAAACCTTCAGCAGAGAGTATGAAAAAAAAAAAAAAAGCAGATTATTATAATGCTCTACTTCCAGTACCAAAATTTTAAAGAAAGAACTGTATACAACAAGAAGTGCTCCCCCATCCCAATTCCAGAACTGAAGATGGTTGTGCTACAAACTATCACACGATGAGTAGTGTCATACAGAGAGCTATCCCTGGTAGGAAAACTTTCCACACTATTGCACTGCTGAGAAGAAAAATAAGGGCGAATGGTCATTAAAAAGTTGTTTGACGGCCTCTCAAAAATGTGCTGTTTATTGCCAAACTAATTGAACAGGCATTTAATGCAATCATAAGGAACTTCATTGATTAAACTTCAGCAAAAAACATGTTTCCTTAGGTCCTGTTAGTGTTCCTCTTAATAGTGTCAACAAAGAGGCCGAGCAGTAAGTGGATCTGAAGACTATCTGGGCTTCCACTTCTTGAGTGGTGGTCTCTTTTTTATACTAAAGGCCCAGGCAGAAATAGAGAACTTTGAGTGTTATCACTTCCATATCCTTTCTAGAAATAGGGAGCATCCGCTTTGAATCACGCGAGTGTCTCTTGTACATGCAATTAATACAAAATTGCATATTACAGATCTTAGGTAGATTCTTACATGCTAATACATGGTTTTCTTTTAGGGGAACTTTACCTATGTGCTGACAATGCAAGTGTGTAATTCAAGCATACAAATAGCATTATTACTTTAGCGAGACTATTCATGTGTTTAGAATTGTGTGCTGCAATTCTTCACTGAACTACACCCAGCGAAGGAAGAAAATGTTCTAGTAGCTAGGTCATTACACCCATCTCCTGATCCACTACCACTGCTTAAATTGACAGTGGATGCAAGATTCAACAACAAATTATATTAAAAAAAGCTTCCCATTTAATGTACTGTATTTGGTTTCATCTCACCCTCTTTTCATATCCTGTTCAATGTGCATTCAAATCAAAGTTACCATGTCTGCTTTCTGCAGACATAATGGTATCTTCATTCAGTCTAGCTTTACTCCAAATACAAGTTGAAATTTCCTTAAATGTTGCCAAAACTTTTGCTTACTGTGCTACCTTTCACATTTTTACGTAGCGATGCCTCATTTTTTCCCCCTGTTTTTATTATTTTTCCCAATGAATGTAGTTCAATAAGATTGTAAGTCACTATCAGATATTTTTTACGTACTAGAGAACTGTTAACCCTAGGAACTGTCGATGTTCGACTGCATTTAAATTCCACAAAAGGAAAGAATATGATAACAAGTCTGACCCTTCTAGTTTTGTCAAAGATTTGGATGAGATTTGTAAATAAGTAAATAAATTGAGAATGAAATGCCAATTTATGACTGTCTAGCATTTTAATGTATTTTGGGGGTTTTTTTGTGATTTTTTTTTTTTTTTTTAATATTAGGACCATTTGTGAAAATTATGAGCACTAAATTTTAGTACCCTTGAAGTAAAAGATACAATAATAGCTTACAGATTTTTTGTAGGACTGGTAATTTCCGGCATGTTTTGTGTAAAATGTGAATAAATTCTTCTACATGATGTGTGAACTCTGCCAGTGGAATTTAAGAATGAACGTCAATTTGTTGCATGATAATGTGCATAGTAGAACCAGATTTGTATGTGGTTGATAGATAAGATGCAAGAGACATGATCTGTACTATTAATTTAGTCTTGTATTCAATGAATTTACATCAGCTTTCTCCAAATATGAAAAAGAGCATAACAAATAAAACGACTGATCCGTCTTTAATGCATCTTGTTTGTAAAGGTGTCAGTGAAAGTTGTTGATAAAAGTAAAATATTACAAGTAGTGCTAATATTTTTAATAATAAACTAAGAAAAAAAAGCAAGCACAGGGCTATTTACTATTTTTTATGCTTACTGTTATTTTGTAAAATACTTTGATGATCGGCATTTTCAATCAAATAGTCTCTTCTAACATAGTGTGACTTAACTGAATATGTTCTTTAAATCTGGTTTTAAAACTTGTTATTTTTTTTGTGAGGACAGACTACGTTTGATTTAATTTTTTGTGACACTGTGCCCACTGTACAGTAGAAAAAAAAAAAAGTAATTGTAATTTTGTCCTTTACAGCACAGGACAAATAAATGTCAAAATCAAATGGTGGTGTCCCTCAAGGGAAAATATACTTCAGTTATGAAATATTCTTCCCCAGCTCCCATTGCTATTCCTGTGAACACCTAGGTGAAGCTGCCTCAGGACCTAATCAGATGCTGCTCATTTGCATATAATAAAATATCATGCAATGAGTTTTTAGCCCATTCTGAAGACCAGTGCATAATGTTTCTTTAAAGTGTTCTGGTGTAAAGCTGGTGCAGTTCTGGCTCTGGATGAATAGTTTGAATGGTGTAGACCTGCAGAGACATGAACATCTGTTTATATTGTTGGTGACTTGTAGCTTAGCACTGCATTTAATAAACATGTTTGGAGGTGGTGTGGTGCTCTTTCTTGATAAGTTGCTTGAAAATGTGGTGATATCAATAAACTGTCAGACTGTCTTAGGAAATAATAATAATAATAATAATAATAATAATAATAATAATAATAATAATAATAATAATAATAATAATAATAATAATAATAATATACCAAAGAGTCATTAAGGAAGCCTGAGGATGAGATGTTCTTCTTGGGCATTATTAGCACTCCTAATTACATTATTACTCGGAGGAAGTGAAACACATCATTGTTGGCTTATAAATATGTTGTGCTCCTCTGTGATATAAAATTCAGAACAGTTTGAGATTGTGAATTGCCTTCAACTACTTTTTATATTCTGTGGACTTCATAATCACTGGACCTGAGGTGTTGGGTTTTTTTTACTTTATCCAAAACTTGTGGTGTGATGTAGAGCCGGTTTGGATTTCAGTTGAAATGTACTTTTATTGGGAGAGTTGATGATGAAAAAGCTTGTGAGCCAAATAAAAACATAAATAGATAGACAGAGACATACAGATGAATGCTTTCCTATTGTCATAACAATTTCTACATAATTTTGTTATGTGAAGGAAGGATGATGTGGAGACTAAATAAAACATTTTGAAATGGCACACCTTCTGTTTTTCCTCTTTTTTAACTAGTAGATTATTTCAACCATTTTTATTTTAAATTTAATTTTGTTTTCTGTAAAAATAGCTACACTATTGAAATAAGATTAATTCAAATTATTTCAAAATATGTCAACATATTTTTTTTAACAATAGAGAGAAAGTTGAAAGGTCTTTTTGTCTCAGTTATGGGTTTATTTTAAAGGTCTAAAATGCTACTGTTTTCCTGACATGTGAAATCTGTTTTCTGTCCAGCTTTAATTCTGAAAGTAGTGTTATTCTTGAAATTGCATCTGCCTGCCTATTTTCCTCCTGAGAATTTTATGTGTGAATGGTTTGAGTAAACACAGTCCAGATAAACATAGAGAGGAAGAGGTTAATTCTCCTCCTACAAAACCACAAGCTGTGTGTGGTGGATCTACTGGAGAGATAGGGATGGGAACACACTGCACGGAGATGAAGAACCGAAGCTACAATCTTTCAGCTCTTTTGGGAATTTGTGTTCTCACTCTTTCTCATCAAACTGCTCTAATTGTAGCACATTTTCTGTCTTTAGGTGGGTAGATGATACACCTTTACACTGGATGCTGCTGCATATGTCTTCTGAGAGGCAGCTAACCCCAGCAGTCAAACTCCAACATACCTGTTAAGCATTTGTAGTTGCACTCACATACTTGCCCTTCCCTCATTCTTTATCCCTATGGTCCCAATTGTCTCTATCTGTAAAACAGGTACAGAAACATATGGGGACTTGAATCTAATAATGCTTTACCATGATTTCTCCTACCTACCTGGGACGACATTCAGTGCTAATTGAGTGGGAAACTTCATGTCCCTCCCTTGCCACTCACTATGCTGGTTTGCTGCCAGGATGGTGCATCCAGCAGCAAAGGAAAAAGTCAGAGAAACTTGTGAGAAGAGGTAGGAGGAGGTCTAGTATCAGCAGTACTAGGTCTCTTCTGCCAAGTGGCTCTTGTGGAAATGCAAAGACTGTCATAGGTGTAGTCACATGTCAGCAGACACCAGTGCGGGAAAAGCGTGAAGGAAAATATTGAAGCAGGGGTAAAATCCTGGAATACTAAGTGAAAGAAGAGGATATACACAGAATAGCCATGGTCATTTGGTGTCTCTAGGGAACACTACTGTGTACCGCAATTGGCAGCAAGGCAGTGAACATCTGCATGCAGTCCTCCCTTCAGTTCCACGTCAAGGAGATCTGGGCCAAGAGTTAGGGTTCTTCTAGTAGTTTCACAACTGGGAAAG
>NW_009954407.1:1219146-1291302 GCF_000747805.2 Chaetura pelagica
AGTGGGCAGGAAGAGCTGCCCAGCAGCAACACAGCAGGGAAGCACACAAAATATGCAGTAACCCCTCCTTCTCACCCATCTTTCGGTACAGGTATGTGTCATATTACACAACCAAACCTAAACACCACTTTGGTGTTATGATTGAGTTTGAATTTCCTGATAATCTTCTCTTACTGAGCTTCCCCTTTACCTTGTGGAGAATCTTTGGGATCACAGTCTCTCTTTGCTTGAGATAAGTGAAGCTGGAACTGTTGTCCTCCACCTGGCAGCAGGCATCCGGGCTCTGGGAGCCCATTGCAACTAGCCAGAGTTAAAAAAAAACCCAACCAAAACAAACCACATACAGCTTGATGTTGATTCCTCAGTAGTGTTACTTCACAAATCTACTTTTTTCAAGCTGTGCAACTCCTTCTATAGATATAGCTGAAGTTATTGATACAGTCTTCTAGAAATTTTAGGGTGAGCTTATTCTCCCTATTCTTTCAGATGTCCATTTACTGAAAATATTTTTCAGAAATAGCTTATTTCAACAACCACCATTAAAAAAGAGAGATTTAAAACGTTAAGATAACATTTGTAAAATAAGGGGTTTTGATATAATTAGTTGTTTTGATACAATATTCTTATATAAATATTTTTTATATTTTTTTTCTATGTTGGGATATAAATTTTTAGCTACCATTTCCTCTCACTGAAGTATTTCCTAATCCTGTCATTCTTTCAACTTTTGTTAATTTTTAAACTATTTTAATGCACAATTTGTTTCTTGTTTGTTCCTCATACATTTAATAAATGGTAGTGTTTCTGTGATACTAGATTTTTTCTCTTTTTCAACCTATACCACTTCTGCTTTCCATTATGACCTAAAAGGGCTTAATTCTCACTCTCTTTCCTTGCCTATCTTTTTAAGTGTTCACCAAAATACCTAGCATTACATTTTAAAGAGACATCGTTAGGTTTTAATATCAACATCAAGGCAACTTAATACGAGCAGTAGAGTTGTCACTTTCCTGAGCTCAGTTTTCCATCTGTTTCCAGCCTTAGGCACTGCACCAGTTTACAGTCTGTTAGCAATTTTAGGTTTCTTCACAACTATGAAAGCTAGAAACAATATTTTTCTTTTCATGGAAAATATTTTTTATGGAAGTTTAGAAACTTAGTGTAATATATGTGTTACGTAAGTGTATGAAGCAGGTCAGTTTGGTCCATTGCCTTATAGAACAACTGGTTGTTTGGTGGTGCAGTTGTGTAGATCAGAAAATCTGCCTACAGTTTATTAATCATCAGCAATATTTATTAAATGAGAATTGTTAAATTTGATTATGCAACTTTAAGGTCACCATTTACGTACTAGTTGCAGAAGGTATGGCAGAGAAGGATGAAAATCTTGCTCCCAAAAAAGGTCATATTCTGACAATATATGCCCTACAACACAGCCTAAAGAGTGATGGAAAAACATTCAAGGGCTGATAAGCCACAGAAAAATAGCAGAAGCAGGATTGCATGTATGAATATATCGCCTTTGCCTTGTTTTCTCCAAGTTTATTACTGCCACAAGTTTTCTGATTTTCTTGTTGTTGATCTGGCTGAAGAAAGATCACATTTGCTGTTGTTGCTGACAAGATGTATGCAGCTAGTATGTAAGTTACAGCATGACTGTGCTTACTTAGAGATGACACCATGCATTACGAAGACACTTACAGGTTTTTATTTATGTCTCAAGTAAGTTGACCACAGCTACAATGGCTTAACCCTTCAGCCTTCCATGCTTCAGCTCCTGTAGTACCACTGGAAGAGATTCTATTTAGTCTGTTTTCCAATACAGACAGAAGGACTATGAAAAGAAGAAGTATCTCTCTGCCTCAGTTTGGGTAGGTATAACTGACCTGAGTGTGAAGTATCCTGGTTCCTGGTAACAGCAGGTATATGGGGCACTGACTGCTTGCTTGACAACTTACCCAGCACCTGCTTGCACAGACTGCTTGCTTATGTAGATGATAAGGTTATATTTGTAGCCTAGAAAAGAGCTACCACTGAAGTCAGTTTACTCAAACCCAAGATGCATTCAATTCTACAGGGTGACTTATCTTTCCTGAAGGCCATTTATCTGCTGCATAATTATTTCCTTTAATTCCATTTGTAAGGAGAGGAACACTGAAGGGACAGATTTTCAGATGTTGCAGATGGTCTTTTTCCTTTGGCCTCTGTGGACCAGTAACAGTGAAAACTTTCTGAAAACCTGTCGCTGATTAATGAGAGCTTAGTCCTGGTTCTGGTGATGCCAACTCTCAGTACTCCTTCACTGTAGGATTTATTTCAGAGCTGAGCCTTTCACCTGTGTGGGCCAGCAGCCTCACAAGCTCATTAGTTCCAGTGTGGGCAGGGCTGTCCCAGCTGTGGAGAGGAGTTAAGACTTTCCCTTGCGAAATTAGTGATTTTTTTTTTTTTGCAGTGAGTCATTGCTGAGCACTTCAGTCATGTCTGTTATGCTTTGCCAACAATTATCCTCTCTCCTATCTCCTGGTGTTTAAGAGGCAAATAAAATTATGCCTCTGTTTTACTTTGCAATGTTTAGGAAATGTTTCTATAAACAAGAGTGTACTGGAAAAACAAGTGCATGTTGTCTTTGTCACTTGCAGGCTACTTTCTCAAAGGTATTGCTGTAACGGTAAGGAGCTGAAAATGACTAATTTATTGGAAGTTATAAATGTAAATTCTAGCTCAGTTCTTTTCATGAGCAGAGATTATGTGGCCTTCTTCATGCCAGAAAATCAATTTTTTTTGAAAGCTTCTATTGTACTAGACTCAGTAGAGATTAAAAGCACTAGCTACTTTATTCAAAACATATTTGCCTTCAATCACAACAGGTTACTTTACAGCCAGATATCTGAAAGCCATGTGCTAAAGAAACTGCACATTATATAGAGAAGGGCATTCAAAATCCCCTGAAGTTGTAGAAATATGAATGGCAAAGAGGAAGACTACAATTTTGGCAACTGTAGTATTCACTAGGCTGTAGAGCCTTGTCTCTGTGGTTCTTCTAGTAAGGAAGACATATGTCTTCAGTGTGGCTCAAGTATATTGCAAACACAAGCTGCTGAAGGAGGTCACTGGTGATTGCAGACAGTGCTGCATAACTAGACGTGTTCCAGGTAGGGAACTGCAGTCTGCATATCATATATGCACATATATTTTGGTATACGTTAAAATGGTTTAATTGCTGAGCCTTAGTGTTTTTTTCTCTGACTGCTCCATAGATATATGATGGAAGTAGCAAATGAAAGTCAGTGTGTCTATTTTGCTCCAGTGAATTCTGTTAAAAGCATTTTATAAGAACCTGCACAACTATAGGGCAAGACTGCTACTGTTGGAACAATAAACTGGCATCATCAAATTGAAGCATACTTTTTTTCTTTTAAAACCTGCTAGCTCTTTCATATTAATTAAATTAATCAAAATGTCTTATTAATGTAATTACATGGTGTTTGCAACTGTATTATTTGTCCAGGAAATAGAGAGCTCCATCATCAGCCTGAGTGAAATGATTCTACCACATAAAATAATGCTGCAATGTGGTTTTTGCATGTTTAGAGGAACAGTGTGGCATGGGCACTTTTGCACAGAGTACTCTAATTGCTAAAAAGAATCTCTGTTTTCAAGCACTTTACTTAAACAAGAATATTTAATTTATTTGTTATTTTATGAAGCATTTTTATGTGTAGAAAAAGTGCTACTTGTTTGCACATGCTGGTTACGTGGCATTCTTACATGATTTCATGCTTTGCTGATAGAAAATTAGACCCTTGTGTATTATAAAAGAATAGAAGATAGCTATAGAATCAGGATGCGATTGCCTCAGGACATTCTGTTGACAGCTAGAAATATATACAGACAGAGCAATGTCACTGGATGCTAATGTGAACTATACAAGTTGATGAGTACTGTAAATTTCTGTGAAAAGAGAAATCTATACCCTTTTATTTTGCAGGTTTGTGCCCTTAAAATCACCACAAGTAACACTTCTGTAATTTTGTTATATTTAATAATTATTAAGAGTTTATAATTGTAGACTTCCTAAAGCTTAGGTATATTTTTTTGCTAATATATCTATATTAATAAAACAAAATAATCTTCCCTTGTTTACTAAACCTTTGCTTCACATTCAGGTGAAGCTGTACTAGTTTAAGGGTGAATTGTAACTGCATAAGGAATGCCAGACTGAGTTAGAATTGAGTTAGAGAAAGGGGGCTCAGTTTTTGAAACCAAAGCAAGATACATCAAATTACAAATTAGCCCAAGCATTACAGGATCTTTCATGGCCTCTTTGTGTTTCCCACATCATCCTCTATAATCAGCCTTTGTGTTCCGAAGAGACCAGATCTCAGTAAATATGCCAGACAGTTAGAATTGAGTTAGAGAAAGGGGGCTCAGTTTTTGAAACCAAAGCAAGATACATCAAATTACAAATTAGCCCAAGCATTACAGGATCTTTCATGGCCTCTTTGTGTTTCCCACATCATCCTCTATAATCAGCCTTTGTGTTCCGAAGAGACCAGATCTCAGTAAAAAAGTGTGATTTTTTTTCTACTGAGCCTAATTCCACCATTACCAATAGATTGCAACTGTATTGTTGCCAAGGTATAACTGGTTGTTTTACTTCTTCCATTTCCTGAACAGCTCTCTTTTAACAACTCTGCTCCAGTAAAGCTGTTTTGATATCGTCTGCTTCAGTTCATCTTATATATTTAATCTTTAAAAATCTAGCAGAAGTGCAAGAAGACTGCAACAACAATACACTCCCTATGTACAAATCTCTGTCTTCCCCATCTATATTAGCGTGATAGCACTTTGGACATCAAATATTTATCCTAATTACAATTCTGCTCCAATCTGAATATATTTTGTATGACAGCAACATTGTGTCTGAGGAAAGAAAAAAAAAAAAAAAATTGCTCTCAGACACACTGCTGTTGAAGCAGTGACTGAATTCTGTACCTGGAACCAGTAGTGGGCAACAGCTCAAACTAGTAAACAGGTTTATTCATAAGCTTATTATTTAACTGTTAGTTAATTAATCTTGTATTTGTTTACCAGATAGGTATTTATGTGATCTATAAATCTTATTCCAACTACTATTATTCCTTATGTGGAACCAGTTGTCACTCTTTACAGAAAACGTGACACCTATGAATGTCTTGCAGATGTGAATTGTCCCAGAATATGTAAGAATGCCATGATCTGTATTTGGAGGAAGCCTGTAAAGCTGGAAAGGGTTTAAAAATTAACTGACAAAATTGTTAGCAAGTATATCGTCTCCTCATTTAAGAAACAACTATGAGACTAAAATTTGAAATGCAACAAATACTATGTTTTTATTTAGAAAAGTTTCAAGAACCTAATTTAGAAAAGTGTAGCAAAGACACTGTAAGATAGTGAACTGGTTCTAGTAGGGCAAGCTTTACAGAGCAAAACTATTTCATTAATATGTTTGAATTACTTGAAGATATTTCAAAAGGAGATTTTTTTTTATGTATTCTAAATTCTGTATTTTAACAGGTTTTTACAAGCCTTTCTTGAGGAGTCTCTAAGCAGTTCTTAGATGACAGATGAAAATTGTTTTAGTAAAAATGTCTGTAAGAAAAGGAAAAGGAATAGGAAGATTATTTCTTTTTCATTTATAAAGGTTAGCAATGGATTAATGGATTAAATTTTGGTCCTGTATTATGTAATACAGTTATTAATAAATTACATTTTAAAATTTATTATAAATGAGCAGAAGATTGCTATAGAATGAGGATGTGATTGCCTGGGGGGTAGTGTAAAGCAAGGAGGCAAACTTTGCAGAAAATTAGTAAAGCTTCTGAGGAATTTCAAGAGGGCTTGTTTAGAGCAAGTGAGAGGAAACAGCATGGCAGACAAGACTCAATAAACATAATTTCAAAAACTTGAAAACTTCATGGACAGCTCAGGGAAGTTATCTGCTTAGCATATGATTGGTGTTAAAAAGGGAAACACATAATCACGCATAATGAGATAGAGAAGGAATAAAAAACTTTCTAGTGCCATAATATGAAATGAAGGTATGATTGCATCTAAAATACTGCGTAAGGTCACTATTGACCTTTGAGAAAGTTGAGAAGAGGCACTGAGAAACAAGAAACAACATCTTAAATTGTGCAATGGGAATTTAATGTTATTTCCTTCAGATAAAAGATTAAGAAAGGAAAATTTAGAATCCAGAAAAAATAAAGGCAGAAGAGGATGGTCTGTTCTTGTCTCCCAAAGTAGAAGGATGCTCAAGCATAAGAAATGGTAGGGAATTAAAATCTAGTAAATAGAAATATGTTTTCACATGTGGATTTTGCTGAGGAACTGATTTTCCCTTTCATACAATGGAGGTCTTAAGTTTAACAGAATTCCAGTAGGGAATGGAAATTTTTCTGAGTAACAAATGTGCCTAGGTTTATGCCTGTTAACTCTGAAAGAAGAAAAAACCCCAGAACCCACATGCCAGAAAAATCCAGTCTTGGAAAAGATATAAATCCCTCAGCCTCTTTTTCTGATCTTTAACTGTTAGTAATCAAAAGAGCATTTTCCTGGGAAGTGGATGGTCTGTTTTCTGACTAAAGTGGAGTTTCTTGCCCCGGTTCCTGAGGAGGCATGTAGGTAGCAATTCCTGCAGCAAATGAAGGGAATTGTTCTGCAAAATATTATCTAGTGAGACTTTTCCTGTGTTCTTGCTAAATTCTTTCTAGCTGATGAGCCTTCCCTAGACTCCTTGGAGTAAGGCTGCTCTAGCCAGCCATTGCTAGCCACTTCTATGCCTACTTACCCCTGCTGTTCTGGGCTCCAATTTCAGAGAAGGAAAGAAAATCTGGGCAAGTGTAGCCATGGTTACCAGTCCAGGGAATAAACAGATTTTAATTATACTATTACCCACAGATGCTTTTATGCAGAAAATACTGGAAATCTGTCAGGGAAATGCATCCTAATGTCCAATTTTTTCAAGCTGGACATCACCTATCTATTGAGAGTTACTCATTCACATGTACCTACACCTATCCTGTGTAATATTAGTATTTTCCTCTCTCTATGGAAGATTCTCAGTATAGATCAAGACTTGAAAAAAATAGATATGTAGAAATGCATTAATAAATAAATTTCACTTGTACTGCATTTATTTTATATAGTACTCCATTAACACAATCCATATTTCTTCACAAATTCCTACTTCCTGATTTTCCTCCTCTATTCTATCCTTTCCATCCTGTAATTCATCAACAAGCACCTCATGATACTGTTATGAATAATTAATCGTGGTGTGGAACCAAGATATTTTATACCATACACAGTAGCTCTATATTAAAAGAATGATAAGCCATAAGTAAAACACTCTTAAATTAGGCAGTGGCAGAATTAAGGTTGACTCGGCATACACAAGCATCTTATCACCTTTCCTATAGCTCCAAATATACTGAAAGAAGCCTAAACAGCACTGCTCCAAATTAGTCTGGTTCCAGTTTGTATTGCTTGAATACTTAGGCTCTCATTTAATTAACAAAAGCTTCAACTAAAGTGTGGATTAAGAATTTGGGAGCAAATTTTACTTTCTAAACACAGATATCGGCAGAGGTCTATGTATATTAGTACCTCTCCCGTTATAAATACTATGAATGCTTTTAGAAACCATCAGATGGTGATTTTACTGGCTATAATTTTAAAATGAAAGCTTTGAGAACAAAGGAGCTAAAGTTTTCTCTCACAACCCATCTCTTCTAGATAAATATTTCAAAAGTTATTTGTGAATCACTTCAAATAACAAATTTATTATATAAAAACTTATATGAAAAAAGCTAAAATTAGCCAATAATTTACTATATTAATATTCTTTTGTTATCCTTACTTCTTATTTCTCATTTTTTTCAGTTTTTATTATTATTAAATTAACTTGTATTTAGCATAATCGTAATTTGAAAGGTCAGATTCGTTGTCATAAATCTATAGATTTCTAAAGAAATGCATCAGAAGTTAAAATATTTAATACATAGTATATAGAATAGTTTTCACATAACATTATCTATTAAGAAACAAATTTCCAGTTAAGATTCACTGGCAAAATTTGATAGAAAAATAATTAATTAAATAAATATATTAAACTTTTGTACATCCATGTGATTAAAATATAAAAATAAAATGCCAGAATTCATCTTGTTGTTGGAAGAAGGAGGATTTTATGCATCTTTGTGTAGGGAGAGCACTGTGTCAAACCAAATATTGGAAGACAGAAGGCTAGTGGAATTTTTCCTTCTCATCCAGGGTACTGACAGTGTTCCTAACCCTGCCTCTTAAATCTGGAAGATACGATGACAAGGACCTTTTAAAATTAAACAGTTGAATTTGTGACTTGCTCGTGTTAGGTGGAAAGTGTTACCTATATTCATAAATGGCCCAGGGCCAAATTCAGCCCATACATATGCCCCTTTCCAGACCATTGAATGCCTCTGAAATCAGAACATGGCCATCACACTTGATAAATTGTAAATGGATGCAAACCTTCATATCCTGTGTGCAGTTATGCATTCTTAAAGCACAAAATGAGCAGAATACTGGACAGAGCATACACCCCTGGAGCCACTAAGAAGACATATGGCAGAATCCAAGGCAGGTGTTTGTAAATCCAAAAGATCACATTAGACCCCTTAGGCTACAATGTGAATGACAGCAGTGGGATTTTGTAGTTTATCTAGGACCCTAAATTAAGTTGTCACCCTTAATTTGTGGGAGAATATCTACCAGGGGCAAAAGCAAGTTGGAAACTTTTTCTTGTTTTGCAGGTTGAACTCTTTTTCAGTTATTGAAACCTACATTTTACTTGAAATGTATGTATTTAAAACATAATTATATTTCAAGTTAAACAACTTTGTTTTCTTTTTTTTTGTTTGGTTGGAGTTTTTTTGTTTGGTTGTTTTTGTTGTTTGGCTGGTTGTAGAAGTTTTTTTGTTGTTGTTTTGGGTTTTGAGTTTGTGTTTGTTTGTTGTTGTTTTTTTTTTTTTTATTTTGCTTGGTTTTATTTCATTTTAATTTTGAAGTAAAGAAATAGGTGCCCAGTGAGCAGTCAACAGCTGTGGGCTTGTCTGGGACATGCTTATGTTCTTTTCCAGCTGGATCATTTGAACACAGGCTGAATTATGGAAAACCTCTTTGATTGATGAGTTTGGATCTTCTTTGGCAGATGCAAATTCTAAAGGAGTAGATTAATACATATAAACCATTGAGCTTAGCAGAAAGTGCTGCTCAACATTGTAAACTGCCAACTTTATCATCTTTAAGTAAAAAATACAGTTTTTCTTCCCAACAAAGACTTTTTATAAAAGCAATAAGGTAACTGCATGAAGTGTGCTTATCATGATATAATCACACCCCAGGGGGAATGAGAGGTGCTCGGCTGCACCTCATGCTTTGTAATGACCCAGGGGTGTGATTATCTTATGATAACCACACTCCCTGTCATGCCTTATTGCTTATATATTCCACATGTCATAATGAATCCTGAAGCACTTTCTAGGTCTCGTAGCAAAGGCAATGACTTTGAAGTATAGGAAGTAGTCAGATTTTCTAGGTACATACAGATTAATATTGTATACATTAGGAGGAATTATGAATAACTACTTATCTATACTAGCCAGGCCTTAGTTTTTTAACTGTTTCTAGGTTCTGTAGGTTTCATGCAGTGTTTTATGGGAATGTGCTTAAATTGTTCTCTGCAAGTGCAGCACAAGAACTGTGAAAGCTTGACCACCATACTTCAGGACCGTGGAGAATATGGCAGCTGTGGCATAGCCACCTTGCATTTTCCTCTTGGAGTGGTTCTATGTAATCATACAGATTACTATAGTAATCTGGTTTTACCACACACATCTTTGTATGTTTGCATGCTCTTTAATTTAATTTGAAACTTTTAAAGCAACTCTGAATAAAATATTCTGAACCTTGATAGGCCAAATCTTGTCCGAGGTTGGAAAAGGAGCTTGAGAGACCTGTATTTGCAATACTGACTGAATATCGCATCAATCTCTCTTTTAATAAGACATATGAAGGAATTGTGGGTTATTTGGAAACTTCTATTTCTTAAAATTCAGCACTTTAATAATAAAAATAGTAATAAATCCTAATTAAAATGAATGGGGTTAATAACTGGTCCATAAGGAGCTGAGAGATCAAGAGGCTTCTGAATTCACAATTAGAGGCTGACATAAAAGAAAACAGGATAATAAACTAAGCAATTATCTTTGATATACCTTATGATATAATAACACCACAGGGTGAATCTGCACCTCAGGGAATGGGATTCTCCATAACTTTGCAACCTTGTTAATCTGATGTATAGAGCAGTCAACATTTAAATACTGCTCCACTTGGCAGGAAAATCTACAATACTGTTTTCTGCCTGTCATCATAAATTCATTGATAAAGATGATGGCCCATCATTATGACCACTGATGGGTTGATTCATTGTAAGCGTCAGCTCTGAGATCAGCTAAGTTAACTGCAGGTCACTGCAGAGAATTCTGTGTGTCTAAAATAAAGCTTATTTAGCTCTATAGTGTACGAGTGGAGTACTACTGATTATCATAAAGGTCAGACATGCACATTTAAACTGGTGGTAATGAGTAGTTTTAAAGATGTTTGAGTCTTTTCTTAATCTTGCCATGTCACAAGGCTTCTATTGTTATGCACCAAAGAATGTGCCTTTAATTGTACCATTTGCCCTATTGTATCTTGATCATAGAGTGGGTTGTGTGATGTTACTGGTGATAAACGCCTACCACATGTCCTAATAATTACTAGCTTTCAGTAAATTGCATAGTGAAGTAACACAGAAGTCTGGTAAAACAAAAGGCTCCAAGAAGTTGAAAGCAATGTTTAAATAGTTTCTTGTACTGTACCAAATTGCATTAAATGTGAGCTGTCTTAAAGCAGGGTATAAAAAATAAATAACTTTCAATTCTGATTAATAAAAATGTATTTGATAGTAGAGAGCATTTTAGAATATCTTGCCATGTTTTCCAAATAACTTTCTGTAAATGTTCAAATGGGTTTAAAAGGAATATAGAAAAGAAAGAGGGAAATTTGCATCAGTGAAATTAATGTTTGTGGCAAATTATCTTTATAATTAAGGTTATTAATTAGTAGTTTGATGTAGAATGCAATTTTAAAGCAGAGATATGGCAAGAAAACATGCTTTGCAAAGGCTATGCTATCTCACAGTTTCACAAGTAACAGATCTGAAGAATTAGTTCCTCTAATATTTTATGAGACAGCCATGTTAAAAGATTATAAGTTCAAATAGTTCAGGATGGCTATGACCACAAACATTGTAACAGTTACGTAAAACGCTGTTTGCGTATGTGCATATAGAAGAAAATGAGAAGAAATCCAGTGGTTCTTAAAGTCTTAGTGTGCCTAAGTCAGCAACACTGTGAACTTCTTAAAAAAGAAACAATGCAGTAATTTCAATAATTTTAAATATTGATTATTTAACACATTGTGAGTCAACCTTTCTTTTGTACATGTTTATAGAGTTGATTCAAAGATTTAGAGACTTAATTCCTGGAACAGAAATGCTCAGTTATGAGGGTAGAAGTATTGAAACATTTTTGTCAATTGACTTCCGACAATGTTTAGCAAAACTAACAAACTTAAAGAATCTGATACTACAAAATACACAATAAATTCAGTGAAGTAGTTAAATTACTTGATTAACATCAAAGCTGTCCTCAATACTTTTTACACTTTTTCTAAACTTCCCTAAAATATAAGATTCCTGAATTCTAGAAGAGATGTGTCTACCTAGGACTTTGTATTGACAGAATCATCAGATATTTTCCAGATAAAATGGGTCCGTTCATCAGTGAGGACGGTTTATTAGTGCAGAGGAGCTGAAAGCATGTAGGTTTGCTTGCCTCATCTGTAACCAGTGTAGTGGTATCCACTGCTAGAAATACCTCTCGAGCACGCTAGCAAGATGCAGTGGTCCTGAAGTTCTCTGAGGTTACTGAAGAACAAAAATAACATTGGGAGAGCCTTAATAGCCACTCAGCTCTGACATTTTCTCTGCATTAGGCCCTTGCCCAGTGACTGACTTAGACTCCATGTTTGATAGAACAGTTCTCCAAAAGGCAATTCTTTTTAAAAAGTGAGCTGTATGTTGTACAAAATTCTGTGAAATTATTTCTTTCAGAGATGTTGTAAACTGTTGATAATTTTCTCTTTCATTCATAAACAAAGACTGATTTCTTACCCATATAGACACATCGGTTTTTATATAAGTATAACCACTGCTTGTATTTTAAAATCAAGTACAAAATCCAGTCTGCTTATTCAAGATTTAACTTGATTGTAACTAACCAAAAGAGCTGCTGGTAGTAAATGGTCACTTACCTTTTTTTTTTTTTTCTTTTTTTCTCTCTCTTTAAATGTGATTCTACAGCTGCATTACTTACTTTAGGGAGGCGTTCCCCGGGTCAGTGGCATTAACTGTCAGAGTAACAGAAGACCTCCATACCAGCAGTTGTGTTAGTTGTCTGGATAGATTTTAGGACTGACAGATATATTGCTTTTATTGCAATCTAAAATTTCTTTATCTACAAAAATTTAAACCTGCTAGATTCCTATAGAGAAAAAAACCACCACCATCTTTCAAGGCTGTGAGTCTTAAATATTATTTATAATCTCCTCAAATAATACATTCCCAGTTCCCCTTTGCTCCCTATCAGATAAAAACCAAATAATGTCATCAGTGGCTCCACAGAGGTGAGAAATTTTACAAGTTAATGTGTTTGATCAGAGTGCAGTGTGCTGCAGTATCATTTCTGAATTGTTCAGTTTCAAATACCAATGAAAAGCTCCCTTACAAAGTAGAGAGATGCCTTGTCTTTATATTTTTTTATTTTAAAAGGGTTCCAAAATATTGATGTTGCCACTGTAGGGGTTATCTAAATTTTCTGTTATCATTATTCTCAGCATTTTCTGGTTTTGGTTGGCAATTTTTATTTTTTTTTCCTTCCAGAGAGGAGTCTTGTATTTGCCAACTTTAAATATTCTTTAACTCTTTATAAGTCTCTCGTAACATCCCAGTTAAATGATAGGCAAAAATGCAAATCTAAGCGGAACAAATAAAACTTTTCCAAATTCTTTCACAAGCAAAAAAATCTCTTAGATGAAACCGTCTGGGTTCATACACCTCTACCTGATATATAAATGTCCTGAAACCAAATAAGAAAAAAAGAAAAACGAGTTGACCTGTTTTCTGTTGGATGGCGAGTTTTATGCATATCGAAGTCAAAGGAATAGCAAATTAAGAAGAATTCACTTATGGTTAGAATGCAGTGATACTCATAACTACATAATTGTGTAAATCTGTCCTTATTTATGTGAACTTCTTGTAAGATTTACTTCAGGGTATAACCTGTGAAGTGTTAATGATCTTACACTTGCAGTCTTGACTGTCATATCAAATTATAGTACTGTTGGGTTTATTTTTCAAGTAGTTGCAACATGGATAAAACTTCTGTTAGATGTACTTGTAAGCAATTCATTAAATTGGCTAGAATCAGTGCTGATTACTAAAAATAATAATCTGTGATCCATTGCTAAAGTATATGATGTTGCTTCAAATATATAATTAGATTTTTAAAATATCGTTATGGGTAAATTATTTTTCTTACTAAATTATACTGCACTTCAAGGAACTCTACCTAATCCCTTAATTTAGCAAAAAAATCTGTATGCTAAAATCCGTAATAATTTTAACAACCTATCAGCTAATATGAAATAACCTTAAAGAATAGCCTCAGATCCCACACAGATGCACTTTTTCTTGTTTCTTCAGTCTTTGGGAAGTTCATGACTGTCCAACTCAGCCTTTTTGCTCTCTGAAGGGTTGTACAGCTTCTTCTTTTGAAACCAGAGCTTTTGCAGTTTAGTGAGTGACTGTCATGAAGCTCTTATTGTATTGCATTTCTTGCACTTCTGCATGGACAAGGAACAACAGCTCAAGTCTGCATAACTGTTCTCATCTGAACAAGATCTTCTATAGCTGGTTTCATAAAGATGAGGTTGCTTCTCAAAGCCTCCTCCTTTACTGCTTTACTTGATGTTAAGAGCTATTCCAAGTTCAGAAGGTCAAGGTGTGAGGTAGGTCAGTATCTGCTATACAGAGGCATTTTAATGATTTTTAGATATTGTATTGACAATGTATATCCATCCTTTATGTGCCATTATTTATTGTTGGGCCATACAGCAGCTCAGGATGTATGGGTATCCCATTTTCTAAGAAGGACCAAAGAATAAATAAAAAAGATTTATTCTTCTTTACCTCAGGTGCTACTATCTATATGCTCTTGTAGCCAACTACTTGGAATTTATTCCCACCAAGGACCCATGTGTGTATATATGTACATACCCATTTGGAGCTGACTTTTGGATGAGAACTTTTGTGAAACTTAGATGCCAGTGGGAAGGGAGTTTCTGGTTCTCGGTGTGTGTCTGCACTCATACTGCCTTCAGTGACTAAGTGTCCGCAGAAAACACAAGTTCCTATTAATGATGACAGGACTCTTCTGGTTCTAGTGTTATGTGTTAATCACCATTTTAGTTTCCATTCAAACAGAAATGAAAACAGTGGATATCTGCCTTTTTACAGCAGCACGTACAGATTAGTTTGTTTTTTTCTAACCCTGCTGGTGCACACCCATTATTTAGCTGATAAACAAACGCCTCTGTGCATGCTGCTCAGATTGCTTTGCAGGACACCTTGTGAAGGACCAGGTATTTCCTCACACGAACATGAAATGCCCTTTAGGTCAGCAGACAAAACTGACCTAAGATGGCGGCTCCATGTGACGCTGAACCCTCTGTGTGTGTGTGGGAAGCTGCTGCGGGGGAGGAGCCGCGGCCGGAAGCAGGGGCCACCGGCCGCTTCTGCTGCTCCTCGCTTCTCGGTGTGGTCCAGAAGCCGCCCCTGCCGCTGCAGCCACGTGCCGCTGCTGCTCGCCGCTTCTGCCGCTCTTCGCTCGCTATGAAATTCTGTGTAAGAGCTCTCCAGGCCCTTTACTGTCATGATATAGGCAGGAGGTACCATGGACCTGAGCGCTTTTATTAGGGATAGCAAGAAGTATATTTCCTGAGGAAGTACATTCCATCCTGTTGAATGCATAGGATCTGTGTAGATGTTTGATGATGCAGGTAAATAAATTGGATTTACATAGAAAACTGTGTCCAGAGATGAGTCCCACCAAAGTAGAAACCTTACTTATTTTACTGATTTCTGGGGACACCTAGATGAGTAATATGCAGCCATAATCTAACTCTGATTTTGCAGTGCAGCTGTTTGCTGTTCCTTGGAATGAGATGACCCATAGCATAGAAGACCCAGAAAGCCATGTGTGAAGTGTTGGCTCTTGGGTCTTCAACTCTAATCTGCACAATCTGTATACAGACAATGCAACTATTATTGTAATTCCTATAGGAACCCTAGAATAAGAGTTTTTCCTTTGTGTTTACGCAGAAATATACCTCCAGCATCCTTCTCTTCGGTGTACCTATTTGTTACTGGTAGACACAGGTGGTGCCCTCTTACAACAGCTTGCAGAATCTGCTAGGTTTCATTGCACAGCATTTAAAAATCTTTTTACGTCTTCTGATGGTATGATGACAATTATTACTGTTTAAAAGTAAATTTATTCTTTACTGTCCACTTGTGACCACATTATAAATGATTATTTGAATATATTTTGTTAAATGCAGTGGGATCTAAGTCTATGGTGTTAAAATATTTCAGTGTTCTTTGTGCTTGAGGCATTTCTAGCAAGCTAAGAGACGTTTACAAGCATTGACAAGTTGTACTGTGTCTGTGGAGAAATGATTTAGAATAAAGAAAATATATTTTTAATATGCCATAATAAACAAAGATTTTACTGTGAATTAATAGAATTAATATTTAATAAAACCCCTGCCTTATTTTGTTTACACAGCTTCTGTCAGTTTTGTCCATCGCTCAGTGCTATTGCCAGTCAGAGATCATAAAAGTGATTTTTTTTTTTTTTCTTAGAAACCCTGCATTTGATCAAAGTGCACATCTTTTACAAACCTCTCAAAATTCATAATACTGGTGGAAAGATGTGGTGCATGGTTTTTTTAAAAGGCAATTTTAATTTTAATGTTTTATCAGTCCTTTTGTGGCACTGTACAAAATAATACAGGGTGTCTGCCATCAGAATCAGACATACCAATTGCCTTTAAAAATAAAGAATGTGTTGCCTCTGTCTGGGAGCTAGTTATGTCTCACATATAACAGAAGGCACCTTTTGTTCTTTAGTTAATTAGCTCATTATACTGTAGGTACATAATTCTTTCTAAAGAAGCAAACTCATTTGAACAGGAATCACAAAAAAGTTATGGATGATAAATTCAGACAGTGCAAAAATGTTAAAGATGTTGACTTTCCATGAAAAATGCATGTGGTAGCATGAAAGAATTTAAGCTTGTGGAACCAATGCTTCTGTAATGTTTTAATTCCTATCAGCAGAAAGTCTTTCTATTGTTTGTAAATAAAAAGGAAATATTTCACTGTGACACTTCCATCTGTTACCTTAACAATAAGTGAAGTCATGCAGTTAATCACAGCATTTTCTAAAAAAGGATTTAAACTCGAAACTCTGCTCTTATATCCCCATGCAGTTATAAAACACTTACCCGCCAAGAACAACTGATTCTGACTGTTAGTGTTGTGTTTAAATTCCAGTATGGGCTAGTTCAGAACTCAAAGACATGGGTTTCCTACTGAGCACTGAGATCTGCTGCCAGGAATGGCTGCTGTCCAAGGAAATGTGCTACCTTTTCAAGATAAATATTCTTGGGTGAAAGAATGGCTGGACTGCAGAATCTGTTTGCTCACAACTTATTTAGAGAAGTGTAATCTTCCAAGTATTTAATTTAAGCGTGCTATCAAACAAAAATAATGGGGAAAGGAAAACCTTGAAGCTAGCTTGATGGCTCAGACCTCTAATCCTTTCTAGCACTCATGGTTTGCTCTTCTGAGGGCTGCAATTCACGTCAGTGTGTGACCCTGAGACCTGGGAATCAGGCTAACGGGGCCAGTGCTGCAAGGCAAATTCCATCTTAGGCTGCTACATAAAAGCTACTTTTTCAAATTTCAACTTAGGCTGCTTGTTTTTTTTGTTGGGTTTTTTTCCCCCTTTTTTATTTTTTAATTTATTTGTTAAAGATTGATTTTCCCTAGGGAAGGAATTCTTGGGTAATAGTGGCACATACCAGGAAATCTAAGGTCATTGTATTTGTCTACGTAGCTCGCCATGGACTGGACAATAGATTACTTTGGAAACATAGTGGCTATGGGGATCTTTTGCTTGTGGCTTTGCTCAGTCACTTGGTCTCAGCACTCCTAATGGTGATGTAGAGTCAGTAAAATGTTACATTCATTATAGAGAATTCCTGAGGAAAGCTGAAAAGCTGTTCAAAGGCAATCAGCAGTTTAAAGAATGTCAGTGATGCTTCATAGTGCTCCACAGAGTGGGAACTGCCACAGTGAAAATATTGCCTAGGTGACGTCTACTTGGAATTAAGTGAGGCAAGTTGCTTCCTTTAAAAAAGAAGCCAAGTTACCTGCAAACTGTATAATCTTTACTTTATGACCAACAACGACAAATTTGGGAAAGGGGATTTTAAAAAAAATTATATATATGTTTTATTTCTCTGCAACTACCTTATGTTTGGAACACCCACTTTTCACAAAGAAATGTGGTATATCTGCAGTAGGGGTAAACATTTTAGCAAAAGAAAAATATGCAAAAGTTGGTTTCTTTACTCCTGTGCCTGAAATCCCCTCCTGTCCCAACCCTAAAAGTGAAGCCCCCTCTGCTGGCTCCTGCCGTTTATGGCTTCATGCCTTTAAACTGTGGTGCCTACAAGCTGCCAGTTAAATTGTTCTGTCTTACACTCCTGATGTTAATTTCTACTCTGGAGGGTTCATTTTGGTACTGTGAGTAGTACTCATGCCAGCTAATTGCATAAAAGTACCTTTGCATTCCTAGACTCCAAGATAATGATGCCACTGCTAAGCCAGGAAAAAAAGTTTGTTGAATTATCTTTAAATTAGTCTTGGGGATTTCCTTGCAGTCAGATGGAGCAACTCATACAACCCTTACTGAAGATTTTTTTCGTTGAATTGTAAAAAATGTAACTTTGAGCAGAAGTAGAGGAAGGTTTTTTGAAACTTCTCTAAGCATTAAGATAAAACAAATGAGTAAGCAAAAACGTGGTTTCAACAGATCAGAAAATGAATAGATTATTTCACTGGTTTCTGAGAATGAATGAGTTAATTTTTACATTGCTACAGTTCACATTCACTTGCTTTTCTGCTGTTACTGAAAGTATGACATGACTGCCCCTTATGTTTCTACCAGGTTCTGCTATCAGCATATTATTCTTTTCATACTTTCTTCCCCGATGTAAAAAAAAAAAAAAATCAAGCTATTTTCATATGTATTCCATATGAACTCCTGCATTCGATTGTACCAGTCATATCAAAGGAGACCAAAGGAATATGCTGGAACATATTGTAGGAGCAACTATATTTCAGTCTAAAATATAAAATGGACAGGATAGGATAATACAAAGGCTGTTCTATTCCTTTCTAGTTGGTTTTTACTGGCAATGACCTTCTCTTGGCTTATCCTTCTCAAATAGAGCTGAATTATATAACTCCACATGGTGGCATATATTTTCAAACAGTGTCCTAAATGAGGAATAAAAGGGCTTGATCCAGGATAGTACTGGAGCACAGGCCTAAAAACTGAGTGTGAGTTCATGCCTATGAACTCTGATGGGTTGAGCTCTTGAGCATTAAAATTTTCTTAACCCAGTTTCCAAAGAGAATCTGTACAAGAAAGACAGCTTTGCTAAATATTATAGCGTACATTTTAAAAGAATAGTAGCATGTCTATTGAGTTCCTTCTGTTGTTGGGAGAATCTATCAAACAGATGTATTGTGGCAGACAGGGAACCTAAGCTTGTTTTGGCTTTTTTCAGGGAATAATTTGGAGTATGAAGTGAAAGAGGGAGCTCTTCCAGGCCACCAGCTCTATGACCGCCCAAGAAGTACTGCTGCAATCACTATATGGGCGGAGGAGTGAGAAGGGGTGCACAAGATCCTCCTAGTCCACAACCCTGGCTTCCTGTGATGCAAGTAACTGCTAGGAAAGAGGGAAAGCAAAACACTAGCCTCTGCATCTGCACATCATCCAGAGTGCACAGCTGGACCGCAGGGCTTGAATCTATTGGCCCCTTTCTTCCCTCCATGTGGAGTGCTCAGTGGCTAAATTCTACCCTTAGAGCAACAGAGAATGTTGTAAGGAAACAATGTTAGCAAGGTGTGGGCTATAATGTTTATCATCAAAGTAAGTATTACTTTAATAATGAGAAATGCTGTTCTGTTCTAAAATAGCATCTCTCTTAAAATAATGTAAGTTATCCCTAGACAAAAAGTGGAATATGCTCAAACATATTTAATACAGTAGCTGTGAACATAAGGGAAGGAAAGCTCAGGTAGTTTATAAGAGAAAAACTCTTTGTAATTCACAATTTTATTTAATACTTGAATATAGCTTGATCTGAAAAGGTGGAATATACACATTAATACAATATTTGATAATACATAAACATTCCAAAATTGAATTTAATGTACAGAAGTCACCAGTTTGACATGGAGCTGGGCAGAATTTTAATTTTGTGTCAAACTTTCTTTTAGACTCATCATTTTGAGACAAGCTCTATTTTCATGATGTGTGTTAGAATTTTGAGAATCACTGTTCTTTGATAATGTGATCAGTTTTCATCCCTAAACCTTGTAAAGGAAGTAATGCTGTTTATTTGTATGAAGATAAGCATAGGAAGAGCAACATTCAGAGAGAAGAAAGAAATATTTTTATATGACACAATGAGGAAGACAGAGAGACAAGGACTGCAGAGGAAAGGATTGTTTCCTCAAACATGACAGAAATAACTTAGAGCGCACACACATTTAAGAATTACAGCTGTTTGTGTATGGAAGAACACTTAAATATCTTTTCTTGCTTCTGCAACCCACTTCACCTTACAAGGTCTTATACTACAACTCCTGGAGACTCTGCTAACACCTCAGTTTGCAGCACTGAATGTTGGAGTGTTACTGTTTTTAATTACATCTGAGAGCCGGATACTTTTCTGACATGATCTTACAGAACTGACCAACATACCTAACCAGGGAAATTTCAGCCATAAGCTCAGCACCCTGATTATTGTGTCTCAGGAATGTTAGGTGCCTTTCTATTTTTCCATTACAGTTAAGATCTATTTTAGTCACTTATGCCACTCTCTAGGAATAGGTCTTTCTGAGTCATTTGGAAATTCTGCATAACTGTATTAAATCCGGGAATGAAAAACCACGCAGATTTAGAGTGATTTTTTTCAGTGTGTTTCTCCTGGCTTGTGACAGTGGCTGGATGTTACTGCAGCTTGTTTGTAAATAGACCTGTTTAGGGCATATTTGTGAATGAGGAGACATTGGTTGTTGACTGCATTTATCATGAAGTGGGTGGTTACCCCATGACATTTTTCCTAATAAACCATGGTAGAACACTGACAAGAATGAAATTCTTTATGTAGAAATACTTCTTTATGTCTCATAAGAGTGCGACTCCTGCTTATCTTCATTGAGTGGTGGAAGATGGGGAAAAATCAAAATGGAAGTCATGTTGGGTGGATGAATGTTGGAGTAACAACATGGATGGTAGTGCTGCAGCAAATCTTTCTTTCTGCAAAACAGTCAAGACCAAGGGAAGGAGGATTAATGTGAAACTGTGGGACACTTCACTTTTGCACAGCAAATATGGGCCATGCTAAGGAATGTATGGGCCCTGCTCCCTGTGAATGCTTAGTCTGGGACTCTATGGAGCCATGCAAGAGCAGGACTTGGTGCCCATTACTGTGCCTTACCCCACAGATCCGGTGTTTAGGGCTTTGCAGCACTTCTAAAAACAATAATTATTCTTCTGACACAGGCAGTGAAGTTGAAGCAGGGAGTTTAGTGGCTCACTGAAGTTCTAACAGTGTATCAGTGCAAGAGCAACAGATCTGAAGTTCTAGTTTCCATTCTTCTATCCATTCTGCAATTTTTTGCTGTCTTACAGCATCACATAAAGGGAAAACTAAATAATTTCTAATTTTTGTCTTTCCTGTCTTCTTCTGTACTACTTAAAAAGAAATAATTTTTTTTTTTCATTACATGAGATTTTTAAAAGTGTGAAGAAGCTGAGTATATATATAGGCTGAATAAATAAGAATTACAAAAAAACGTCTAAGTTTTTAATAATTTATACCATTGTGGAAACAGTAATTTGTCACAGAAATACTAAAGTACCACATTATTTGTATTATTGTAATGTTGAATTTCAGTACAGTACACGGTACTATTTGTGTGATCTCTGTTTTACCTTGTCATTGGCACAGATGTATTGTGAACTCCACAGGTGCTTATCTCGAAACCTTAATGGTAAATGCCACTGCAGCTTCTTTGTCTGTTATACAAAGGAAATAAACATCCTTTCGTTACCTTTGTTTTTGTATATTGAAAGTGCTACGAAATGGAATTGCAAAGGTCCTGTTTTTTTGTCTGGTTTCTTGGGTTCCTATTTTGATGAACATTCTTACAACTGGATTACATGGTTCTAGTAGCTTTACAGTAAAAAGAGATTGTTGTTTTTCCCACTAAAATTCCAGTTCTCCAATTAAGCCTCAGTCACTGCTCAGCTAAGAGAGAAGTGTGTTTCTATCTTAATGAGCTAGTTTTTAAAAGGCAAACCACTATTTACCCTAAATCCTGTGGTGATGAAGTTGAAACCTAATATATTTGATAGACTCTTAGACTCTGATACCATAAGGAAAAGTTTCATTAGTTTATTTTATTTTAGCCTTACTCTTATAGAAGGATAGCCTCTCCGGCATATATCACGATTCACACCAGAAGGCTGTGCTGCTATCCAGTGAGATCTAGACAGGCTAGAGAGCTGGGCGCAGGTGAACCTCATGAAGTTCAAGAAGGACAAGTGTAGAGTCTTGCATCTGGGGAGGAATAACACCAGGCACTAGTAAAGATTAGGGGTCATCCTGCTGGAAAGCACCTCCATGGAGAAAGACCTTGGAGTCCAAGTAGACAGTAAGTTATCCATGGGACAGCAATCTGCCCTTGTGGTCAAGAGAGCCAGTAGTATTTTGGGGTGCATTAAGAAAAGTATGTCTGGCTGTTCTAGGGATCTTCTCCTCCCTCTCTACTCTGCCCTAGTGAAACCACACCTGGAATACTATCTCCAGTTTTGTGCGCCCAAGTTCAAGAAAGACAGGGATCTACTTGAGAGAATGCAACAGAGCTACGAGGATGATTAAGGGATTTGAACATCTCTTCTATGAAGAAGGGCTGAGAGAACTGGACCAGTTCAGTCTTGAGAAGGCTGAGAGGGGATTTTAGTCATGTCTATAAATATCTGAAGGGTGGGTGTCAAGAGGAAGGGGCCAGTCTCTTTTCGGTGGTGCCCAGTAATAGGACAGTGGTGCCCAGTAATAGGACAAAGAACAATGAGTGTAAACTAGGACAGGAAGTTCCACCTTAACATGAGGAGAAACTTCTTTACTGTAAGAGTGACAGAGCACTGGAACAGGCTGCCCAGAGTGGTTGTGGAGTCTCCTTCTCTGGAGACTTTCAAAACTCGCCTGGATGTGTTCCTGTGTGACCTATGCTAGGTGGTCCTCCTCTGGAAGGTGTGTTGGACTAGATGATCTCTAGAGGTTCCTTCCACTCCCTAACATTCTGTGATTCTATGATTCTATGATTTAACAACATTGCACCAGGGTATGGCCTTTTCCTACATCAAATAAACAAAGATTTATGTTTAGTAACATGGATTTCAGGACATTTTATTCTTCAGCTGCACCTTCTGAAGCCAAAGGATGTCCCAATACCCTGTGCAAATTTGACAAATGGAAGTCACCAGAAAGAGTGAAGTTACATTCAAAAGAGCTTAAAATCTTCATAGGAGGACCTTGTTAACACTACTTCTACACCTTAAGATATGGAATAATGTGTTTTGATGGAATATAAACTTATGGAAATAATTTGTAGAGATATAAGTTGGTAGCCTTACTTAAAAGGAAGAGCAGTGCTTTGCCAAATCCCTCAAGAGAGCCTGAGCTTCTTCATAGTAATGAAGAAATGTCAGTGGAAGTTGATGGTGCGTGTGTGCATGTGTATGCATGTCGCAGAGAATGGGAGAAAGGAAGGAGGCAGCCTCCAGAATTTTTACATTTCAAATGTCTTTTGGAAATCGCTTGTGTACTCGAATACATGGTCCCAAACTCTTTCTCTGCTATTAAAAACAGTCTGCATACAAATCAGTCTGCTGTAAAAAATTGCTTTGACAATAGCAGTTTTCAGTGGTTGATGGCTTCAAGTGTGCAGTATCTCCCTTGGCTCTTGCTCCAGCATGAAAGGGAGGATGCTTATCTGATATACAAGCATTTGTGTGATGGTAAAATAGAGCACATTCTTCTTTTGTTATTTCTCCTCTGGTTTAGTCTCCATGTCTTAGACATTTTGAGGATGATAGAAGTACTGTTTGGCTTATACAGTATCACTATCAATTAGAAATTGAAATAAACTCTCCTCTGAATCTAATCAAAGCATTTCAGAAACTTGTATAACTTTGAATCTCACTTCTATTTTCTTCCTCAGTTTACTCATTAGTATATAATAGTGTATATCACATTGTACAGAAACTTATTTTGGCTTCATAAGAGCCCCATTCAGGTCCTTAATATCCCATTTGACAGACCTAAGGCAAAGTGTGCTAAGCAGCTCAGCTGTAGTCATAACTAGAAGCAATGTTGTGCCTGGACTTTGACCATTCTGTCTGTCTGTCCTTGGACAATAAACTAGACACCTTCTCAATTTTATCACAAACTTCCACAAACACAATGGGAAATAACAGCATTGCAATGAGGTATACAAACATTTAGTATCTGGTGATCAAAGGCCTGCAACTTGCATGCAGTAAGCTGTATTTTCCAATACAGAAAAGCTCTTTTGAAGCCACAAGTACATTCTTTAAAAACAAACAAACACAATAACAACAACAAAAAAAAAACATTCAAAGAAAAGATAAAAACTACACTGAGAAACAGTTTTTCTTTTTTAAAAAACCAACCAACCAACCAACCAAATAAACAGGAAGAATCTATGAGAATAACTGCAAGCCATTAGAATTTAATTTTGAGTAGTGAATGCTTGAAAAGTCAGAAATGTTGGAATTACTTTCTAGGGCTTTATTCTGATATTTCTTGGTTTTCCACAGAGTGCCGTTTGCCTCACGGTGTGAAGCATGCTACCATACCATGTTGTTTTACCAGGCACTGAGCATTTACTTGCATCAGACAGCTGCCTAGAGTCACATATGAGTGATGCTGGCTAAAACAGCAGCATAATGTGGCTGCTTCCCTGCTCTCCCTCCCTTACTATTCTCTAAGTGTCTGTTCTCCAAAAGAAAGTTGAACGCATCGTTAGAGCTTTTGCTGTTGTTACTTTGGCTTTTAGAAAGTTAACTGAAACTTGAAGAACTGAGTGCCTGTATTACTTTATGAGCCTAACATTTCTGGTATTGCCTTTTTTTACTGTCTATTCCAAACAAAAAAGTTTTGAATATGTTTTGCACCAGGGACCTTTAATACATCATTTTACCCCTCTTTATTATACACCATGGCAGCCAAGCATGTCAAGTGTTATAATAGAGGGGTTCACAGAAAGAGGAGCTATAAAGCTGAAAGTAGTACTATGTTGGTAGCCATTGTCAAGGAGTTGTAGGAGGACGGAGTGAATCCTGATTTTTAAGTTCTTAATCTTGTGCTGTGATTGCTCACATAGCTTCTGGTGCACTGAAACAATTAATTTTGTGCAAGAAATAGACTCTTTCCTTCTGAAATTTATTACTGTTCATCATCCTATTTTCTCATTTAGAGATGGCTTACCGTAAGGCAACATGAAAAAATCTCTGGATACGGAAAGAACTTCACAGCATTCTGGAGCAGGATTGTTCAGACTTCAAAGCAACCCTAAGGAAAACTGTAAATAAGAACTAAGGAATAAAAATATACCAGCACCTGGGAATACTCAAAACACTGCACACCAGCACAGAATCCAAGCCCTGGCAAAGAGCCAGCTGCCAAGGATAAATCTGGGCTTAATACATGCTGAAGAACTGATCCACTTGGAAACAAACTAGGTGGGTTTACTTATCTCCTTGTCACATACTGTAGTAATTTCACTACTTTGAATATAAAATAGGTTTTGTCCTCATGTAATAGACCACAGCCTAGTGCTCCGTGTGCCCAGAATTAAAAGTCATAGTTTATAGGTAGTGTTTGCACCCTTCAAGAAAGAATTTTTATTTTCTTGATAATTTTTAATGGGCAGCTGGACTGGGACATTCAGATCCAAGAACGCAGTTCAGAGTAGTTTCAGAAAGTGGAGATACTGTATAACAGGCTGAGAGAGATAATAGGGTGAACATTAATAAGCCTGAGTCATAAAATAACATAACAAAAGTCCTGGATGAGTCATTTGTGCAAGTTGCCATAGTTATACAACAAAACATGAAGTTTCTGTTAATATATGGACGAATTAGCTGTTTCCTGCTCTTTGTAACAATAGTGAGTTTTACAGGTTAACAAAATACATTTTAGCTGTTAAATCTTACGTAAAACATAAGCAGATAAATTGTTGTTATTTGAAATTGAAACTACTGTCTCACATCAGAAAACACACCATATGTATATGTAGAATCTGAAGCAGGGAAAAAAAAAAATCTAGAGATTTTCAGCATCATAGCTGAACAGTAAAACTTTGAGATATAAAAGATTTCCCAGTCAAAGGAATCTGTAAAAAGTAATTATTAAGTACAAAATGAAATGTTAGATTTCTGTTAGGCTTGCTCAATATCCTAGTTTCTCTATCCCTTCGGCATGCATTTCTCTATTGTTAGAGGTTTCACTGGGGAAAAGCCAGCTTCAAATTTATCCCTAAGCTAAAACCTATAATATGTTTGACAAAATATTAGGTATCTTGAAAACTGGGTTAAATATAAACTCTCTTGTTACTGGTGTATATTCTCTATGCCTTGCATGTGCAATTACTGCTCAGACACAACAAGAAGATAGTATTAGCCAAATATATGTCTTTTAACGCTCAAAGCCTTTTGAAGAGCTGCACTGGCAATGCCTATGTGCATGAGTAGAGTTCTGCAGATTTTGCCTTGTAACTGTGTTTTTTCATCTCTTAAACAGCTCCTGCCACTCCCCTACTTCTCCTCTTTTCTTTTTCCCCTCTTCCTCTGCTCACACATACCTATTTCACTGTTTTAATTTTTGTTCTGTGTGTTTAGTTATTGGTAATGGTACAAATATGACAATCAGTAAAATCCTTTCACTTCTGCAAACTCTGCAAGTGACACTCTGCAAGTGACTATTGTAATAATAAAAAAGAACCAGTGGTATTTGTATATGATTGCTACCTTACAAAATCTTTCAGGAGAGAAGGACGTAGCTAATTTATTACAGACAGATCTCTTTGGGCCACACTGATTTTTGCTTGTTAACCCTTTCTGTCAGGAGAGCTGTTCAGTCAAAGTCAAGAGATGGCCTTCCAATATGTGCTTCTGTGGCAGGATAATAATTTCCTATGTAGAATGGCATCTTCCTTCTGAGTGATCAGCAGACAGATTAATAACTATTGAACAATGCATTAAAAATGGCATAGGCCTGACAATTAATTCATGGATAGGATCTCACATTCAGCTCTTGAAAAATCAGGCACCCCTCTTCAGCATATACGTTGGGCATAACAACAGGTTTGGAGGAGAGCAGATGTTATAACAGTGTAGTCCTGAGACTACACACCTTGTTTTTTGTCTCTAAGGTAACCTTCTATCTGCAGTATGTGTTGTAAAGTTTGTTTTTTATAAACTTGTTCCACAGTGCACCACTGCATGCTAATATTTGCTGTGTATTCCTTCATCTACCTGTTAACCCTGGAATAGGGATGAACGCTATAATATTTTAATAACTGCTATTTACTGTATTTATAATATTCTAAATATCTCCTGATATATAATTTTGGTACGATAAATACTGTACAACAACATCATCTTACCATGAAGGAATAAGACAAAAGAAAACAAAAAAACTAATAGGAAAAATGCTGGCTGTTAATAATTTTTATTTGATCTGCTGACAAAATATTTAACACGAAATGGAACTTCAAGGAGCTGAGCACTTACGATTCATGTTGTTTTAACATAATAGCTTAAGCTTGAAAGAGAGGACAAAATCAAAACAGTACCCAAATACTTTGTTGTGACATGTTTCAAAGAAATATGAAGTTGATAATATCTGTGCATTAAAAAGGACTTTAAAATAAAATAATGAACATAAAGCTGAAAATATGTGTTTCGCAGTGCAGAGTAACAGAGTAAATTAAAGAGAAATCAAAATACTCATATATACACACATACACACCCTGGGTTTGGGTTTGTTTGGTTTTTTTTTTGCTTTGAGAAGGCTCAAATAAATTACTTTATTTTGATGTCAGGGCATATACCTAATTTATTATTTGCACAATTCTATTTATGATGGAAATGCAGACTTTAATCCATGTCATTAGGGATAAGGAACCCCAACATCTAGCCAAAACATTTAGTGTCTTACCTCTCTATATATTTATATAATAATTTGGTAATGGTAGATGGTGAGAAAGTCCTAGAAAACAAACAAATCACACACACACACACAAAAAACCACACACAAAACCCGCCCTGGTCTATTAGTATGAAGAACAAACAGAGAAAAGGCAGGGACATATCAGGTTGTCCCAGTCTGCCAGCCTATGGTGCCTCAGTCTTAACTTCAGAAGAGTGTATGAGGTAGTGCAAATTATTTCACTTTCTCTGACTTGGTTAAAATTATCCTGGGAGCAGTAAGACAGCCAAAAATGTGCTGGTAAGGACTGTCAGGCATTTTTTTGAGAATACCTCATTTCATATAAGCCATCAAAATATCTGCTCTCTGCTACCTTCAGTTGGATGAATACCCCAGACCACTGATCTCATTGCTAATTCCCTCAACCTCCTCATACTGCCTCTTTATTTTTTACAATGCTTCGTTGAAAAGCTCTCACAGTTATTGCAGTTGTATATGGCATCACTCTTTTTCCTAGTCACTTAATTGCCTTAGAATTGCAAATACACTGAGGTATTTGGAGTTAGTGCCCGCTCTTGCTGCACAGAAAATAATATAAATGAGCTTATGGCTTCTTACCAGCAGTAGAAAAACTATGCTTTTCTGGAACCATCTATGCTCAAAGAAGGATTTGTGCTGCTCACCACATCTGTGTTGGCCCCAGTTAGTTTCCAAAAGGATGCACAGTTTGGCAAGAAAATTCTTTTTTACTTAGTGAAACCTTCCCTCAGCATGATAGGTGCAGGCAAATTCATAAAAGATTCCACTCTTGTGGTGGAATAACAGATGTGCAGCAGCCTCCTTCAGATGTGGAACAATTAGAGACATGAATGGGCTTACAGTTTCTGCCCAAATAGCTTCTACTGTAAAGATATTCCCATATCGGCTTTCCCTTAAAATAATATTAAGGGACTTAGGAACATTCCCCAGCTCATTCCCCAGATCTGTCAAACTTTCACCTTACTTTTCGACACACCCTTGAAATCTCACATACTATACAGATGGCATTAGTGGTGTGGTAATGTAAAATTTCCGCTCTCAAACCATCTTGACCTGCCCTGGTTCGCTGAGAGCTCCCCAGGAGAAAGGGAAACTGCACTTCTAACTCTGGTAAACAATGTTGCTATTTCAAAAGTGAAGAGGCATATGCACAGGTAGGAGTAGTGGAGCATCAGTGCCTATGACTCCTCAGGCAAGCAAAAGTGGGGTGAGTTGTAAGTGGGGCAAAGATTTCTCAGTGAACAGTGAATTCCCTGAGCAATGCACTTTGGGATTATTTAGCTACCCATGGATCTCAGTGATGCTGGCTGGATTCAGGAGTGAGCAAAAAGAAAGAAGCAGCTGTGGGAGCCTTGGGTTCAATTCCTTGTTCTACCTAAGGGTATCTGAAATCGCAGCTCCCATGTCCCAGGAGAACACTTTAACTGCTAGTCAGGCTTAAAGAGTCATTCACACTCTCTTGCTCAATTAATATTTAAATATGCTATGGCAAGTGCCACTGCTCCCACAGGAGGGATTTCAGGAGCTCCACACTTGAACACCTAATAGTGTGGTGGTTAGGCTCCTCTCCTGATAGGCACAAGACCCTGGTCCAAACCCACTCTCTGTCTGATGCAGGGAGATGCTGGAACCAACACGTCTCTGGGGAAAGCTATTCCAGTTTGCCTGGGGTACCTAAATATTCATGGAGAAAAGCAGGGAAAGAATTGCAGCTGAGACTTGCTGCAGAAGAGGACTGCTGGGCTCCAGTCCCTGCTGCAGTGAATACAAAGCAGATCAGAGCCTGTGGGATGGCTTGGCCCTGGCCCCATGGCTTCCCTCAGAGCTGTGCTGGGGCATGCTGGTCAGGACACTCTCCTGGCAGGCAAGAGCTCGGGATCATAGCTCTTAGTCGTAAGAGAGATCTTTCACAGCTTGGGTGAATTTCCCACCAACTGGGCTATTAATTCAAGTATCTGTTCTCTGGAACAGTTGTGAATTTATCCCTTTCTTTGCCTTGGCTTTTGTGGATGTGCCCAAACTACTGAGTTCTGTATGGAGTATTTTGTAGTGATTAAAATGAGATTGTGTTGTTTTCACTCTTCTTGCAAAGAGTGTTCTTTTGTATTCTTTTGATCTGAACAATTTAATTTTTTGAGTCTTGGATTATGATGATTTACAAAACACCTGTTTGGGGGTAGACAGTACTGCAGTGATTGCAAGCCTTTTAGAACACTTTTACTGCAATATTCACTATAGAAATGAAATTTGTGCTATGTGGTGAGCCAAAGAGAACACCAACTGAAAAGACTGTTGATAGGGGTGGGTCTATATGTTGTTGACATGTATGTTAATCATGTGAATCCCTTTCTTCTTCACTGTCTCTCTTCCTCTGAGAAATGTCATGCAAGAAGCAGCAGTTATGTGGCTCAGACAGAGAGCAAATGGGTGACTTACCTCCCTTTTTATTTCATAGACAACATTTTTATGCTTCCAAATAGGAAGGCGAGACCCAAGGTTAGGAAGTTACATCCTACAATAAATTCTCGTTGCTGTGCATCAAAATTCTCAGGCAAGTCTCACTTCTTCTGTTCTGCCATGTTATGCAACTATTTATTTTGAAACCCAAGTATTAGTTAGAATGTATTTTATGTAAGCCAGTACACAAAATTGAACAAAAGGGCAACATTTTCCAGTTTCTACAAAACTGAAATCCAGAGATACAATTGTACCATTTTTACAGCATGTTTCATGAGAAGGCAGTCAGAGGAAGATGCCCACAGTAAGGGTGATAGATTTGGGTGAGAATCTCATCATTTATGAGTAATATGTATAGTCTCTAAACTGTTATGGGTCATGCTATAGCATTGATTTTTAAACAGTACTTCCATTGAAATCAGTGTGTTGCTGTGCTTAAAAAATGGATAGAATATAAGAAAAGCTAAGTCCGTGTCTTGCACTGAATAACATCCCTCTTTTTCTGCTGGAAGATGGACCTTTCAATCCTCTCTTTGTTTAAATTTAGAAGGCCATGAAGTGAAGTTGTCATTTTCTCTCTTCAATTTTTAGTTCATTCAGTGTAGTAGGAATAAATAGCTTTGTGCAGCATCTGAAAGTAGAATGCTTTTCATATTTTTCTACCATTTACTGTACCTCTACACTTACTGCACATTCACAGTTGCATGACAGTTCCTACCAACATAATGAGACCCATGGTTGGACTGAGACATTATTAGAGATCTCTCTGAACTGGTCAGACAGCATATTATTATAAAATAAGAAAAAAGTGTGCCATTTTTAACATGGTCAGTAAATAAAAGACAGTGTTCTCCGGATGCCTGCTGATGGGAAAGACTAGAAATATTTCAGTCCATTGTGATTTATAATCGGCAAATATGTATGAATAATACAGATGAGATGAACTCCCCAAGCAGTTCAAGTGCTTTCAAACACACTGATTCTCACCTGACGACCTTTAGTTTAAAGGTGAACTGCAAAGGATCTGTTAAAAAAATTATACTTTTGCCTTCTTTTGCTTCATTCTAGTGTATAAAACAAGTGCAATGGCTTGTATTTTAGGTGGCTCTACTATCTTATACTTTTATAAAAAAAATATTTTGGGGTCTACTTTAATTTTCTTGGAAACTCTTACACTCTTGGAGCTCATAGAAGTGTTTACCAACTCAGAATTAAGAGCTGATTTTGTTCAAAGTGCTGAAATTATTGAAATTAAATGTTGTTAAATGAACAAAAATAAAAATTAACATCTACCATAGGCAGCCAAAAGTCTCTGAAATTTGGGCTGTTCACACATTATTAATTATGAATTATCTCTGAATAGTCACAAGTAACAGACTGCTTTTGCTGTGCATTTGGACAAGATCCTGCATATAGAGTGGACCATTGTCCTCATGCACTAGCACTATGGAACAAAATAACAGTAATAATAGTAATGGTAATAATAGCAATAATGTTAAATCTAGAAACAGAAGAAAATTATTTCAAGAATAAGACATCCTTATAGATAAAAGACTTATCCAAACGAAAAAAATAAAATACTGACTGGCCATAATAAAATCTCAAAAAGGAAGAGAAATATCTATTACTCTTCCAGGAGTGGCTACAAGGGTAGCTGGGGACTGCATGACATCTCCTCTTTCTCAAACTAAGAGGAGTGATGGTCTTAATTACTTGTAAACGAGCCTCTGGTAATTTGGTTATAATGGTGCTATGATTATTTTTCTATTCAAAGAATAAGGAAACAGAAACTGTTTTCTCAACACCATTAAACTGTATTTTTTTTCTCCTGGATTTAGAATTACAGCAGAAACTTTGGCAGATGAAACCTGTCAAATACAGATGCTATTAAACAGAACAAAAATCTGATTAAAAAAACACAACACCACAAAACCAAAACCAACAACAGACTACATGTATTTGTAAATGTAGGGTATTAGTCATAGAGTCATAGAGTCTTAGGGGCTGGAAGGGACCTCGAGAGATCATCTAGTCCAACCCCCCTGCCAGAGCAGGGTCACCTAGAGTACATCACACAGGAACTCATCCAGGTGGGTTTTGAATGTCTCCAGTGAGGGAGACTCCACAACCTCCCTGGGCAGTCTGTTCCAGTGCTCTGTCACTCTCACAGTAAAAAAATTTTTTCGGATATTCACCTTGAACTTCCTATGCTCCAATTTACAGCCATTACCCCTTGTCCTATCACTGGTCATCACCGAGAAAAGCCTAACTCCGTCCCCCTGACACTCACCCCTTACATATTTGTAAACATTGGTGAGGTCACCCCTCAGTCTCCTTTTCTCCAAGCTAAAGAGACCCAGCTCCCTCAGCCTTTCCTCATAAGGGAGATGTTCCACTCCCTTCATCATCTTCATAGCTCTGCGCTGGACTCTCTCGAGCAGTTCCCTGTCCTTTTTGAACTGAGGGGCCCAGAACTGGACACAATACTCCAGATGTGGCCTCACCAATGCAGAATAGAGGGGGAGGAGAACCTCTCTTGACCTACTAACCACACCCTTTCTAATGCACCCCAGGATGCCATTGGCCTTCTTGGCCACAAGGGCACATTGCTGGCTCATGGTCATCCTCCTGTCTACCAGGACCCCCAGGTCTCTTTCACCTACACTACTCTCCAGCAGTTCAGCCCCCAACCTGTACTGGGACATGGTGTTGTTCTTCCCCAAATGTAAAACTCTGCACTTCCCCTTGTTGAATTTCATCATGTTTCTCCCCGCCCAACTCTCCAACCTATCTAAGTCTCTCTGAATGGCAGCACAGCCTTCTGGTGTGTCAGCCACTCCTCCCAGCTTAGTGTCATCAGCAAACTTGCTGAGGGTACATTCTATACCCTCATCCAGGTCGTTGATGAAGATGTTGAACAACACCGGTCCCAGTACCGACCCCTGTGGGACTCCACTAGTCACACACCTCCAACCAGATTCTGCCCCATTGACTACAACTCTCTGACTCCTTCCTTTCAACCAGTTCCTAATCCACCTCACTTCCTGATCACCAAACCCATACCTGATCAACTTTTCTACAAGGATGCTGTGGGAGACGGTGTCAAATGCTTTACTGAAATCAAGATAAACCACATCTACCGCTCTACCATCATCTATCCACCTAGTAATTTCCTCATAGAAGGCTATGAGGTTAGTCAAACATGATTTACCCTTGATAAAACCATGCTGACTGCTCTTGATGACCCCCATGTCCTTGATGTGCCTGGAGATAGTCACAAGAACAAGTTGTTCCATCACCTTTCCAGGGATGGAGGTGAGGCTGACCGGTCTATAGTTACCCGGGTCCTCCTTCTTGCCCTTCTTGTAGACTGGAGTGACATTTGCTATCCTCCAGTCCTCAGGCACCTCACCTGTTGCCCATGACTTACTGAAGATGATGGAGAGTGGCCTAGCAATGACCTCCGCCAGCTCCCTCAGCACCCTTGGGTGCATTCCATCTGGACCCATTGATTTATGGATGTCCAGATTACTCAACTGATCCCTAACCCAATCCTCATCTACCATGTCAAACTCTTCCTCTATCTTGATTTCTTCTGGGGCTATATGAATCTGGGGCTCATAGGGAGACCCTGCAGGAGTAAAGACAGAGGCAAAGAAGGCATTCAGCACCTCTGCCTTCTTTATATCCTCTGTCACCAGGGCTCCCACCTCATTCCTCAATGGGCCAATATTGCCTCTATTGCTAGTTTTGCTAGCTATGTATTTGAAAAAGCCCTTTCTATTATCCTTAACCTGACTTGCACGGTTAAGTTCCAAGGAGGCCTTAGCTTTCCTAATTGCCTCCCTACATCCTCTGACAACAGTCCTATATTCGTCCCACGTGACCAGCCCCTCCTTCCATGATCTGTAGATTTTCCTTTTCCACTTAAGTTTGCCCAGTAGTTCCTTCTTTAACCATGCTGGTCTCCTAGCACCCTTACTAGATTTCCTAACCATTGGGACGCTCTGATCCTGTGCTTGCAAGAAGTGGTCCTTGAATGTTGACCAGCTATCTTGAGCTCCTTTATCTTCTAGCACCCTGTCCCATGGGATTTCCCTTAATAGATGATTGAGGAGACCAAAGTTTGCCCTGTGTAGTCTTCTCTTAAAGATCAGAGTCACCTTCCCATGTCTTTCTGTAGTTCATCAGTAGTTAATAATAATTAGTACTTTTCCTCAAAACTTATTAAATAGAGTTGACAATTATTTCACAGATTCTTTGCCTGGCATTTTAGTCAGTTGTCTCCTAGGCATGAAAGTCAGGACTGTTAAATGCTGATATGGTATCATGGGATTCATGATCAGAATTTTTGCTGCAGTGTAGCTCCTCATCCAGAACTGACATTACGCCTCACTCAGCAGTGTCAGGATCAGTTGCAGTATCATTATCTGTAACAGTAACAGCAACAGCAGTGTCTTCTGGACATAAAAGTTTTCCCATCTACTTCTGTGGCAGTTTCTGATTCCTGATGCTTGCATAATTGTTCATTCCTTCTAATCACTTCCCCAAGTACATTGGAAACATTAATATCAAACAAGAAATACTTTTTTTATTATCTTGTGGAGCCTGGGCTTCGAAGCCTTTGAGTTCAGTTTTCCCTTATGCATCAGATTTGCTCAAGTGGCCTTGGACATGTCACTTAGTTCCTTTCTGTCCTTTTCCTCCTAAAAAGCCCTAGAAATTAGTGTATTTCCATACCAGACAGTGGTGGTTAGTGGACAAGTTCTAAACTGATTGTGAGTTGTGCAGACAATATTTTATAGAGGGTGTTTTTTTTTAATAACTCCGGTGTTACTATGTCCACTTTGTTTTCTAAGGAATTGCAGAGTCACAACAACTGTGTCTGTATTTTACTGTAACTCAGAGTCAGCCTAATGGTGATGACATATTTTGTATGTATTTTCATTATGAAAAATGGCTAGAGGTGATGATCTAAACAGGCTAATGTATATCAAATCATTAGGGGATGGTTGCTCTTAAGATTGATTTTCTCTTTTATTTTGCTCACTTTTTAAAAAAAAACAGTTGGAAATTATCCATTTTGGCAGATCTTCTCAACAGGAGAGAGGTGCTAACTTACTCTTGAAAGTGGTTCAGTGTGTTGATACACAAAAATGTTCAAATTGCAGCACACTTGACCTCTTTGGGATTCACAAGCAGAGGTTGACAGATGGCATATGTGGACATAACAGAAATGTTTCTTTTTGCTTTGACAGTCTTTAAGATAGGAAGCGTGTTATTAAGACAACTGATGCTGTTGTTTTCTATCTGTGTTTCATATGTGGGTCCCTTGAAGAGCATATGTATTCCATATTTCATCACTCTGAGGTTTGTGGCGAACATCTTGCTGTGTGATATAGTGTTTCTCCATGCCGAACACTTTGTCCTGAGAAACCTTTCAACAAACAAGAAGGAGATGTTCCCAGCTGTCTGTAACCTACTTTTCAGTTGATATAACAAGTTTTGCTTTCCATGCAGCTGTCTTAATTTCCCGCATGTTTGTTATAGAGCATCTGAAATGCCTGGATTTCACGTGCAGCAGCCAAGATGTTGCAAACATTCCTTGTTTAATGGAAAAAACCGCAAAGATTTCCAGGTTGAGTGTGTGTGAAACACTCTATGAGAAGAGATCCAGCATCCTGGACTGCAGTCAGTTCCACTGTGAATGCTGGGGAAAAGGCTGTTGGTTTAATTGTAGCCTTTACATTTTTCAGAGCAGTCAGAAGCTCCTTGGCAGGATAATTTTTCTCTCTCAATGTCAATAACAAATATGAAAGTAATCATGGCACTGGTTCTCCAAAGGAGTGGTAAAGATGAGGAAAATTGTTTTCTGTCATTTTGAATGTGTTTTTAGTCCTTAGGTCTAGTCTTTTTTTTTTTTTTTTTTTTTTTTCATAATTCATGCCATATGAGTTGGTATTTTGTAGTTGTTCAGCTCAGGTCTATAGATACATCTGTTCCCGTATTTGACTGCAGTACACTGGTTGATATGCAAAGGAATGAAAATATCAGATTTAGTCATAAGATGGATTCTGTTTTCAATCACTTCACAAGGTGTTATCTTCCTTGTAGAAAGTGAATCCTGAAAAAATATAGTGTAAGCAGAATTGTCTTTCCAAATATACTGATGTTGTTGCTACTGTCAATGAGTTCCAAGAATGGGATGCAAAGGGTGTCCACTGACACTTGGCAGGGTGCTCGTTTACAATAGTGAGATAACTTTACTGCTCCAGCACTGGTCATATTTTGCATGGCGTTTTTTCCAGCAACTTCTTAGTTACATATAAAATTTTATTTTTATTCCAGAAACAGTGTACTTACTTCATTTTCCTCATTATCAACAGAATACACAGCAAATGATAAAGACAGAAATAGAGCTCAAGCTCTAAGGAATGATATGTCACTAAAGAATGGGCTAATATAACCTTTGCTCAACGGTATATGTTTATATCCATTTGTGATTAAAATACACACATTTTTCTTTGAATTCTTAGTATTTACAAAAGGTATTAAATTTATGTATTTGGATTGATTGTAGCCAGGTCACAGGTTTTTAAATTTTAATTTAATTGAACAAACCTCAAGTTTTTTATGATCTTTTGGATTTTGTATACTTTGGAGGATCCACATTTAATAATTTGATGATTAGTGGTGGTTGCAGTCTTTAATGATGTTATTGCTTCTCGTTCATAATAAATGACATGAAACAGTAGCAACAGTTCTACATTTAGAAGCTTCTTGGTAAATATTGCAGGTAATTAAAATGCTAGATATACACTGATTACTTCAGTAGAGGTTTGCAGATCACTATGGCAAATCTCTCCACTGTGGCATCCCAAGGTTTCTTTATGCATTGAAATGGCCTAGAAGAGAAATGTTAGTGGTGGATGAATTGGGGTTGATTTTATGTCAAGATTTATTGCTTAGTAACATTTGATAACAAATACAGACACAGAAAGAGTTTGTTTGGAGTAGGGGAAATTAATTCTCTTGGGGCTATGAACTTAGTGTTAAAGTTGGCTATTAAAACTGAGTCAAAATAGCCAAAGCAGGATGAGTATGTATTTCATGAGTTTTACGTATCACTATAACAAAAGATCAAGAAGAAGGATTTTTGACCCTTGAAGGCAAGTGTCATACACATTTTTCATCGCTAGTTTAAAATACAGTTCTTTCCTTCCTTTCTTTTTTTTTTGTATCCAGATAATGTAGTCATTACTTTTATAAAGCAGTGGCTGTTCAAAAGAAATAATCAGATTTTGGTTTGCTTCTTCATGGAAGACTTTTTATTAAACCCTCCTCAACAACACTGAAGGATATTGTGCATTTCTTTATCCAAAACCAAACAGTGAACAAAGTATGCCTGGTTCACTTATATGTTCCTTAGGAAAGCCTCAGAAAGGTCATAGTTCCCCGTTATAGTAACTTTTTAAACCCTCTTTATTATTTTGGTTTTATTTCAAAATTTTTATTTTATGGCATGTTCCTTTTTCATTTTGAACATATTTAAAATGTGTAATTCCCAGGAGAACAAAAATTATGATTTCTTCCAATCTTAACAGATACATTTGAACAAATAAGGTGGGTTTTTTTTGTTTGGTTGGTTTTGTTGGTTTGTTGGTTGGTTTGGTTTTATTTTTAATAAATATCCTTCATTTTTAACTGCTTACTCACTTTTTCACCATCAACAGATTCTTTGGTTTTGGTTGGAGACCCCTACCGTACCTTAAAAGGTCATAAGCAGAATTTTGGTATTTCTTCTGTAATCTGAGTGTGTTTTTATCTATTTTATATTAAAAACTGTCTATCTTTTTTTTTTTTTTTTTAATCTGGTCTTGAGAATTTTGACTAGTTGGCACAAAGACCTGTCATTTTCTAGTTAGAAAGTGTCTGGTTGTGACAAGGGACATCGGCATGGTGGATTGGGTTGTCAGTTCTTAGTCAGATAGGCTGGCCATCAGAGTGCTCTGAAAAGTAAAGGTATGGACCTCCTACCATCACTTGTTGACAGAGATTGGAAGTTTTCCTTTAAAGGATCTGTTCCTTGAGTTCTCCAATTTTGGTTAGCTCTGGTTGTGTTTCCAATGTGCACATGGAAAGCTGTTTTGTAGAAACAATCTACAGCAGCAAAATAAGCTCCATGATAGCTCTAAATTTCATTTGACTGAAGATCAAAACCACGACAGTTATGCAGTTTCACAAAACCTCTTTTTCAATCAATAAACTTATAAGCCTATTTGACTTTCTTTTTACCCTTACTGAAAACCAAACCAAACCAAACCAAACCAAAACACTTTAGGAGGACTGCAGAAGTAGCTTTTCTCCAAAGGTTTCTGCCTAACCTTTAATTTATGAAAGGATCTCACTTTCAATGGATGAAAGGGTTGGAATCTGTGGTTTGCTACCATTTCTTTTTTCTCTAATACCACTATAGGGCAGCTACTTGGTCCTTAAGCTTTTCAAGCTGTGCTACACCAATCCACAAAAGGTTTATGGATATTATAAATATTTAATTCCTTACACAGTGGAAAGCAGGCTGTGAAACAGGCTTAAACATAGTTACCTGCTTCTCCCATACACCTCTGTACATGTTTGTGTCATCAGCCCGATATGTTTCTTTCAGTTGCTTGGTTTTATAAATCCACATTATGTACATGAAGATACACAGTTAGCTGAAAGTCATTTCAGCATCTGTGTCTGAAATGGAGAGGCAGTATTTCCATAAATTATAGTGACTCTTGAAATATCTGCTTATCAAAGTGCTCAGTGTGCCTAGACTATCCCAGTGACAAGGTTTGAGCCTGTACTGGGATTTCTCGTATCCAGAGAGCTCTGAAGTTTGAGCAAAGGTCCTCTCTCTGAACACCCCAGTAGGGTATCAAAACTCTGTTTCGTTGACAAGGTAGACAAAGCTTTTCCAGAGGCAGCTGGCACAAGCAGAGCAGCATGAGAAGATGTGAAGCTGTAGGAGGAGAAATTTGGAATTTCTTTGGTGTTGCTCCACCTCATTTCTTTTCTGCATGTCTACACAAGAAGAAGCTGGACTGATTTTAAACAACTTGTAATATAAAATGTTAATCTTCTATTTGACCCTTTGAACAGAGTCTTTTCTCAAGAGAGATCCATGGGTGTGCTTATAGGCCTGAGAGGGAAGCTTGAGTAGAAAGCTGTTTGAGCAGAGAAGCGACATCTGTGTATATTGAATCATGTTCTGGTTTTTAAAATAAGGTAATCTAAGAAAATTTCTTAATCTTTTCCTCAGAAAACAAACATTTCGATGCTTAACTCTTGTGCTGCTTATGAAATAGATACTACATAGACATGTGAAAAGCTTGCTTCACAGTGTTAGTTGTGCCTTCAGCCCTCAGGAAAATAGCTATACATATGTAAATATCTGTAGATATATTAAAAAAACCCAACATACACAATATATATTATATATATACACACACACATATACATACACTTCTGTCTACATGCATGGACACATACATTAGGAATGCTTGGCAGTAATTAACTTCATAACTCTGAGGTTTGATTTCCTACTAATGTGCAATGATACAATCAAAGTTTTGAATAAATTATAGACAAAATCCTTCTGTTGTCTAACATTTGACCTAGAGTTCTGTAACTTGCTGTTTATTAAGACATAAGGTACAATTAGAAGCTCTAAACACTTACAAGGATCTGTTGCCTGGGGGATTATGTACACAGCATTTCCATTAAGCAATTTAAGTAGTGTTAGTGTCAGTTTTAACTTCCATTTTTTTCAGTTTCATTTCCTGTTCTAAGTACATACTGTACATCCCTCTGCATATTACATGATAATGGATAAAGAAAAATTGCCAGTAGAAGCATAGTTTATTTGAAACTACATTTTGTCACCAGTGATTTCCCTTCCCCTACTGTATAACTGCATTCCTTCTGGCCATGGACAAAGGTCAGATGTTCAGAGTAATTTTATTAGATCTATCAACAGCCTTTGATACCTCATAAATGAGAGATTGCTGACCCACCAGCTGATGGTGCTTTGTGCTTTCTCTTGTGGATAGCTTAGTGTAATGTGTTGCTTACTTCTTCTGTGTATTGTGGACTCAGATGTTAGGATGACTGGCTTGTATAAAGCTCATTAAAGACAAAATCTTTTTATCTGGGCAGCACACTATTTCTGTGTACAGAAACTTGCTCCTGTTGTGTAAAGTATGGGGAAATCAGATGCATAATGCAAAACTGATGGTAGAAGAGACTGATTTTTTTTTTCTTTGATAACAGAATTTCTCATTTAAGTTCTTTTGACAAGAAAGTCAAATATAAAGGTCATTTCTGTAGTGACTTCACACATGCTAAACTAATACAAGCACTGCAATCTAGAATCACGGGATCTTAGAATCATAGAATCTGCTGAGTTGGAAGGAACCCATCAGGATCATTGAGTCCAAATTCTGTCCTTCTGTAGGGCACCCCAAGAGTCACACTATGTGCCTGAGAGTGTCATACAAATGCTTCTTGAACTCAGGCAGGCTTGGTGCAGTGACCACATACCTGAGTAGCCTGTTCCAGTGATTGACCACCCTCTGGGTGGAAAACCTTTTCCTGATATCCAACCTAAACCTCCCCGATTCAGTTTCCTGCCATTTCCCTGAGTCCTGTTGTTCACCACAAAAGTGATCAGGACCTGTCCACATCCTTGTAAGGAAGCCATAGACTGCAACAAGGTCACCCCTCAGCCTCCTCTTCTGCAAGGTGAGTAATCCAAGTGACCTCAGCCACTCCTCCTAAGTCATCCGTTTCAGAATCTTCACCATCCTCATGGCTCTTCTTTAGAAGAAGCTCTCCAGTAGCTTGATGTCCTTTTTATATTGTGGTGCCCAAAGTTGCACACAGTACTCAAGGTGAGGCTGCACCAGTGCAGAGCAGAGTGGGACAGTCACCTCCCTTGACTGGCTGGCAACGGTCTACTTGATTCATCTCAGGACACTGTTGGCCCTCCTGGCTGCCAGGGCACACTGCTGGCTCATATTCAGTTTGCTTTCAACCAGGACCCCCACATCTCTCTTAGTCACGCTGCTCTCCAGCCACTCATTCCCTAGTTTGTACTTACCAGCAGGGTCACCCCATCCCAGGTGCAGAATTTGGCACTCGCCCTTATTAAACTTCATGTGTTTGGTGATTGCTCATCTCTCTAACTTGTCTTTCTGCAAGGCCTGCCTGCCCTTGAAGTTTTCAACAGCTCCTCTCAGTTTTGTATCATAAGTAAACTTGCTTAGAACTCAATTAAGTCCTGCGTCCAAGCCATTGATGAAGATGTTAAAGAGGACTGAGCCTAGGATGGAGCCCTGCGGGACCCCACTAGTGATCAGTCACCAGCCTGAAGTTACCCCATTCACTATCACTCTTTGTGCTCACCCTGTGAGTCAGTTGCTCACCCATCATACAGCACCTAGTTCTCTTATGGTAGTATGTGGTGATATAGTTAATCTTTTCCTTGCTTTCATAAAAGATTGTTGTCAAGGCTTTGGAGCAGATGTTATCCTGCTTTCAAGTTTTATTTGTAGATTGCTTTTCTTTTGCTGTGGTTAACTAATTGAGCAGTTCTTAACTGTCAACTGTTAGAGAAATTTCTTTGCATTAGAGCTCAACTGAGCAACAATGATTTCTCTCCAACTGCTGTATTTCTCTTTTCTAATTAAATCTCAGCATAGGCTTAAAGACATCCTGAAATGCCGCATATTGAAGACAATCCATTTTAAGAGTAGGATATTAAATTAATGTAGGCAGATTTGAAGGAGCCACAACAATGAGGCAAGGGGCTTATTTCGTTTTAAGTACACCAGCATAGTCTGTAACCCACCTTCTATCTCAGCTATCTTATCCTCAGATTTCCCGCTGCCTTTCTTAGCATTATCATTCTTCATAAGGCAGTCTACAGTTCCAACTTTGGTGCCTAATTTATGCATATTAAGGTCACATTATGGTTTATAAAGTCTAGCAGTCTTCCGCTGGTAGATTCTGGGGTTTTTTTTAGTATTTTCTTCTACAATAACAAATAATAGTTTATTTCAGAGCTTTGTAACCTGGGATTCGTGTGTCCAGATATATCAGAAGCATTTCAGGTGTTGTACAGTTAATGTTGGAGCAGACATGGTGATCTGCTAGCCCACAGGCTTTGATTTATTTGACAAGGTAAACAAAGTTTGAGAAGGGGACAGATGGAAAGAAAGGGAAGTTCACAGATCAAAGTGTACTTAGGACAGCTAGGAAGAATGCATGAGGTCCTGGAGCATCTCTGAGATTGGTGATACAGAGGCAAGTGCTAGACTTTTTTAAAGGGACTTAGAAGTCCCTTACTCATGTATCAAACACATAAAGACATGCTCTGAACCTGTTTGTAGGTACACATAAGCACCTAGTGCAACCTAGCAACATTCTCCATTTGTAGTACCTTAATCCCTCATTAGAAATAATATTAATTTAAAACAAAAAACAGATTAATATTGAAATTACTAAAGTAGGCATTTAATTTAGGTACAAAAAATGTAAATAGTCAGGAGTGAGTTAAGGATCTGGTCTGCTAGGGTTTTAACCTTGCTGTTATGGAACAACTGCAGAGATTGGAAAGTGTTAGGAACATTGGCTCCCTTGGATCCATATACTAAAGAAATGGAAAAACAATAGTAGGGGAAAACCAACTTTTTTGTTTTTTTTTCTTTTAAATTCATTTCAAGCCACTTAAATGAATAAAAAAACACTGGCGGCCCTGTAATACTAAAATCTTCAGTCTGCTAAAATTGGCAACTACATCTCAGCATCTGCTGACTGACCTGACACACCCAATGCGCTAGATTATCTCACAACAATTACATGCCTGATTGTGTTTTGATTTGCACTTATACAGTCACTTGGTGACATTTAAATGTGAATTAATTACAAACACTTTTTATACACAACTGTTCCAAAATCTAATTCCTATGCATATTCATGTTGAATCTGGTTTACATGTGGAGTCATCACTGGAGTAATTGTGATGAAAAACTATGGCACAGTTATAATACTGATTAGACAACCATTAGACACACATCCATAATACAGGAGTTGTTGATTCTTCAAAATAATTTTTTCTTCTACTTCTGTATTTCTTCTTCAGCATATTATTTGATTAAACTTACACAAAAAATGGATTTGTGAACTTTTAGAAAAAGGATTTTTTCACTTATTTTTCCTATATACAATGTGTGTTTTAACTGTTGCCACTTCCTAGTTTTCAAATCAATAAAAAAGTCAGCTATTAAAGTTTGAAAAAGTAGAACACTCTGTTTTTTCTAAGCTAGAGCTTGCCACGCTTTCAAATTGTTTTTACCTTTGAGCAAAATCACTGCATAGTGAATGAAAAACATTTTTTTTTTTTGTGCAGTAGAATTCTTTGCAATGGATGCCAAAAAATAAATCAACCAAATGATTATTTTTTCTTAAAACTTATATAAATCATGAGGCCCAGATGCAGTTTAATAACACAATGCTGCAACTTTAACAAGGACTACATTTGTCTTTAAGTCCACATGATAGTGAAAGCTTAATATGAAAAACTTTTGTCTAGCACAAGTGATTTGAAGATGTTTTGCTCCATGCATGTGAACTCAGCAGGTGATTCTTGCCTATCTTTGATGTCAAACAGCACAAAACTTCAGTGAGTAGTAGCTTCAGAAATGCAATAGATATAGCTGAGTCTTCATATGAAGCTCATGCTTGAACTACATCAGAAGAACTGACATCTATTATGGTGAGCAAAGACAAGTGTTTGAAAAGAGATTCAAACAGAAGTGTCAGAATTTACAGTGCATAGTTTTATATAAGTTGATTTTAACCAAGCATATCTCTATGAACTCTGCAGGATAGAAAAGAAATTTCAAAAGGCAGAGAAATTGTTGTCATCTAAGGGCATGGAATGTTTTAATAGCTTAAGGAAGAACATTTCTGAAAGGTTATATGGTGATCCATTTACTTTGACTGAGTAATAAGGCTCGTCATTGTCACGGTGAAGTTTTTAACCCTTAGAACAATGGAAATGTTCCAAATGCATTCCTAGAATTAAAAAGCTGAGAGTAATTGGCTGTTGCAAAAAAGTCTCTGAAATTTTTGGTCTCTTCAAATACACATTTCACATTAAGAGATATGAATAAATCAAATGCATTTTTTTTAGTCACCTTATGTCTGACCTAGAGTTTTCTGCCTCAATCTAGACTAAGACATACCTTACTATAAGGACTAAGGACTTGCATGAACAAATTAACATTTTTAAGGGGAGAGCACTTAGACAAGAGTTCCATTAAACACCATTACATTTGTTTATTGTTTCCCTTCCTTTTATTAATTTTCTTTCCTTGTACTTGCATGCATTACACAATACAGGAAAAAAAAAAACCCTTTGTATGAACATAGTTTGTTTGAAACTGTGTCCTACAGGCTTACCTACAGCATCGTTCTAAAACTATCCCCAAGGATTCCAGTGTCACAAACCAACCTAATTGTTCTTCTTGAAATGCTGCTTCTTTTGTTAACAACTGAAGGGGAAAAAAAGCGAGAAGAATTAAAAAAATGTGTGCTGAAGCACACAAAGGTAGAAAGTAATGAATTTTCTAGGTGGTAATCAATATGTAGGAATGTGATGTTTTAGGTTTTCTTAATACACAAGCAAGACACATGGGGAGATAGTTGCTTATTTATTGTACTCTGAAGTTTAATGACCTATTTTTTATGAATTTCCCTCGTTTCGTTATTCATATAAAACTTCTATCTCTTTCTTGGGAAAAAAAAAAAAAAAGACCAATCAACCAGCTGAATTGAACTTTGTCTTCACTTTGGGATATAGGTCTTTACAGGCTAGCTTGTTTAAGGCCTTCAACTATACTACACTCTATGCCAGACTCCTTTTCATTCCATGAAAGAGCTAATGATTTAATTCTAATATAGATAAGTTAGTCCATACTACATTCCCTAAGACTTTTAAAGAAACTGAACACACAGTTGGACAGCCAGAGGATATATGGAAATTAACTTTTTGTCTCCAATACTTGGAAAGCTATTAAAGGTATCTCACACTGTATTGAGAGATCCTTAGAGTTCCTGCCTGGAAAGCACAATTTAAGATGAAGAGTTGTATAAGTGTTCATTCTTTACTGTAACATATATTTTCCTTCTTGTCTTTTCCTTTTGCTTAAATGTATATGTAACATGAGGTATGAGAAATAGCAGTGAAACTGTTCTGTGCCTTAGCCACCTACTTTTTTATCTAGCATGCAAAAAGTATGTGTATTTATTTAAATGTTTATTTTGTTTTAGAATAAGCTATTAAAATAAATTTGGATCAAAATACAAATCTGTACTGAGATGTTTGTGTCTTTCTTATTTTCATAATGTTAAATAATCCTCACAATGTTTTCTTAATTATTTTAATATGAGGAAGACTGCAGAGTGCAGTAAGGAGTTTTGAAGTGGTTTGGTCTTGTTGTTCCATTGCCACATGATGTTATATCTTTTTTGCAAGATTCCTGCTATAGATAAAACTAGCATGGGTATGAAACATGAAAGCAGACAGTATCTTTAAACCATGGGAAGATTTGTAGAAAGTGAGCCTGACCTCAGAAAAGGTTATTTGATAAGGGTTTAAAAGAATGTCCATCACAGAATTCCCTCTCTTTCTTTCTCTCGGAAGAAAAAACAAACAAACAAACAAATAAAAAAACCCAACAAACCAATAATCCCAAGCAACTCCATGGGCATATTTTATAAAATAACACCAAGAAAGAGAAAAATTACATAGATCTCAAATCCATCTCATGTGCCACGTGCAGACACAGTTCTGACCTAAGTCATGCAGCCTTGAGGAGCAATAAATTGTTTCTTCACTTAGGTAGGAATATAAGTGTCTTTAGACCAAGAATACTTTCTGTTTCTCTTCCTTATTAGAAAAGCACAGAGAGGAAAGTGTCATCATGTCATTGCTTTGTCTTTGGATTACTTTTACCTAGAATGGCACAATATCTTTTTGGCAAACACCCTCTTCCTAAGTCATGTTTTTTGTTGGCTTATTTAAAGTCATATCCATTCAAAAGTTTCGGTTAGGAATTCTGTTTTGGGGCTGACTTTACAAAATTATTGGAAGAAGTTTATTATAAACCAGAACAGCAGAGTAAAGCAGTTAAGTATGGTGCAACTGATAGCCTTATTGACACCATTAAAGACATACACTCTCTTTCTAACAGGTTTTATTTGAGAACTTCTTAGTATAAGTTTAATAAAATTTAATAGATGGTGGATAATCACCAAGCCTGTCCCTGTGGACACCGTTTCTGGGCTTTCTGGAAATGGCCTCATACCTAGAAACCCTGCCATAAAAGTCCCTAGGGGGAAAGTTCCTCTGCTTGGCCTTGAAATATCTGTATTACTTTTCTAGATTTTTCTAGATTTATGATGCTATTAGCTGACCTACTTACTGCTGGCTTGCAGATACCTGGATGACCAACTATCTTGCGAGGGGAACACTGTACTGCTGTGTAGGAGGTACATAACTAGACAGTCCATCATTAACTGAATCCAGGTCAGTGTCCTGGATTCAGGCAAACAAAGAAATTTGAAAACCTCCAATTATAGAAACTTCAAGGGTAAAAACTACATATTTAAAATGAAGTGCTCACATTTCACTATTAGGCTTTTTCACTTTCAGTAGACCACATCTTCAAGTTTTATTAAAAATGGTAACATGCTTTAAATGTCTACTAATGTATGCCTGATTATAATGGAAGGCCTATAAAAATCCTTATGACAGCCACATGAATAGCAAAACAATTATATTCAGTATAATTGAAAGGAATACTAAGTGAATTAATAATGAAGGGAATCTTAGAAACAAAATTACAAACAAGGATGTACAGCTTAATCACAAAAAAATTTCTGAAGCAATTCTTCATAGAATCAATGGGCAATTTTGTTTTAAAATTACGATAAAAGCTGAGTTACAATAGTTTCAATCATTTATGAGACTACTTTAATCTGGAAACCCAATGCAACCTTTTATTTCTAGATGGAAGAAAGTTAAAAAGTCAGCACATAGTAATGAATGTTGAAAATAGTCTGTTTTATCTACCTGTATATGCAACAGTTCCCTCCAAGACTGTTTCTAAAACAGAGAAAAATTTAAAGTATGTGATGGAAAATTTACTGCATGAAACATTAGGCAAATTTAGCTATAAATGAAAAAAGAACTACTAACAAAATGTACTGAAGTGAAGCACAATTAAAGAATAGGTAAATAATCCTACTTATTCCAAGTAGGATTTTATTTCTTTTGGTTTTGGTTTGCTTTTAAATAGGATTGAACCCCCTAGCTTCAGAGGTCCTTAATGCAGATAACTGTATCTCCAAGAATAGTTTATATTCCCTCTATAATTAGTAGAAAAAAATAGCAGCTCTATTGTATGGCTTGGCTTATCCTCTCTTAAGATAGGTGTGAAAAGTAAGTCAAATGAATCACTCTCTAGAAATGTCTGTTGTTCTCCATGAGTGTACAAGGAACCTAGTTGTTTAACTCGTGGAGAACTCTCACAGCAAGTGAGATGAATCCCACTCTCTGTGCAACAAAGTTCTGGATCTTGGTGGAGGATTAAATGAGAAAACCAGGGGAAAGGGGCCTGTCCATTAGAGGAAGACGTCCTTCAGAAGAGAATTTCTGTGACCTTTCTGGGGCAGGAGGCATTTGGTTAATGGCTTTACTAAAATCAAAGCATTTCAACCAATCATACCTGAAATGTAATGGAAGAAAAGTTGTAATTTTACACTACACATTTCAGCCTGGTATGGTGTGTTTTCTATTAGACATTAGTTTTCTCTAAACACAGTTGGGTTATTTGCTTAGGAATAACTACTGAAATGTGAATTAATCATTAATAAACATTTAAAAAGGGAATTATTCTGTTGTCATTATGCACCCTGAAACAATGAGGAAGGAAAATCTCTTTTAAAAAAACCCATCTAAAAGTCAGGCAGTTAGTCTGCTAGGCCTTAATGGCAAGAGGCATACTCACTTACCATAAAATAGATATTTAGGTAGTTGGAATTACTTACCTTTCAAATGTATCCATCTCTCACACCCTAAAAAAATCTGTAGGAGTTTTATATCAATATATATGCAATATTAGAGGAATAATTTCTAGCTGCATTTAAGTAAGATGAATGAATCTTTCAAGGAACTTAATGAAAGCTAAGGTTGCAAAGGAAATTCTTTTATGGGTAGTTACTCTGGTCTTCAGAACCTTCTCCCCCTGATTCTCAATACTTGCATGATGGTAGCTCACAAAAGGTGTCTAGATGTTACAAGTTTTTTGTCTATGGCTTTGCAGTAATTTTGGTTTTATAGAATAAAATCAGAACATTTATTTAGATACATAAAATACAATAAAAATAAAATGAGAAGGTACTTTGCATGCACAAATGCTATTTTTCACACTTAATTAAGGATTTCAAGTTATTTTTAATATTGATATAATGTATACTTTTATGAATAACATGTCTACAATGTTTATTACTAAAAGACAGTGCTTGTTTGAGTAATGAGTGTTAATACATATCCAAACCAAATATGCTTTCTTAGTAGTTTCACAGGATTACAACAGAATGTATACTTTTTTTTTTTTTTTGGTTTGTAATACAGCAGTTACTCCACAGCTGAAACACTCCATACCAAATGTTTGGACAAAGCTAATTTTTACCAGCAAATTTTAATGAATTGAAAATTCAAGTTGGCAGTGGAAGTTTCACTACCTGCTTAGCTACAGAGCAAGAACATTCTGTTATAATTTAACATATAGAATGTACCACAATATATCTGTGGCAAATACAGACTTTACTGACTCAAGGGTTTGGCATTTTTAGATAAAAAAGAATCAATGTCATTATGCAATGTCTCTCTAGAGCATCATAATTATTCTGCATGCATACAATATTTATTTAAAACTTAAAATTAAACTTCAAGAGGTGGTCATTTGAAAGCTGGCAGTCAGTGAACAGATCCTGTCTTCATAAAAAAGAGAATATTTCTTCTAAAAGTTAAGAAGTAGATCAAAACGGTCTTTCCAGTAACTGACACGTTAGTCATACAGATGCTTTTTATGTGTCAGATTTATTAATAAAGAAGGTCCTTGGGAATGAGCAGAAGAAAATCCTGAGCATGTGACTGTCAGTTTTTGATATGTCAGGTATAATTTTGTAACTGTGATTTTTGGATAGCAGTACACACACAGCATTGTACTGATGTTTGTGTACTTCTTTGTACTTTTCATTTGTGATGACTGAGAATGAAGATGAGGTGGAGATGTTTTGATACAAGATTGAAACTTGAAACTGCAGTCCTTCAATTTGAACAGCATTCCTTTTTCATCTTTCTTTTCATGTTACCTTTTTAACTTTTGCCACTGATGTAAAGAAAAAAAGAAAATTTTAAAAGATGCCAGGTGTTGGTTCTTATCTAGGTGAAAGAACACAGAAATGAGGAATAAAATACAGTTTTATTTTGTCGCTGTGACAGAAATATGAGAGAGATCAAATAGTTGTCAACAACAAATGTTTGTCCTCCTAAAGCCAACACTGAATAATTTAGACAGCTACATCTCTTCCTATTTCTTCCAGCAAACATGCACATTATTATAATTAGCTGGAAGTGACTTATGCTACTACTGCTATTCTGCAAATAATAGCATTCTTCTTTGGCTACTCTGTGTGCACATTGGTAATTTTTTTAGCTTATCAAAGTGCATGCAGCAAAGAACTGCAAAAGAACATAATCGTGTATCAGCTGAAGAAAAGGAATTTAACGAGGAAATGGTCTTTTTCCTTTTTTATGTTGTTAATATTTAAAAACATGTTATATTAAAAAAAGATAGCAGTCAAAAGTCTTTATTTTCAACAAATTTCTGTCCATTAGGAGTTAAATTCATTTTGATTGGAAAAGTGCTTATAAACAATCCTGTTACTTATTAACACATGGAGGATGCTATTTCAGTATCTAACAGCAGTACTCAGGCTTTTGAAGCTAAGCATCTGCTTAAGGGTTATATTGTTTCAAGACGTATTTAGAGGCAAGAACTGTCACTCTAGGAAGTATAGTGACCTGAAACCTGCTCCTTGATCTGTAAGCAAGAACAGCATGAAAACAAGAAAAGTTCCTCTCATTACTCAGTAGAATGTTATAATTAATGTTTGGATGCAGACTAACTGCTTGTTGTGGTGCATCCAAACTGTTACTTCTGTTAATTTTCTTATGACCTATTTCTTAATTTTCTCTTAATTGTGTTCTTAATTTTCTCTTGCACGGGAATTATCCTTTTTTTTTAGCTTATGAGAATTTCTTTCTATAAAAGCTGATTAATGCATTCATGTTTTTTTCCAAATTTGTTGGTTCCTAAGACTCTTCCTGCTTAATCCTTAAACTCTTCCCAGTTCTCCATATGGTGCTGCTTCAAACATATATACTTTTGTAAACATCAGTCAGAGCCCGACTGCCCTGTCTACTTAAGAAAAGCCAAAGTTCATTCATTCATTTGTTCCTTCCTTCCTTCCTTTCTTGTGTGATACAGCAGTCTATTAATTCACTTCAGTCTCCTGACATACAAGGTATTCTGTTTCTTTCATCTGGCTTTATGAGCTAAACAAAGATACACAAACAGGATGGCTTGAAAATATCTTTAAATGGCACCAGGCTACTGTCATGTCTCCTCAGAATCATCTGTTTTTATAGGTCTTGAATGCAGAAAAACCTGAGAATTAAGCTTGGATGCAGAAAACTATTTTTCTGTACAGAAATGGAGATGATGCTTCCAGTCTGATCAGCTTCAGCAACATCATGAGCTCCCCCACACAGCCAATGGATATAAAATCATGAGAATGAGCAGCAGTTCTGAATTTGTAACACTTATTATGTAAACAAGAAGCTGCTCAGCCTTCACATATGTGCAGGCTTTCCCCATATGCTCAGCCTTCCCACCTCCCCTCCGGAGCTACAGGGAGAGCTGCCATTCACCAGGGAAATCCTCTGGGCTGGCTGCTCTTTTCCATGTCTCCCCGAAGGACTTGCAGCCAGTTGAAGCTGCTTTGCACTCCACTTTTCCCCTGATGAGAGCTCTTATTCACTCTTGAATGCCTGCTAGCACATTTTACCATTTTTAGGAGCCTAAATGTCTTTTCCAGTTTAGCCCTAACTCCATTTCAAGATTATTTACAGTCTCTGGCAGTGGTGTAGATGAGTGAGTAAGGACGTGCCTGATTTGTGTCGTCACATGTAAAATGAGTTTCTTTTGGCTCTGGGGGAAGCGAAGTCCTATCAGTTCTGGCTCTCTGCTTGCTCCTTCTTACTTCAGCTACTTTCAAATTTTCCTGGTTACCCACCCCATCCTAAAATGGGCTTCCTAGCCTGCCGAGGAAGGAAGCTTGAGGCTATAGGTGCACCTGTCCTTGTGCTTGGTGTGGGGACACACAGGCATCTGCTGGAAGAAGAAGGGGCTGCAGTACCCTCTTGTAACCTAAGTCACTGAGAGTAATTAGTACCTTTTCTTGTTCCTCTGATGTATGAAGGGTGATTACAGGTACTGCACAATACATTCCCCCAAGAGCACCTGCTTACATGAAGAAATATTTAGAGGGTAAGAAATCAATATAACTGAAGGAGAAGGAAAATTCTGCATAGACTCAGCCTCAGCTGACTCTTAGGGCATGGTAGGTGCACAGCTGAAGTTTATGTTTCTGAACATCTCCCATATGAATAAACATAATTTAAGGTTAGAAAACCAAAGCAAACCCCAAGCCAAAGTAAGAGCAAAGATATCTTCAAACAATTTTCAAACTGTTTTGGGTGTTTCAGGAAGTATTAATTTCTTACCTAGAAGGAAGTATTGACCTGCTGCTTTAATAAAAACAACTGCTTGCTTTAATTGTAACATCTTCTTTAGAATCTATGGGTCTCTGTATGTGTGGAACTGCAGCGTTCCTGGCAATTGCCTTGCTGACATCCCTGCCAGTCAGCAGCTGCACATACCAGCCATCCCTCTTTTGTGCCAATCTGGTGGTGAGTGGTGCAGAAACATTTTAATTAATGTTGAACTTCTTAAAGTTGAAGTGAAAACAATTACAGCTCGATTTTACTTTGCCTCCTCACTTCCATCACTTATATTCTCTCTTCCTCCTCCCTCTCCATTAGAGGGCTTCATTTCACAGACTGTGAATGATAATCTAATTATTATATTTTAAGAAGGCAGACAAGGCATTGTTTCTTTATCCTTTAGTTAAAAAGCTCTGAAATAATAAAGGAAGAGCTCTTTCTTTCTTGAGTGCCGTGAGCAAGAGACTCACTCTCACCCTAGACATCTCATTCTCCCCCATCTGTGACTTTTTTCTTTTTCTTCCTTCCTTTTTTTTTTTTGTTGTTTTGTTGTGGATTTTTTGTTTTACAGAAGGCATCACATCTTTCCCTTAATAACTCTTCACACATCAGACTCAAAGTTCACAGCACACATCACTTGTTAGTTGGATATGTAAGTGAAGTGATCTGTAGCACAGCTAATTAGACCTAAATTCTTGATTTACTATTTATAAAACAAAATTGATTATTACTTCATCAACAACATTTAAAGCATCATTAAGAGAGGTCTGCTCCAGCAGCCTCAGGTTAAATTTTTTAACAAGCACTTTAGTTGCTAATCTGTGTTATTGCCAACATATGTAAACTTCCTGATGCTAATTGCATTCAGCTGTGAATCAAACAATGTCTAATTCTCTTCAGGATTAATTATGCACATGTGCTGCCTGCATTCCTAAACATGGTTCTCATAAATAATAAGAGATATATCTAGGCAGATGGGATTTTTCCAACTAAATGATCTGTTTATCATGAATAAAACAATTGACATACACTGGACTTCTAATGCAGTCACCACAACATTCCTATGTTTTCTAATCATAAATAATTGCTGCAACAGTTGTTTGTGTGAACATGTTTTGTACAGCCAAGCACTAAAAAGCATGTCCTTCAGTGAGCACAGTTACCTTAGCATGCACCTTTTTTCCTTCTTTTTTTTCATTTATTTTTTTTTAATTTGAAGATGCATAATAGAGTGCTTTGTATCATATGTTGATGAATGAACTAACGTTGTCCACTAAATGCACAAGTTCAAGTAAAGTGCAGGAAAAATTGCTTAAGTGTTATGTATCCTGCTTGTTTCAGAAAGAAACAATGAGTTTCTGGCTTCCAGAGTCAACTTTGACAGTATCTTTCTTTAATTTTTTATTATTTTTTTTCTTAGAGTATAAGGGCTGATAATTAACTGAATTGTTAAAATTAACTTGAAAAATAACTTCTAATGCTGAGTACATGGGAAGTGGAAACATATTCTTTAAATTAAATTTGACAGCAACAGAAGAGATTTGACCCTAAAAAGGGGCAAAAAAAAAAAGGTTTTCTACCATTCCTTTAAAAGAAGATCTTCTTTTCAATAGAAGTTAAAACCCAGTCTCAGTGAGCAACTCCATAGCATGTCACTTCTTATACAACACAAATGTCTTGGTTTCTACTAGAAAAGACTTACATGGAAAATGCAGCAGAATAGCAAGGACTTGATGCTAGTTGAAGCTTATAAAATTATACTGTTCAATCGTATACTACCGCACCCATTATTTTCAGAGTTACTGTGCAATGTTTTAATTTGCCCCGACTGGCTAGGTGAATTTGAATTTTGGACTGAGTCACTATCTTGTTTTTCTTTTTCTTTCTAAAACAAAAATTGGGATGGCATGATATTTAAGAAAGGTAATAGATGAATGGCTTAGGTGTCTGCAATCTTTCAGTCTCAGAATTGGTGAAACCCACTTAACCATTGGCAATATGCCCTTAAACTTATTTTTCAGGTGCCAGTTGTTGATGTGAGAAACTGGTTGAGCATCTGTGCCTCATTCTATTCCTCATTTCTCTATTGAGTTGAACAAGAGAGGTTATCAATTGGTATAATGGTTTTTATAATAATAACATCTGTCTACTAGTCACTATACCAAGACCATCAGTTCATTTCATAAGGCCATCAAAAACTGAGTTGGTTACCAGAGATGACCTTTGCTGAATTTTAACTGGTGACATAGAGATGAAAAACTCTTCTTTCTATTACTTGTCAGTGAGTCAGCCTGCCCTTTGCTCAGTTTGGGCAAGATAAAACTTGATGAAGCTATGGCTTATCTGTGTTAAAGCAAAATTCAAATGTGACAAAGAACTTGATAATCTGGAAAACACATTTTAAATAGCTTGAACAGCTTTATTGCAAAAAGAGACATTTTCTATTCTTTGAAATCAGATAATTCATGATAATAGCATGTAGCTGAAAGAATAAAAACAACTGAAGAGCTGAGAGAACTGAAGCATCCAACTGATTCTCAGCAGTGGAGATAGTGAAAAATATGTTTTAATGGTGTAAGGGGCTGTACTGGAATGTGCAAGACAAGAGAGCATGGGTAGGACTCTACCATTGGGTTACAGTAAACTTTCCGGGGTAGTTTTTTCTGAATTGTTTATTTTTTGTACAAAGTCTGGAAGCTAAGCTCATTGAAGTCACATGAAAACAGAAGAAGAATGACTTTCAAGAGTTGAAAGAAGTCCAAAGCTTGTGTTTAAATGCCATTTAAACATTCAAGTAAAACTGAGTTTCATTTTCATTTCTGAAATGTTACAGGAGGCTTTAGCGGGTGGGTGTTGGTCTCTTTTCCCAAGTCACAAGTGATAGAGCAGGAGAAAATTATCTCAAGCTGTGCCAGGGGAGGTTTAGGTAGGATATTAGGAAAAAATTATTCACCAAAAGGGTTGTCAGGCACTCGAACAGGCTGCTTAGGGAAGTGGTGGAGTCACCATCCCTGGAGGTGTTTAAAAGCCATACAGATGTGGTGCTTAGGAACATGGTTTACATGAGGACTTAGCAGTGTGCTAGGTTAATGGTTGGACTTGATGACCTTAAAGGTCTTTTCCAACCCAGATGGTTCTATGATTTGTAAGCACAGAGATGTAAGAAATCCAAGATAAGAAAAAGGGAGGATTTAAAGTCTTGTGTATTTTACATAATAAGTCTCCTAGAAAGTAATTTTCACATTGTAGTGGCTTCATTTCATGGTTATTGTTGTCACTTATGATAATATATTATTGTCTGATATGTTTTTTATTTCCTCACCAGTGATTAAAAGACATGGTATGCAAAGAGGAATCTCTACACTGAGTGGGAGGGACTTGAATTAATTTAAGGGGAATGTTTCTGAACAAACAAGGAGGGAAGAACATCTGTTCTGTATTTCATTTTGCCTACTAACATTATAAAACATGTTCTGAAGAACCTAGTGGAGTGCTGAAAGCTGGAGAATATTCATCAAGATACTTTGTGCAGGGCTGGTGTTTCTTCACTCTGTGCACAAGATGAAGGAACATAATATGCCTCTTGGTTAAAACTTTGACCTTTAGTATCTTTGTTAGTGACATAGTGACACAAATACTTTGTTTTCCTTGCTGGCAAAACAAATGAAAGTGCTTTGCATACGGTCTTACTCCTCAGCTTAAAATCAATACCAGATTCTTTAGCCACTTTTGCATAAAATCAGACTATCATCTCAGGCCTTTTCCAAAGCTGCTTCTTAAGTTACTTTTTTTTTTTTTTTTTTTTTTTTTTTTAAAATCAGATAAAAGCCAAAAAGGAAAAGTGTTATAGGTTATTTTTCTATTTTCAATTAATTAAAAATTTACCATTTCCATTCTAGAAGACAGTTTATTATGCTTCCACATGCAAGACATTTACTGTCATGCAGAGGCCGAGGACTCAAGTACCTATTTTTACAAAGCTCTATATTACACAGACTGTATTAAAGCATATTTTGTGGGTATAGCTTCTGATTTCAAGCTTAAAATTTGGGATTTGTATGTGAAGAATATCTCACAGATCTTACCAGAACTGGAATCTAACGGTGCTTCCATGCTTTATCCATTTAAATACTAACCTAAACCTTGTTTTAGAATGTGATTTTATGCAAGAGATAGTAGCTTTTGAGAAGGAGTATAACACAGCTGCCATCCGTCACACTCTGGCCTGCTCTGCAGTCATGTTGAAGCACACTACATTTGCAAGTCCTCAATGACATTCTCTCAATTGCTTCTGTGGAGCTGTTTGGATGATACACCTAAACTGATTAGGTCACCATTATGGACATTAACATACTCAAGTGTTTGAAAAGGGCAATAGTAAGGCCCCTTTGGATGCTAATGACAAAAGGCATGTTAGAAAGGGTAATGCTACTTTTAATTTTAATATTATTTTTTTTTTTTGGTACAGTTGAGCTATTTCTAACAATTAATTTCCCATTTACTAAAGCTTACTGTTCTTTTATGAATTGTGCTTAGTACAGTATTGATCAGCCAAAAAGAAGCAAATACACATGTAATATTGAGGGTAGAGACAGGGTGATGAATGCTTTTTTCATGGCTGTGATATCACTTGGAAAGATGGAGAAGCTGTGTCTGTCTGTACCCCCTTCCCCTTTATTTTACTGCAGTTGCATTTAATAATCTGATTAAGTTTTTTAATGAAAAAAATGACTATATTAATATGGAAATAATTTTATTTATTTGGTATTTGTAACTCTACATAATTTAGTATCATCTAAGAGTTAGTAAAAAGTAAGATTTTTCTGTTGGGTAGTGTGTCAAAGCCTTCTGTCACCTCAAAAGCAGTTAAAGAAAATTTATATCAGTATTTTTTCTCTTGAGTGTAGTAAATGGCTGCTCTATTGAGAACATAGAGGATTTCAGTCACCCAGTTACTCTCTGTAAGAAGATGCCACTAATAGAGTCACATTGTTTGCTCCTCATTAGAAAATGTTACAGGAAAAACTCCAGTTTGCTCCAGTTGGCAAGCTTGAGTTGATGGAATAATGCACATGTGTGAGTTTCCTAGAGAGGCCTACAGCTGAGGTTACACTTTTGCTGAGCTCAGGGAATATAGTAAGCTGTGGTCTGCTCAAACAGCCTCTCCTACTGATACAAACTGGTGGAGAAAATCTTGAGAAGGGTTAGAAAAAATACTACAAAAAGATTTTGGATAGGAAAAGAAGGAACAGTCATGGAGGAGACAAGACAAAATCAGGACACTTCTTAAAAAAGATGACTGAAGGGTATCAGAAGAAGGTCAATAGCTGAATGGCAGTAGCTAGATAGGCAGACAGATACTAAAAAACTGAGCTTTGTCCCCAGGTTCAGTGTTCACTAAGTGTACTGTTTCATTATTGATCTCTATTACCTTCATATTTCTATTATTGTAAGTATAATTTAATAGTCATATTCCTCAAATTATATTGCTAGTAAGCAATTTATAGCACAGAAGTTATGTGGCAAATGCTATCCATTCTGAAATAGCTGACAATCTAATTACTATAACTAGGGTATGGGTGGACAGGGCTGCAAAACTGGGCTGGAAATGGCATGGAAGAGCAAGCTAGAGCCTGCCATTAGGAAAGATCGATGTTAGGAGTCAGGAGGAGTCTTAATACTCTGGTTTAGGGAGAGAGTGCCTTATGCGGAAGTCAGGATGGAAGACCAGAAGACAAAGCATCTGTATATCCCAAACCTTAAAGGCAAGGTAGGTGGCTAACACAGGTCCAGACAAAGGTCAGGGTGCCAAGGATTTAAAATCTGAGATATGATGGAAACTGAACCAAGAACTACAGATCAGAGGGCAGCAGGCAGGAACCCAAGTTAGGAATCAAGGAACAGAACAAGATTCAGAGGCAGCCTGCAAGCTGCTAAGAGTCTTTTCTATAGCCCCCTGAGTCTTTTCAGATGTTTTATTTTGGATGGGATTCAAATACAGGTGCTGCCTCTGAGGTAGCCACCTTGATTCCCTTTATAACCAGCAGGTTATAAAAATATGCACCTGATGAATGAAATTCATCTCTTCCTAAAGCAGATGTTTAAAGTATGACTGATGAATTGCATCCTAAAAGTGTCTATTTCTCTCCATTAATTATGAAGGAGGTCTATGGTAACTAGCTGAGATACTCACTTTTGTTATAAATGCTGGATGCCTAATGCTGGATGAGTCTTACGGCCTCAGATGTCCTAGTCATTCCACTGCATCACAGCTCTGCCCTATTCAGTTAAGGCCCAGATCTACCAGGCAACTAAATACATAGATAAGTTTTTGAGAATGAAAGTAATTAAATGTTCTAGAGGATTGTAGTCAAGTTGCAGGTGAATAAGTGCTTCAGTGTGTAAAATGTGGATCTTGTATTAACTACTTAGCTTGTATTGCAGGCATCTGCCACTGGTTTTGTAAAAATCTCCATCTCCCTTGTTCTTGAAGCTGCCTCCTGTCCCAGTGAAACATGCCATCCTGGCTATCAATATGCTAGTGTGCATGTAGTAGGCTTCAGGGGACCTTAGGGATTGTCAAGAAGATAGAACCAGGCTCTTACCTGAAGCACACAGTGGAAGAGCCATTTTTTCTGAGCTTGGTATTTTGGGGTCACAGCTGAGGCTGTTACTGATTATTTAAAAAATTATGGTGTTGTTTCAGATTATGTTATACTCAGTAGATGTACATTTCAGCTCAGTTTTTTGGCAGACCACTCGTGTCCACCCCCATGCCAACCCCCACCCTGCTGCTGGGGGCTGTTATAGTATCTCTTAAGCTCTCTAGAGCTGGCAAAAACAGCTACACCTTAACCTCTAGTGGGACCATTGTTGGGTCAGACTGGGTGGCACTGCAACCAATTTCTGCTGGGCTGCAAAACTGCCAGCAGACAGAATGGCACAGGGTTTTTGCAGGCAATTTGGGGGTTCCTAGAGTGGGACTCTCAGTCAATGAACAGGGGTAACTTGGTTGAGGTAGATGAATGAATGAATGACCACAGGTCAGATCTGACTTAGTCTATAAAAGCGGAGCTCCTGCCAGAAAGCCTTGGTTAGGTTTTCCTTTGGTGCACGAGGAAGCCTCCCCCCTAGGTTGGGGCGCCACCTGAGGAGACTTCTCGAGATCGAGTGACCTCATTATTGGTGAGTGATAATTCTTTTAGATATATCTTGGAGTGAGCTTTGTCCCTATTGGGCAAGTGATTCCAGGTACCTGGGGGGAGGCCTCCCTTTGTCTGAGTGAATATGCACATATGGGATTATTATCATCTGTGTTAAGACTAGTAAAAAAACCCCTTAGGAATTCTCAAGTACTTGTGCTGTAGTGCATTAATTCTTAAGTAGTTGTGCTGTAGTGTATTCTCGACCAACATCTGAATCTGTGATACTGTTTTTGATTTATTGGAGTGCTAGATGGTGTTGATTGGAGTAAATATGCATTCCTATTAAAACCCTGTGTGTTTGTGGGTGCCTCCATTGCTTCTTCAAACATTTGTTAATTGTTCATCTTACGTAAAAAATCTAGTTTTGAATGCTGTTTTTAACTTAGATATATCAGACTATAGATTTCTCTGAAAATTTTACTGGTACATGTAAAAGCACAATTAAACTAATGCTGGGAGTGAAAACCCCCCTGACAACTGAAAATTTCACATTCTATAAACATGGGGGTTTTTCCCATCACAATTATACACACATCCACAATGTAGGATGTCATGGTAATATAATAAACATATATTACTTTGAAATTTTAATAATCTTATTGAGTTACACAGCATGTTTTAAAACTTTATTTATAAATGGAATATAGCATCCAAACAATGGGAAAATTTCAAAGCTGGGTCCATTGCTGGTATTAAAATGCACTCATAATTATGCTTTTCACCATCCATTTGAGCTGACCTGTTATTTGACACTTTTGGGATGGAAAGATTCCTATTCAATTCATAGAACGTTTTCAGCTATAGTGGTTCAGCTATAGTCTGTAGCAACACGACATAGACACAACACTTATAGAAATCCTGGAATGGAGTCCCATGAAAATTAATATTCTGCTTTTTCCCTGTAGATGTCTTGAACGAGAGATTTTATATTATTTTTATAGAAACTTGATATGAACTGATGTATATATATTAAATATCACATTTACTTTATTTGCAGTATGTTTTAGCACAATGCCAACATCTTGCACACAATGCAATATTTATTTTATGTGAAGTGTAGTTATGATAATTTACATTTTTAGCACACCCTGTATATTTAAAATACCCATACTGCACAAGATCTTATTAGAGCAGTATACACGGTATATAGTACTGTTGTGGTTTTCTGGCAAGATTGTCTTTTTTTTACTCCTGAAATCAGTTTCCTATTATGCATTTTGTTGCCTGAATAGGTTGTAGGGGATTTTAAAGTGTTCTGTGCAGGCTTAGTATTGTTTCCAATGAAGTGGCTGGTAGGAATTTGACACAGCTGTAGTGCTTATGCTTGGCAAAATCATGAGTAAGTGAACATTAATTTCTCCTGGTTTCATTACAGTAGCACATCGAGGTCACTCCCAAAAGCAGCTCCCCTCCTGATGGCCCCTCTTTAAATACCTGGGAAAAATTAGTCCCAACCCAAATTGCTTACGGCACCGGCAGAGTAGGCAGGGGAAGCAAATCGTGTTCTGCCGGCTCCGATCCCAGTGTGAACTCCAACGTCGCTGCCTGGTATCGTGTCCTCACTATAAGCACTGCCAAATAAGAGATTATTTGCTGAATATCCTGACTGCAGTTAATACTTTACCTTGTAACTAGTTATTCTGCATTTTATGAATTTCTACATTTGTAACTGTAAAGGATTCAAGCAAAGTTATGGGATTCTCTTAAAAGATCTAGCATTTAACACATCCAAGCATCCTAGAACTTGTGTCTTATGCCTGAAGACTCAACGTTACTGGTTCCACAGCACTGGGAACATGTCATAATTCTTTTGGAAAGGTGGAATACCCTTTCTTTCCTGAAAGCTTTCTAAGGCTGTGAAAGTGTTCCCACACTTGTATGTGCAGCAGAAACATCAGCATCGCAGGCTGATGGCAGTTTCTGTTTACAGTGGCTGAAGTAACAAGGCTAATGAAATCATCAGGACTATGGAAATAGAAACAATATGGTGAAAATTAGGATATGGTTCTGTGGTTAGCTGGATTTAATGGCTCTCTGATGCTACCCAGATTTTTTAAATATAAATTTTTTGCTTGGGAAAGTGAAAAATACACAGTGAAGCCTTAAATGATTTGATTCTTAAGACAGACAACATTTTTTATTCTTTATACACTATGTCTAGAAGAATAGCTCCTATGTGCCAAGGTAAAGGAACCAGTCATCACCACCACCAATACTACTACTACTACTAACTTTGGATTTATATAAATTAGCTATTATCACCTGGCTTCATCTCAGCTGTTTGCTTTTATCACCACCACTGTTAAAAAACCCCAACCAATCAACAACAACAACAACAAAAGACAACAAAACCAAAACCAAACCAGCCAAATAATAATAATAAAAAATACAACAACAAAATTCTTGGAAATTTATTATCTGGCCATAGGTTTTGTCTGTTTATCATTTCACCAAAGACATGACCAAAAAAGGGGCCATAAGAAAAAGGGAAAAGGAGATTGTGTGGTTAATTTTGTAATTTTACATTTTTAGATTTTAAGTGTGTATTCTTCAGAGTAAGCTGCAGAAGGGGCCACAGAGAAGAGAATTGCTCCTCTCTCTCCAAAACATCAGTGTCCAAGTTTCCTACTTCTGTCAATAATCTCTCTCTTGGAGGAGGATTGAGTCAAAGGAAGATGAAAGGAAAAGCATTTTTCTCAGTAGCGAAGTATTTTTCTTCCCTTTGAAAAGAAAGACAGTGGCATAATTTTTGACTCCTTTTATATTGACATTTGTACTGCATATTAATTTCCCTTTTTTTGAAAATTAATGATGCTACAGCATCAAAAAGAATTGCTCAATATTTTTTTCAGAGCCTTAAAGATGCATTCTTAAGTGTTGCTTTCTTTTTAAAAATGTAACTACATGAAAAGGAAATAATGAAAACACACTTGGCACTAATTCTGCTTGAATAGAGTACATACCTGAATAGCCAAATTGTTAAAAGACATATTTCTAAAATCTAATCTTTGATCATGTCCTACAATTTGAGGAATTCACAAAAAATATAATTATTTTTTTTTCATGCTTTTTAAACTTTGGGTTTTTTTTGTATTTTCCATAGCACAATATAAAATACTTTTTCTATGTTGCCATAAACATGAACTTTCTTATTTCTCCTATGAAGTAACTTTTTTGATTTGGTTTCCATTTTATTTTGTTTTCCAGTTATCTTTGGTAACAAAATTAGGAAGTTTCAGTAGAAATTCAGGTATTCTTCTCTATTATGTGTCTGGTATGTCTGATTTGTTATATCAAAGATGACTTTAAAATGGACATCATGCAGTGTAGATTTCTGTCTCTTTACTTTGTGTGCTGTTGTTAACCAGAAAAACTGCCAGAAGTAGGAGAAAGTGGGGATTTCATTGGAAAGATTTCCTTTTTCATAGCAGCTCCAGCACCTCTGACCCATACTACACCCCCTATCTACCAGCATTCTTGCTGATTCTTTTAAACAAATGGGAATTCCAGACAGAAACAAATTATTTCCATATTGTCAGCAGATGAAATGAATCTTTCAATTAAATAATGTGTTTATTCTGGAGTTTGAAAGGGTTTTTATTGTAGTTGTTGTTATTGTTTTTAATCTACTAGAAGATTAATTTACTTTAGAACTGTTACATTAATCCCAATTCTGAACTCCTTAACTCATATTTAATTTGAAAATATCATATACAGTTAATTAAATTTTGTTTTGAGTTATTTGGAAATAAACTTCTTATTATTGATGATGTCATTAGTGCCAGGAGATATGCATTTCCTGTGAAGGGCTGTAATAACCCACTGGGATTTTTTTCCTTTTTTGCAGTCCCTGTATGATAAATTAATAATTCAGATAATTTGTTTATAAACTAGGCTGTAGGGGGACATTGCTGAACACTACAAATAAGTTTTTGATGTAGTTATAAAATTATTTACTATGCTGTTTATCATTTCTTATACCAGACACTGTTGATGAATATTCAGCATCTACATAAAGTGCAGGAAAACCTTTTAAATCATCACTAATACTGAAGCGTGAATTTTCTAATCAGTATAACTGGTGTGTGGTGTTGGAACCTATAGTGCTGGTGAATTTTTCAGATTAGGGAGTGTTAATAGATTGAAGAAGGACGGGCACTGGCAACCAGTCAAAGCCCTCATTCCTGTTTAGCACTTCTCTGGCTTCCAGGAATGAAATCATACCATGGGGAAAGAAATAGAGCTCATAGGGCAACAGGCTACCATCCACAATGGCCCCGGGCTTCCTTTGGATGGCAGGCTTGTGTCAGCCTCCGGTTCAATGGCCTTTAGACCCAAACAAACCAGGTTCTTTATCATTTGTGGCTTTGCAGTTTAACAAAAGAATGTGTAGTGTGGGGCAGCTCTGTGGATTTAAATGCATGACCCAACAATGAAATCCAAGTGGCTCATGGTTCTCTTGAACCCCATCCACTCATGCACTCGTTTTAATGGACCATAATTATGCAATTAGATTTGATGTAATTTCACACCGCATTTTCTCTGTCAGAAATAAGTGCTGATTTTGTCAGTCTACAAAGTCGCTAGTGCTTACAGAGAACTGGAAGAAATATGAGGATCCTCTTTCTCTTTGTTTCACCTTAGTTAACTAGCTGGTGTTAGAGACTCGTCTCTCATGATCTCCCATGCTCTCCTTTTTTTTTTTCTTAAAAACAGAACTAGGTTGTCACTGCAATTTTTCCTTCTATTGACTTCAGAAGGCAGCTCCTCTTTCTAGCAAAGACACAGCTTTAGGATGCAGCAGTTCTGCTGCCTCTTCTCATACAGGAGCAAGGCTCTTCTTCCTTGTCTTAACAGTGACTGGAGCAGAGGTGCAGAGGTTGCAGCACTGCAGATTAAACTGTCTGCCCCAGCCTTTTGCTGAGGACTCTCTCGTCCATGGTGGGGATGCAGAATGGAAAGCATGTCCAGCCTTCAGGAGCTGATCTCACAGTCTGACAAACTTAAGATACTCCTGTAAGTGGATCTGTGCTGGTATTGAACTGCAGACTGAAGCACAGATATGTTCATGCTCATTCAGCTACTGCCAGCAGTCAGGAAACAGCCTGCAAGAGAGGAGGATGGTAGGGCAGGCAGGAGTACAAAGTTCCTTTATCAGAGCTGGTGTATCAGAACCCTTAGAAAACCCCATGTTACAAAGAAATGTGGCAGATCTACTTGCTGAGTCTATATAATGCCTCCTATATATCTAACCTTTAACTGTAGACTGTGGTCATCATAACACCATCTGTCCTTGTATTTGGAGAACCATAAGCTATACCTGCTGAAATTCATTCTGAGCTTAAACCAAATCTAATATAAGGAGGTACAACTCAAAGTCATGCTTGCTTACACCTGTAGTGAATTTGATACTGTGTTTATCCATTGACTTGTACTAAATATGTTGTCTGAAACAATTAAGAACTAACCCAGTCTGAGGCAAACCTCTGAAGCCTACTCAAGTTAGGTGATTTATGATAATTTTCATTGCAATTGTTCTTTTCTGTGCTTGTCTACAGTACCTGCAATACACTCTCAGAATCTTTCTGGTTAATCTGTTTCCATAAATGCTTTACCACTGCTGCTGGTAGCTCACGTAAAGTAAGCTGCAGAAGCTTTATACTACCTAGCAGAAGTACTGGTGGCAGTACAGTGTCAGCAGCAAGTAGCTGAGTGTAGGCAACAGAAGCTGCTGGAGAAGCAAATTAAATGCTCAGATGGCTAGACCATGTGGCTGTGACTGTCTGTTGACACTTCGACTTAAACAGATTTCAAGTTAACCCTGGTATGTCCTCAAGGCCAACAGTCTCTGCAGTGACAGCAGTGTAGACATCTCAGGAAGGAACAAAGTAAACTCACATCTGATGAGGCTAACTTTTAGCAAATTTGTCTTCTATTTTATCATTGCAATATGTATTTATAATATTATATCAGAATTTCATGTTATTTCATGTAAATTTACTTGGTTGTTTTGAGAAAATAAATATATAAAATGCCTAATCATGTTAACTTATTATACAGCTCTTACATAAACAAATTAATTGCTTATGAAATAATTACATTGCAATATCATATTAAAGGTAGGGCAATTTAAGAATGGTCTATAAATTGTGCACTCTGCTGGCTGCATTAATGGTACTTCATATAGAAATGCATGTTATTTCAGTTGGAAAAAACACTTTGTAATAAAGTCAGAAACATAATAACTTGGAAAGACATGTCAAATTATAATTTAATTGGTCTTTTAATAAAATCTTGTTCATTAATAAGTATGAAAAAATAACGGCAGGAAAAATAGAACTGCTGGTTCATTTAATCCTACTTGGCAACCACTTTCAGACTTTGCCAAAGTATTGGCAAAAATGCAAGGCTAGTCTATCTTCAGCACTGAAGATAAGATGAGATACAGATATAAGAAATGGAACAAACTATTTGCAATAAAATGTTTGGTATAGGAAGAGCTTGATTTTCTCGCGGGTATTTTTTGGTGAAGTGCTTTGCCTGCACTAGACGCGAAACCCAGGGAAATAAAAGCAGCATTAGATGGAACCTATGTATTTACACCATTGACCTTGCAGTCATAAGATGCAATTATTTTTTTTGATCACACCAAACTGTTTTTGCATTTTATTGGCAGCTATGCTTGAAAAATAATGGAAACTGCCAGAAAAAATGGGATTCTTTAGCTGAGGGGATGTCAGTAACTTGAGAAATCTCAGAAACCACACCAAATATTTATTAATATTTCTATTGATGTAATGTTGCTTGCTGTAGCTGTTAAACCTTTCACAATCTCTTTTTTTGTCTCTATGGGAAGTAAAAGCACAGGTCCTGACTCGCTTTATACTCAGGCAAACATCTTTCATCTTCCAGACATCTGTAAGAATAGATCCGTATATGATAATAGTCCAACCAATATACTGAGAAGAATATAATCAGATCCATTCTTTTGTTAATTATTTCACAATATTTTGTTTTTATAATGCTGAGACATTCTATCTTGAATTATCAAGAAATGTCATATAAGATATCAAGCCTTTCCAACACAATATGCTTCCTGTGATTATCTCATTGTATGTTCTAGGAGGTATTTATCTCCCTTGTAAAATCACCATGTAACAGTACAATTGACAGCTTCTGTTCAGCAGAAGAAGCAGTTTATATAGGCGGGTCAAGGCTAACAGATACTGGCAAAGCTTTGTGAATAAGTTTGTAATTCTTCTTCTGATTATCCATAACTTAAAGGCACTTGACATAATGATTGCAAGGTTCATATTTTCTGTTTACAAGCTACACAATAAGCTAAGTAAAAGCTATGTCTACTTGGAAATAATATATAAAATAATATTGTAATCACTCTGTACATAGTATTATTAAACACTGAAATAGTCTATACTGTTCTCTCATGACTGTGGTCTGACTGGCCCCTGTGAATGTTGATTCTTTGAGCATGTATCTTCACAGTTTTTCATCCATATGTCCTCTTTAAGCACATTGTTATAGCTCTGACCTCTCTGACACTTTTAAACTCCTGTTGTTCTCAAAGGTTCTTTACATGCCAAGAATTTATCCATGCAACTGTTTTTTCCTTTTTTTTTTTTTTTAATGAATTATTTTTAATAGCTTAAGAGTTTGAGTCAGCTTAAGCTTAGGATTTCTACTGAAATCAATGAGAAATAGCAGACTAATTATTGAGTAATAATTGTTCCTCAATAACCATGGCAAGAACAATCCACTTTAGAAGTCCCAGAATTTGGCTTTTCTGTCTCAAAATCATGGAAGAATAAGTGCACCAGTCAGTTAGAAGAGGTGTGAATAATGACTGCAGCTGATGACACAGACCTCAAAACCAGGAGTTTTCCAAATAGCTACTTATTAGCTGCTATTATCCAATCAGAATAGAGAGGATTTTTTGGTACGGAAATGTTTCATAAGCATAAGCCTGACACAATCCTTTCAAAGCTGTTCCTTATGTTCTTTTTCTGAGTGTATGGCAGTATACAGTGGATCTGTTTATTTTCCAGAAATTAGCTGTGTTTTCACAGTTTGGAAATGTTTCTAGAAAATTATTGTTCAGATAGATACTGATCTATAGCATATTTGGAATAGTGAACGATGTGAGTTAGCATTATTGCAGTTTTTTATTATATACTCGCTCTGCACTTCTTTCACAGCAAGAATCTAATAATATAATGTGTGTTCTGAAGAACACATTAAAATGACATTATGCGATCAGGATGCCAATTATAGTATGACTAAAGACTAGCTATCAAGCTACAGAAAGTCAATAATTGTGCTAATATAAACATAATGTTTGTATGTCTTTAGTAGAAAAGAATGAATCCCATTTTATTACTCACATACGATTATTGACAAAACACTTAGGGATACATTTTCAAAGTGTTGTATAGGTTTTTAGCTGCATGACTCCCATTTAAGTCAATAAGAATCACATAGTTAAAACCCCATGCAACACTTTTAAATATTATGAGAGAAACCTCTCTGTTATGGTTTAGCTGCACAAATAATTTTATTCTCTAGTAGTTCTTCAGCATGGCAAGCTAGTAGTGTTGGCTTTCAGTAGTCTTATAAAAAACCTGGCATCTACACGCCTCCAAATATGGTGGTCTATTTGTATGTAGATTTAAAAAAACCCCACCCACAACATTATTTCTACTTCTGTTGTTCCTTTCATCAGGTTATGGGCAAGTGTTTCAAAGCTATTAGTTAAATATGCTTCAAATAACTTCTCCAGGTAGGTACACTAGTAGCTGCCACCTTTGGTGGCTCACCCTAGGAGACAAGGTGAGTCAGTGGAAGAAGAATTGAAGCAGCTCAGCTCCAGGTCCTTGGTCCCTTGTTCCATCTACAAAATATTCCCAACCCACCAAGATTCAGCATTCAATAGTAGGTAAAGCATATGAAATGCTAACATTAATTGGAAATGGCACTGGAGTGACCTCACTTCAGTCTACTGAGGTCTCATATTGCTTCTTCTCACTTATTAATTCATTAATTAGTTTAAAAGGGCTAATGGAAAACAAAAATATTTCATTCGCGAGGGCAGATTGCTGCTGAATATTTTTTATATTTTTTTTTATTATTCATACAAAATCATAGGTGTTTAACAGACAAGTAATTGTGGAGGTTTTTGTTGTCAACATAAACATAATCCAGGATATTTCACCACAAATAAGCTATAAAAACCCCATTTTATGATAAGCTCAGTAGATTGTCAGCCATCACAGCGCAAACTTTCAGTATGCATTGGTGACATCAGCAACTTGTAGCAACAGTGGAATGGCATATGAAATTTAGTTCTCTCTTAGGCAAAGGGAGAGATTTGAACATGCTCTCTGTTTATATAAAGAAGCATATAATTAAATTAGTGGTCAATATTAGTACCTAACCAGAGAAACAGTAATCACTGTTTTTCTGTAAATGCTTGAAGAACTGAAGAATTTTGAATACTTTTCCCTTAGCTAGGATAGTAAATTCATCAGTCTGAAGGTGTTGGGAATTTTTAGAGCTTTTTTTTGAATATGTGTATGGATTGTTTTGTGCCTGTTTTTGATTCATTTTAGCCCTAGAAACTCATAGCCTTCCCTGAATGAAAGAGAATTAACTTTATCTGGCAGACATAAGTTTATTCTTCTGAATTAAGATTCATTCAGATTCCCATGAACTGTAACTGGCTGATTTATTAGCAAAAATGTTAGACACACCAAGGTTTCCTTAGACTAGGAAGTCTAAGGTCGTGCATAGTAAAAGTCGTAATGATTTGGAGTTGTCACAAAATAAACCTAGAATTCAATAAGATTCCCCTTACCATTCCAGTATATTACATTTAATAGCAGCAGATATCTTTCTTATTTCACTGCAGTAGTATTATCATGCACTAAGACAAAAATTGTTTTTCCTAGTCAATTGTACCTTTGTGCCTTTGTTACCTGTATTTCTGTCGACATTGAATGCATTACCCATTGTTAAATGATTGATAAAAATTGTTAAATAAGGCAAACACTATATTCAGTGTAGTGTAATGAGGCCTATCAAGCAGGAGAAATACTTCCCAGCATGATATTAAAATTAAATGTAGCATTTTAAAAATTCTTGACATAAATAAAGAAGCTATTTATCTGGACCAATGCTTTTTCTGTAAGCCCAGTGTTCTGCATAAGTCATTGCCAAAGCATAGATTTTATTCTGCAAGATACTTTCATTTGCATCTCAAATGTGTTTTGAACTTGCAACCACTAACCCTAACATAGTTCACAACTGCATGGCATTTTCTTTCAAGAGCTGTAAGAGATCTTATATTCCTATCTCAGCTGCAGCTTTGCATTTCTATTGGACTGATTTTGCTTGGTCTGGTTTGTTTGGTTTTTCACATGAAATGTGTGACATCTGCTCATTTTTAGTTGGCATGGTAAACACAGTATTATTTCTGACTAAATTAAAATTTTAATTTTAGCAGATGTCTCTATGTGCATGGTTACTCACAGGCCCTCCTTTCTTCCCCAGTTGCAGTCAAGGACATTCCCAAGCTAAAGCAGTCTATCAAGCCTGTAGGCAAAAGGCATGCAGTACCTGTATCCACCAGATTACAAGAAAATGAGGGAGTATCACCTCCAGTTGTCTTTTGTTCTTTTTCCTGATGACAAGCTAGTCCTGCAAAGATGATTCCTTTGAAATCAGTTTCCATTAAGCCTCAAAAGCAGACTTTTGGGCCAGTATCTGCAGTATCTGCCTACCGCAATTACACAGCCAGTATAAGATATATGTGTAAATACTATGGACTGTTTTTTTTTTATTTTCAGTCCCTGTTTTTGATCTTTTTAATGATGTTGCCTTAGTCTTTTGAAACTGACCTTAAACACCAAATTCTCTGTCATACCTTATTGAGGCTTGACATGTTTTTCACAGAAACTTTCATTTTCATGTAATTCGTAATGTTTCCTGTTTTGTTAGATAATTTTCTCTGTTTTCAATACATTTATTAATTTTTTAGTTATTCAAAATATTCCTTCAAATGTTGCTTTAAGACCATGGATCAGCATTTAAATTCCTTAGGACAAATAGAATAGAATAATCTGTAAAAGAAGGAATTATTAGCAATGTCTTTGAAAATCTGAGATCTTCTTCTGCCTTAGCTTTCACAACTCCTTTCCATGCTATGTGTTCTTCTCAGAGAAGTCTCTCAACTGCTCTTTTTCCTTTGGTAGTTTCTTCTCCTTGGCTTGTGATACACAATACTTCAAAGTTGTGATTTTCATAAATTCTGATTTTCCTCTTAGTTCCCTCTCTCTTTTAATGAGATCTTGTTTCCTGAGAGAATTTCAGCTACGTCAAAAGGCAAATGGTTCACAAATTCCTTTTCTTTTGGTTGATACCCATTCAGTCTTACATAGGAGCCTACTTTCAGAGCTGTTTTTAGTTTGTTGCTCTTCATATGAAGGTTCAATCCAGTAACAATGAGCTATTTAACTAAAAAATGGCAACAAACTAAACCCAAAATTGTATTACATCTTTTGCTGTCAAAGACCAATCTATATTCATAATTCCAAACCATCCAGGGACACCTAAGCAACATAGCTTCAAGTAGTTATCAAAACATGTCCCAACAGCAGTTTACCACACCAAAAGTGAGGCTTCTTTCCTTCTTTCTGTAAGTACATTACGTGCCTAATCTTATCTAATGACCTCCAAATCTGTAATGTATTTAACTTCACTGAAACTTTGTGAAACAAGCATCCTATAATTCAACTAAGGTTCAGTGAGATTAATTGGTTTAGGAAAGGCCGCATAGGAAGATGATGGCAGAGAGAGTAACAGATCATAAATCCTTTAATTAACAAGGTATAATAATATATATATATTCTCTGTTCATAATTGCATATACACAGCAGGCCCACGATTTAATTTTCCTTTTTGGTTCTGAGGAGGATTTTTTTTAGACCTCAACAAAAGCTGTTTAATGTGAAAAAACTGAGACAGCAGTGATGTTTAGCTGCTTTCAATGTTATGCAGCAGAGGATTCACATTTTTTCAGGATTAAAGATTTTGAGCTTAAATTTGTAGTGCTTCTATGAATCTGAATCTCAGTGATTTAAGAATTTAAGTTCAGTTTTGAAAGCAGGAAAAAAACCCAAAACCCATAAGAGCCTAAGCCCTTTCTGGCTTTCAGCAAATTTTAATACTGTATTCACCAATAAACATAATAATTTTTAACATTATGTTATTATCTTTCAGGTAGAAGACAACAGTGATTTGGGAGCACAGAAACCAGCTCTAGGTAGTTACATAACGCTTATGTCCTTTCTAAATATAGGACTCATGTCCCTGAACCCTCTCCATGTATGATTTACATGTTCTTAAGCAAATACCTCCAAAACCCCACAACCTAAGGATGGTCTGTTCTATCTTCAATAGTAATGCTTGTCCAGTGATATACTTAAATTTTTAAAAATAATTTAGAGAAGTGGGAGTATGACAGAAGCAGAATATTCATTTTTTTCTCAAGTGAATGTCACAGTCATATTTATCCAAACTAATGATTTTTTCTAATGCAATTAAAGATTTTATCTTTTCTACTTC
>NW_009954407.1:1291533-1358021 GCF_000747805.2 Chaetura pelagica
AGCAGGATAAAATTAAGGTTCCATTTTCACATTCCTTATACTTCCACATAGACTCATCTCGGTGGCTGTGCATTTTTTAGGGATTGTAGGTTATTATTCTTGCAGAGGAGAGAATTATGTGAAATCTTCTTCCTCTTTGAAGAATTCAATACTAGATTTCAGCATTCATTAAAAAAATTATCTAAATAATCAATTTCAAAAGGTTTTGAATTCATATTTGCTTCTGTATTTTCCTTTAAAAAGACTGATTACTGTACTTTTGAAAGGAATTGTCAGCTGCCTCTTCCTGGAGGTTTTAATTTACTATAAATTTCCAGTAAGTATATAAAAAACAAAGTATCTGTTAATCTGTAATTACCTTCTCATGTTTATTTGGGTGGCATTGGCTTGGATGTGAAATGCAAATAGTGTCAGGGTGTCAGAGATACCCTGTTGTTTGAATACATTGCTTTTTATTTTCTTCTTCAGGAGAAAAAAATAGGAAATTAAAATCCTCTTTCCATTCACAGACTATGAGCCTCTCTGACAAAACTGGTGAAAGAAGCCCCGAGTGGTTCTCCTGCTGACCTAAACGTGAATTTCTGCCAGGGTTGCCAGCAACAAAGCAGGAATTGTGTTTTGCAAAAAAAAGTGGTTTTGTTCCAATGTTATGTTTTGTTTGGGCACTGGGACGGTTGGAACTTTCACTTATACAGGGTATAAATGGCATGGGATTCAAGAGCCTATTTATGCCATAAAATATATCTGACAAAAGATCCAGGAAAAAAAATTAAAAACTCAAAGCATGTGTACCAAGAAAATCTGTGGATTGTTTGCTTAAAGTAGACTACAGCAGTGCCCCAAGTGAAGATGTTACATTATTACAAATAAGCAGCCATGCATGTTAATTTAGGAATCCAAAGAATGACACCATCTTGACAGGAGTTGAAATAGTCAGAGCACAGATCTCAAAAGCTAGCAAAGTTGTCTACAGCAGTCAGTCCAGCAACGGAACCTGCCGTGTCAACACTGTTGAAACTATGGCCATCTTCAACCATTACAGCAGACATCAAAGATGTTTTGGGGAGGAAAAGCAGATGGTATATGTTTTCCCCAGTCCTGTCCTACACAGGTCTCAGATTTGTGTAGTTGCGTGTTCTCCTTCCAAGCCACATTGACTTCACTTGCAAGGATTAAGAATGGGGTTTTTTTGTTTGGTTTTGTTTTGTTTTGTTTTTTAAGGTTCTGTTAGGAAAGTAGTGTTTCTTGCCATAAAGTTACACTTGTTTTCTGCAGATTTTTATTTAGCACAATCAGATTGGCTTTGTAATAAAATCCAACAGGTTTCCCGGTTGATTTTGATTTAATGGATGCCTTTGGTAGAGGGCCTAAGGGTAGGCTGGCTCTAGCTATTTATCTTTATATTGGGTAGTTTATATGTTTTAAGAAAGTGACAAATGGCAGCTTTAAAAAAACCTCATTATTGTAATTGATTATTATAGGGAAACCTCAGAAACTTTATGAAAGAGAACCGTATTCTCCAAGTGTCTTACTTTTAAACCAGACTTGTAATTAGAAGAATTCATAAATATTTATCACATTAGGAGAGTTTCAGTAAGTTTAGAATAGAACCCTGGAGTCACTTTATTGTCTTGTGTTAAAATCACATACCTCAGTGTATATCATGCTAAATTATAGCTAATATAGGCAGGAATTTATTTTACTTTCATTAATGTGATTAATCTCTCAAACATTTAAAAATTAGACCAACATTTGCAGTCATTACCTTGCTGTCAATACTTTAAGAATACATCTGGAAGACAGAGACAACATTTCTGGTCTGTTTTTAGGAGAGACAATTAACATTCTAGAAACTCATGCACTATTTTCAGAGATGCTGAATATGAAAAATGATCACTGATTTCAAGCATAGGAAAGTTCATAATCATGTCCTAACTTGAGGAGAGTATCAGTCTCTTCTCCCAAATGACAAGTGATAGAACAAGAGAAATGGCTCCAAGTTGTGCCAGGGGAAGTTTAGGCTGGATATTATGAAAAAATTCTTCACCAAAATGGTTGTCAGACACTCGAACAGGCTGCCCAGGGAAATGGTGTAGTCACCATCTCTAGAGATATTTAAAAGACATGTAGACGTGGTGCTTAGGGCTTAGTGGTGGACTGGGAAGTACTGATTGACAGTTGAACTTGATTATCTTAAAGGTTTCTTCCAACCAGAAAAATTCTATGATTCCATGAGTTGCTGCTGTCCCTGTGTATATAAAAGTAAATATTCTGCAGTCAGCTCTTTATTAACTTGTTTTCTGAGTTAGATCTGCATTATATGACTCAGTTTGATTATTAAGGAGGATACATTTCATGTTCTTTATATGAAAGAAAAGAAAGGGCTGCTTGGAATAAACCAAAACTGAGCTGAAAAATAAAAAATACTTGCATAACCATATAGGTTGCTATGGTGTGTTTATGTACAAAGACTTAACAATTTTTTCAGGACAGACAAGGTATTTTTGCAATATGGCTTCTCAAGAATAATCTGCCATGGTATTTCTTTCTTTTAACTGGTTTTCCTTGTGGTAACTCTCAGCATTTATGTTTTTTTCTCGCATGGCATCAAAGCCTGCATTCAAAGGAGTGTATAAGAATGTCATTTTTAATTTCTAAAAAGTAAGTTTCTAGCTTATAAAGTTGGTGTGAAAGATTGACTTTGCCATCTTTGTTACTTGTAAGTCACAAAAGTGAGACAACAAATTAAATAACTTCAAAATTTGCTCTCTTAAAATTTTTGTTATTTTTAAGAAAATCATATATTTTTAGAACAATTTAATGACATTTTAACATATGAAGTTGACAATGTCATAATATATCTTTCTTTAAATGTATTACTGCTTTAGATAATGTACTACATATAAATTTACATATATCCATAACAGGAATAAACCACAAAATCTGAGAAACAATGTGAAGTTTTCATAAGCAAAGACGTTTTGACTATCCTAGGCAGACAGGTTCTAAAAACAAACCCATAATAATTACTTTTCTTTCCCCACAGCCAGCTACATCTTTTTACCATTAAAGTTTTTCATTTTCCAAGTTTACTTCAGTCTGTAAACCCCTCTTTAAACATGAAATAAAAATCATTGTTCCTTTGGCAACTGTATAGTATCTTTGTTGAAAGCTGCTTAATTCAAATATTCTGCTCACAAAAATGTTACTTGGCAGCTTGATGCATACAGTTAAAGTGAATGATATCTGTTAATAGCAGAAAAAAAAAATCAAATAATAGAACTTTTTCAAATTAGCTAGTGTTTTAGATTGATAAACGTCAGGTAAACAATAAAATGTACAAAGTCTAACCCTTTGAGTTCTTTCATCCATATAGTAAGTGAGAAAAGAGCACATTGGCATGTGGTAGGATCAGGCCAGGAGATTTCAAAATGTAATGTAAACATACTTTGAGGTGCAACTGATTTGCTTCAGTTGCTCAAAGGTAGTGTTGCCTCAGTGGATGGACTTTTTTTTCTCTGTTTTTGTTTTGCTTAATTAGCTGTTTTGAAGTTTTATCTGAAACCAAAATACACTCTACTAAAACTCTGAAATGAATCAAATAGCTTACAATAACAGTGGAACAGTGCGTTAATGCACTGGAATAATGCTAACTGAAATAGATTCTCTCTGAAAATGCACAACCATACAATGTAACAAATTCACGTTTTTCTCTTATTAGGTTTGATTTGTACATATGTGCAAGATTTGTAACTAACTCTGAAAATATTAATTATTATAAAAATAGTGAGGTAGAACAGAATAGGGGATCACTGAGTTTTTTCTCTTCTGATCTATAACTCAATGGTTATTTCTTTACCTTTTTTTTTTTTTCTTTTTTTCTTTTTAATTTAGGAACTATTGGCAACAAGATACTGAAATAGATTTGGCTTACCTGAATCTCACATCCAACTGTTTGCCTAATTTCTTGGTAGGCAACAAATACTATATGAGTTCTAGAAGCAATATACTATTTGAATTTAAACTTCTTCTTTTTTTTTTTTTTTCCAGCTGATCCTGCTAAGTCTTGCATTCCTTTTACAGATAAACTCTTAAAACTGTTGCTGTGTGCAAGAATTTCAGACCACATCACACTGTGTGTAGACATAGCATTGCAATTCCACGGAAGTTTGCCAGACTTACCTGTTTAGAAAAGAGCTAAACCTCAATACATAAAGGAAGCAAGACTTTCATCATTCTTTTCTCATTTCCCACAGGGAATTTTCCATAGGAAATATATAGTGCATTCTTGCATATTCCTAGATTTGGCTGACTGGGAGCCCAGACTGGCGAATGCCTTGCATTCATTGGCCTCAGTGTAAAGAAGGCCTCATGGTCCTGATTTCTGGAATCTGATTCATATCATCTATCATCACAACACTGAAAATTAGGTATCTAAATTTGAGCTATTCTCTCTTTGTTTCCTTCAGGGAGAATATTTCAATCCTCAAAGCAGTTAGGCTGATCAGTCGTTAGGCATGGTGGCTGGAATATCAAAAGATGACCTGCAAGTCTAGTGTGAAACATATTTTCTTCTCATCTGAGTCCATACTTTTCTGGTGGTAGTGTTATATTTACTATGTACTTTAGGGGGAAAAAATAAAGGAATAATTCCAATCCACATTACAAACTGAATAGGGACCACAGTCCAATGATTGCAAAAGGGCTGCTATGCCAACTCATCACTTGATTACTGAGAGCTATGCTAGTATGGAGATGCTATTTGCCTTTCTTCTAATGTATACTGGCAGAAAACTAGCAAGAACTCAATCCTCATTTAGTGCAATTTCTTGTGCATATATTTGCCTGTATTAACAGCAATATTTTATGCTTAAGGGACAGAATTTTCTCTCATTAACCCTGCAGAGGTTAGGGGGATGTACAGAAACTCTAGCAAGCATTAATTTTGTATCATTTGCTTACAGAAGTTTTATCAGGCATTTCCAAGATGCAAACCAGTGTCATATGGAAATGAATTCAGCAATATGATATTTTCACAGTGTAAAATGTTTATTAGGAAAACATATGCTCATAGTACATGTGTTCCCATGTCCTAATGCACTTTTTACAAGGATTTTTCTTTTTAACCTGTTACTTTACTCTTCTGTTTTTAAAAGTTGATTCATTATTATTAAATAAAATCAAAGAGGTGAAGAAAACGACATGTGGCAGCTCTTTTTGTTGCTATCATCTTGTTTTATTGTTTGAATGCCTCAGAAGGTGTCTAATGCACTTTTATTGAGCAAGGAATAGAATGTCTTTAAAATCCAGGTGTTGACCACATGTTTATCAGACTTTCCATAAACAACAAAGAGTTTTTCTTTCCATATCTGCTTTCTTTGTGAAAACCTGACTGAGCCTTGCAAATATGTTAATCCATGTCTGCAAAATCTTCAAGCTCTTGATTTGATTCATGCATGCTAGCAAGGGTCAAACTGAGGGGAAATAGTAAAGCAGCATTTCCTCTGAGGTGCTTATATTGCTCATGCCTTTGTATATTGCTACCAGCAAGAATGGTGGCAGGTTTTCACTGCTGAGGATTAAAACTAATATAATGTTTCTAAACTAAAAATGGTAGGATGCAAAGTTCAGATCCAAATTGCAGCTTTATCAAATTACTTTTCAGATACAGTGATTGGAATTTGTTTAAAATATAAAGAGTTCATATCTAGCTTTTTGAACTGTTCTCATATTTGTTAAGCACTGTTTTTTGAGCATACTGTGAGCCTGAAAAAGAGCCATAATTTATAAACAGACCTCTAATTTTGTACCTCTTTTTATCACACCTTTGCTTGCCAAGACAATAAACTCCAGATGAAAATAATAGATTTTGGATATCCAGCAGCCATTTCCTGCTCCTGGGAATATCTGTTTCTGCAAAATATTAGTTTGCATTGTATTTATTCAATTGACAATTCTTATATAAATATATGTAATGTACATATTAAAAAAAGAGAATACTGAAGCAGAACACTGTAATAAATATGGATTTTTAAGATATTATATAAAAGAAAAAGCAGATAGGTCTTGAACTTGCACCAACTACATGAATGTTTGTAATAAAAATAATCTTTATTTAATTAATTATTATCCTTCTTACAGCTCACGAACAGGTACTTTGCAATAAAAAGGAAGAAAGGACACCTTCTCCTAGAAAGACTGTAAGAAGAGGTGATGAAGATTTAAAACAGTAAAGCTATGGAAAGAAAATTATGCAATATTTATTGTTTAATAGATATCTTTTCCTTCCTTCCTTCCTTCCTTCCTTCCTTCCTTCCTTCCTTCCTTCCTTCCTTCCTTCCTTCCTTCCTTCCTTCCTTCCTTCCTTCCTTCCTTCCTTCCTTCCCTCCTTCCTTCCCTCCTTCCTTCCCTCCTTCCTTCCCTCCTTCCTTCCCTCCTTCCTTCCCTCCTTCCTTCCCTCCTTCCTTCCCTCCTTCCTTCCCTTCCTTCCTTCCTTCCTTCCTTCCTTCCTTCCTTCCCTTATATTTAGACTCTACGTAATCTAAACATTTGCTGATTAAAGGTAGGTTTTCTAAATATTAACTATGGAAATTTCTTTCTCAATATAGGCAACACTACATAACTGAAGAGTCAATTGTTCCTATTGCTTGCAATTTGGACTTAAACTCCAAGTTAATTGTGAACAAAGAAGTCTTTGGACTAAAAGCTAGAGGTAATGTTGTGCTATCTATGGTGACGTCCTCTTGTCTGAAAAAAAGTAGTATTTTCTACAAATAGGCAACAGGCACATGGCCTGTTGGATCAGGTTACATCAGGTTATGTTAAGTTAAATGATATGACATGCCCTGCAGTGACCTGAGGCAATGCCATCTTGTGTTACCTTCGTAAGGAAATACTGTTCTTTATTAAGCAAGTGAAGAAAAGGTTAATCGTTTCTAGTCATAAAGAGTTTCTGTGCTCTCTGTAAGCAGAAGCAGTCAATGGCAAGTCGTCTGTTCTTCTTATTTTCTTTCAGCTAATTTTAGGGACTCTAAATCCCATATGAATTATGTCTTACTATTATTTACTAGTTGGCATGTACTTAAAAAATCTAATTTAGTATATTCCAGAATACACACAGAAAAGAAATTCCTGTAGTGCTACAAAGAGGTGTACTACTCGGAGAGTGAATAGACAATAGCACCTATTTGGTTATGGAAATGAGAAATTTTGCAAAAGGGATATTAAATAATCTTCTTAGATGGAAATGCTTAGTGTTGGAAGCCTAACTATATTTATACATTTTTATGCATAGACTGGTCATTATTACTCTTCTACAGTTCTTATAAGCTTCTTGCTTAAATAGTACATTATGAAAATGAGCTATTGCAACTGCAAAATATGATAAAACTGAGTCTACAGTGTGACCCTATCTATGACTCTATCAGGATAGGTAGTCTCAATAAGGAAGTCTTGAGTTATTGCATTACGGGATATTATCAAAGGAACCCATTGTATTTGGTCATTCAGTGTAATGATCCTTAATATTATTTCCTATTGATACATTCGACATGTAAATTCACTTTTAAAAGATTTCCACAAAGAAAGTGAACAGTATTACACAGGTACAGCTATCTACTGATTTTACAGTAAATTACTGGTGCATGGTACAGAATGTAACCTCTTGGTTATATTCTGCAGTAAAAGGAATGGGTTAGAGAGGTTTTTATGCAAATTAATAATGCTCTGTGCTGGAAGCCTAATTGTACTTTTTATTGTTGGACAAGTCAATACTGCTTTAATACACATTTTATAAGCTTCTTGCTAAAATTGTATATGAAAGGGATTAGTTCCCATAGATGAAAGGCATAATCTTAACAATGAGGCCACATAAGCAGAATGGTTGAAGTACTGATAAAGGATTTGTTAGCTCCAACATAGAATAAGTCTTATTAGTCTTATTAGTCTCCACTGTTTGACCCACTACAGTTTATTGTATGAGTCATATATACTAAGTGATGGAATGAACAACAGCTACTCTAACTGTATTCTGGCCAGATACAATAAATAGAAATGTGTGAAGTACCTTGCTGTAAACCAAAAATAACATAAAATAATTTTTCTTTAGTTATTCTTGAATGAGGAAAGCAAAAAAAAAAAAAAAGCCATTTTTAAAATGAGCTATTTTATAAAAAACTATGAAGTGGCACATCATGAAGGAGGCTGGAAGACAAGGTCAAGGTTCAGGTTTAGCTTGCTGTCTCACTTGATCTAAATCTTCCCACATGCTCAACAGTGCTCATTATCACCAATAATAAAATTCAGATGTTGAAGAACAAGAGTTCAGCTCATCAGAGGAAAATCTGAAGAAAATTATCTTCAAAATGTAGGTTTGACATTAGAAAAAATGTCGTTTGTTGTGCATGTTTTCCTGGACAATCCTTGCATTATAAGTTAACACCAAATACAAAGCTGTATTTTTCTGTATTGTGGTAGCAACAGCAGGGACAGAGACAGTGAAAAAAAAAAATGAAAGTATAGGAGTCAACTGTAAACCAAAGGCTTCTAAGAAAAAGGGAGTGAGTCCCAGCCCTATAAAATAGAAAAACTGAGAGGTTGAAGAAAGACCAAACTGATATTTAAAAACTTCTTGGTATTTCCCAGCTTCAAAGAATTAATCAACTTATATAGGAATGACTGAATGATTATAGCATACAAAATAGAGACCATAGAAAAGTCCAGCTGTAAATCTGATGAGGCCTGTGTGGCCTTCAGTTATGTAATCTTTTTGCACCATATGCTGGATCATACAATACTAATGGGAGGATGAATAGACATGAGCCTCATCCCCTCTATGTCTGAAGAAATGTGCTAAATTATATTAATATTTCTCGTAATTCCAAACAACAGATTATTGTTCTATCTCTGCAATGCTCTTATTAATTTCTGCTCTTCTTTACATAACCATGTGGTGGAGAAAATCCTGGCTGTGGTTACATAGAATAGTTTTTGGACGGGCTTTTCATTCAAACCATGCTAACTGACCTCTCCCAGTATTTCACATATTACACTCTGTGTAGCCATGCCTTTTAGAGCAAACGCACTTCTATCCTATTTCCAGGGCTGATGTTACCCAGCATTTGCAAGGTAAAATATTTGCACATTTGACCTTTCCTTGTCTCCTGGAAAGAGTCTTATCTGTGAGCCTCTGGTACAAATTAGTATTTACCATCAAATTGCTTATTAGTTTGCCTTGTCTAAAAGGTGCCCTAGGTAGACAGGTATCTTTATGTTCTTTCCTGCCCTTATCACTCATCATGCCAGACTTACTTTAATTTTTCATTTAAAAAACAAACAAACAAACAAAATGTATTTTTTGTCTTGTTTTAGTTCTTGGTCTAGATTTCCAAATAAAATCTACTTTTCTCTGAGCCTGAACTGACTCACACTCATGCAGTCCCAGTGATACCGAAAATGGAAGCACACAGCCGTTATTTGCCCTAATAACACTTGCAGTTCAAGACTCAAATGAAGCATTTCAGAACAGCAATTGCAATACTTTGTGTAATATGAGCTTTTGGCAAGCCAGAGGATATGACAATATCAAATTGCCAGAGAAATTGAAGACATTCTACACTCTTTTTAACAATATATATAAGGCAGTCACAAAACAGATATTTATGGGAATGAGGGGGAGGAGGATGAAGGGGAAGATCAGCAGTTTACATAGGCCCTGTGTCTCTTCCTCACAGTGTAAACAATAATTCATTTTATCTAGGTTTAGCAGTTGAAAAGATAGGCATCCAGGTTTAGCAAGTCATCTGGGTTTCCACTACAGTCAATGAAGAGAGTCAGGCTCTTCCAGAGCTAATTTATTCCATTTTAAATACATTATAGATGGGATTGATTATTCTCTGGAGGCATCTATTTCTCTCCATAGATGATTAACTTAAACAACTAACTTTTCAGCAACTAAGAGCTGATGCTAGCTGAGATGAATTCCCACTCTTTTTGGATAGTGAGGACTTCATCTTGTCCACTACTTTATTTATTTCTTCCATTTTTCTATGTGGCTCTTCTCATTCCCCAGTCAATTATGTTCAACAGATGATCAGATTCTACTCTCTCTTCCTCTCTGAAATGGTTTGCATGTATTTTACTTTAGATGTAACAGAGTTTTACATCTAGTGTCCACATTCTGTTAACGATATGTATGAGGAGGTAGGGTGTTTTCCAGATCAAGTCCAAGTTGCCTAGGAGTAGTAGAGTGGATCTGCAGATTTAGGTTCATTTTCTTGTTTGCATAAGAAGGTCAATTTTTAATGGATAAATTGTTAAATCTTTGTGGTTTACAGATGCCCTTTGCACTAGTCCTGTTAAATGGTTATTGTCATTTGATATTTCATGGAGAGAAACAGACACATCTAGACAGCAATTCAGATATTAGATAGAACGGACATTTCTTCTCCAACCTCTGTTTCCAAAAGGGTTTATATTCTTAGGGGATTTTGTTTTGAGCAGCACTCAGACGTAACAGACAGAGGCATTATATATAATCTTCTCCTTATTTTTCATACTGCAGACTCTCATAGCAGAACTTACTGGAAATCTGTTCATCATGTGTTTTTTGACATAACCCATTCAGCTGCTTTGTTGATAGTGTTTGAAATTTATTTTACATTGATTTTGAAATATTTGCAGTAGGAAAGTTACTTCAGATAAAATGGTGCCTCAGTACAGTTGGTCTGTTCATTTAAGCAATGTTAACATTGCAAATTATATTTTTAAAGGCTGAAAATACTAAGTATTGAAACCTGTGTCATCGTTTTAGTAATTTAAAACACACTAAGCTTTATGGATCTCAAAATAGTTTCCAAGTCCGTAACAGTTTCAAACTCAGCTAGGTGTCAATTTTTAGTGTTCAACATTTTATTTGCCTATCTGACGTTTTTTATAGATATACTAGTAATAATAACATTGATGTTTCTTTTTTTTAAACAAAAGAAGTTTTCTATTGTTTTGGTTTGACAACAGGTCTTAGTTAGAACTTGCAGATTCAAAATGGATTTGTATCTGAAACGAGGGTTTTTTTATTATTATAGACAAGGTTTTATAGGAATAAGTGACTACTTTAATCTTGACATTTTTGAATGCACAGTTTATCAAACATCAGGCAGATTATAGGAGGAAGAAACATCTCACTACAATGCACACTACTCACCACATGACAGAGGAACCACTAGGTAGCTACAAGGTTCCTCTGCTCTTGTGATGTCTGTATCCACCACAGTCTACAGAGATGGTGATATGAGATCTTCCTTTGGTCCTCCTCCCATTCATAGTTTAAAAAATCCTGCTTTGATGTCTTTGCCTTTAGTGAAAGGTCAGTGATTGTTTCCTTGTTTGACATAATTAGCAGTGTAGCTAATTAGAAATATTCTGTACTTAAAATAGCCTTTGCTTCTAAGATCTGTAGTAGAAGAGCTACCTCCTGTAGAGTTTCTGAGATCTAAAGAAGGGTACCTTCCTCAAGCACTGTTTACAAACTCCTTTATCATGCTTGCAGCATCGACATTCTGTAGAAGGAAGACTCCCTCCTGTGGAACTAATAAAATCCACAGGAGAAATGCTGTGGAATTCACAAATCCTTGTTTGCCTGTAAGAACTTAACAAGGTTGCAGCCATCTTTACGTGTGAAGCCATAAAGTTTAATAATGTATGTTCTAGGTCTACAAACATGCACCCATCTTACCAGTTTGTTACTTCACTTTTAAGGTAGTATAAAAACATCAGAAGAACCCTACTAAAGTAATATGTAAAACCTCAAAATTTAATCAAGTAATATCTTAAAATATCCTTGAAAGTTATAAGCAGAAAAAACAGGAGTATTCCTGAAACACTATGCTGAAAGAACCCTGTCATTAACTTCAAGAAGAACTGGCTAGATTCCTTTACACCTTGAAAGTTATTGATATTATTATGGACAGCAGCAAATTCACATATGGAGTACGATTGTGCCCCCCTCCCCCCCCCCCACCCCCCCCCCTTCAGTTAAAAATTGCCCAAAACCCCAAATGTTTAGCATATAAAATATTTAATAAATGCCTTATCTATTCTTTACTTCCCCACACCCCCTGCTCCCCCAGTCTAGTAATCTAGCAGAACAAAATGTTTTTGAAAGAGTGATGTTCAGAGAGTGTGTCTGACTTACCAAAATTAGAGGAAGCTATTTGACAATTTTTTTAAATGTCATCGAAGACAAAATGTTATCCAAACAGCAATTTCTGTAACATAGCATTTTTTGTTTATGTCTTCTATTAAAGGAATATAGATTTTAGATTATGTTGGTATAAACTGTGGCTGACAGAATAATAACTTAGATCCTTTCATTTAAGGATAACAGACTTTAAAATAAAATTGCTGTATCTTCTCGTATGTATAAAATCCATTACTAGCTATTGTAGTTTCAGTACCATTTTAGCTTCAGAATCACAGATATTTCCATGCATAAAATATGTTAATTTAGAAATTAAAAAAAATACACTAGAAATCAGAATCTTCTTTCAACTCTTTCTTTCCAAGCAGACTGCTTACTTAACCTACTACAATGAGCTAGTGTGAGTTTCATTGAGTTGTTTAAAAAAAAAAAACCAAAAAAAAAACCAAAACCACATTAATAAAAGAATAATGGACAGGATGTCTTCATCTGACAACATCTGTTGATCTGAAACAGGAATATAGCCAGTGTGACAGTGAAGGTGTTTTCTACTTCTTTTCCAAAGCTGAGAAAAATGGAGCATAGAGCTACACAACCCATAACAATGTGCATGTCTTTATATGATGTTGTTCACCAGAGACTTGTCAATAGACTAAGCCATATTGGTTCTGGCAGTCTTTCTATTGGGACAATATTTGCCTTGAAGTACTATCTTTTCTCTTTTTCAATGTCAGCCTGAAGGCTCTTACACAGCATATGTTCATTTCATGTCTTAGAGATATTGCTTCTGGTATTGCAAATGCATTACCATATTGAGCTTTTTTGTAAAACAGATGGTACATAATAAGGTCTCAGTTTCTCAGACAATTTCTGCAACAATTGTACTGCATTCTTCACATTGACAAAAACATCATCAGCATCATGCAGCGAGGCACTAGATTATGTCAGAATGGTAAATGAACGCCCACAGCAGAAAGAATTATGAAGGTGAATCAGCTCCCTTAGAGAAATAAAGGGTGTTAGTTATATTTGGTAGGTATTCAGTTAAAACTTAACACTCTGATCCTGCAAGTGATTTGTTTTGGTGGAATTTAGCTTGCAAGGAGTGTTGTTGATATGCAGGAATCACATTTGGAATAGAAGTTATCTTTGGTAAGTCTTGACACATTGGAAGATGTGAATTTTTTGGTGAACACGAGACAAGTCATAAAGTGGTCATTGTAAGGTATTATGAGAATAACTGGGCCAAGTTAGAAGGTCACGTAGGACAGACTGTCAAAAATCTGTGTGCAGTGAAGCATTGAAAAAGAAGAAAATTAGTCACACTCTCCTAGAGAGAGTTTAGAAGGTAACCCCTGGTAACATGAAGGTGTCTTTAGGCAGAACTAGAGAGATTGGTCTGACTGTGATTACAGTAGAAAAAGACACAGGCAATAGTCCATTGGCATGAGTAGTCTGCTTTTGGAGTATTGTGTCTTCCTCTCTCTCTGCAGCATCTGCCTTGTTGAGAAGGTCTTATCTCAGTTACTTAAATATATGCTGCATTTCTTTGACATCCTTTCAAGGGCCAGGTCAAATATGGAAGAGTGGAAAGTGGGACTTGGGTAAAAGTAACAATTTGGGTGAGATGTGAGGTTAGCTGGCACAACTGGATGTCAGGATGCACACCCAAAGGTCTGACTTGGCACTGTGGCCGTTGTTTATTCTGCTAGGAGGATAACAGCAAATACAAAACTGCTTTTCCATGCTCTTACACCACAGGCAGAGATATTGGTTCTTCACACGATCATATGACCTTTATGTGAAACCTACATGATGTCCTTCTGTGTGTGAGAGTTGAAGAACATTGCCCAAGGAAAACAGGGGGGAAAGCAATATCTGAGCACCAGGATGAGACTTGCTGCATATACATGCACGTACCTTCAGTAGGGATCCTCTTTCAGAAGTGTTTGGTCCCCTCCATTCAACCTAAAAGAGCAGTTAATTTAAAGAAGTCAAGAGAGAATAATGTCATAGCAGTTAGACAAAGGAGTCTTACATCCCACAGAACTGTTTTGCACATGACTTTTAATAGAAACAACAGATCAACCTGAAACACTGCAGATGGTAGGCATAATTTTGTGAGTGATAGTACTGTTCTGAGGCTGTATTTGCTGACAGTCAGCAATATCTCTGATTAACTCAGGATGTCAGGTTCTAAACAAGTTCTGAATTTGCTTCCATAAAGAAATGGATTTGTAAAAATCATACATGGGATTAGACAAGAATTTGCAGTGTTCTGTTGAGCTGTCAAAGTAATTTTTCTCATATATTTACCATTTTATCTACTTCATCAACACCCAGTCTTCCCCTTGATTGGTTTTTCCTAGGCTACTCCAGTCTTATGATCTTTCTTCCTATGTTGCACTTCCACTAGTCCAAGAGATATGGGACCTCAGGTTTCAAACTTAGTATTTCATCATTGTAAAATTGTTATAATCACATGGTGATATGGCATCAAAGGAATATTTTTAAATCAAAATACTGCAAATGGAAAATGTAACCAAGTCCTAAAAACAAGATGGACAAACATAGATGACTGCATGTTGTCTAAAATGTATAAATAAATAAAAAAGTTCAAGGCATTGTTAAAAAACCCTGTATTTCTAAGAGGCTAGAAATATATTATAGTATGCATGATGTTACTGGACTTGATCATACTCTACATTTGCAGAAATAAGAATTTTTGCTTTCTGTGTTGATGGGAATAGCTAAATCCAGGGAAGGAGTGAGGAAGACCCATTATATTTTGCCTTTTTTTACCCTTGAGTTTCCTTTCCACATAAATAGGTAGGGTCAAATTCTTGGCTCATTTCATATATTACCAGGCCGAATGACTTACTCAATTCAGTGTCAATGAAATTTTGAAATTATTAACTATTCTGCTGTCCAGGATTGAGATATCTTAAGATTGCCTGATTTTCAAAACAGATGAATGTCTAATCTGTGACAACCAGCTCTTCTGAAGGTAAATTACAGCACCAGTTATTCAGAGGACTTTTGATTAGTCCTTGAAGATGAATCAAATATATTCTCCCCAGATTAAAAATATTTGTCCAAATTCTTCTGAGTGTGATCTGACTAAAGATCATAAGTATAAATTTAAGAGTCTACAGAGACCCAGAAACAGAAGCTTTGATTATTCCCAATAATTACATGGAGATCCAGGTAGCAGCATTAGGTTCTGGGGAGAAGTTCTAAAAGAAAAAGAAAATAATTGCAGAGGCATGGACTCCAACAAAGTGCTGAACAAAGAAAAACATATCAATTGCTAAAATAAAATTTAAAAAAGGAAGAAAAAAAGAGCATTATTTACACCAAAGAAAAATCTTTTGAGCTTGAAGAACAAAATCAAGACATATATCCACCTTATCCTGTAGTCAAAGGCGTGCTAGCTTGGGGATTTTGACATTAAGTATGGGGTTTAGAAGGATTTTCTGTTTACTAGGACAGATGAGTTTCCCTGAATTTACTGTGTTTCAAATTAATGATGGCACCTTTTTTCCCTAGTCCTTATGCCCGTTAGGGAAATGCATAATTCATTCTAAAGTTGTGCATGGATTGAGGTACTCATGTTTGTGATCTGTTTTTACAAATGGGGAAGAAATGCCCACTTTATGTAAACAGTTGCAGAAGTGGAATGTATATTTAGTTCTTCCCATTTAATTTTAGCCTTATCAATTCACTATGTTATTCTACAGTTTCACAGATCCTGAGGAAAAGCTATACAGCAGAATTAATATTCAGCAATAAGGGCAATGTACGTATTTTTTAGCAGAAAAACAATAATTAATTTTTCTAATGACTGCCTGACTTCAAAATACATGCAGATAAGTAACACAAAGAAACACCTCTGATGTTTGTATAAGTCTCACAAACAGCAGCTTAAGGTCTGTGTTCAATGGTTAAATTGACAAGCAATTTGTTCTGGCAAATTTCCAGTTTACACAAATTAAAGACATTTTTAATGCTGATAAATTGTCTTTCAGCAATTCAGTGCATGTGTTGTGTTGATATTTTTTTATAATACTGTGCAAAGTGTATTTTTCTTTCATTGTGCTTCAGCTAAACATGGGCACGAGGTGAATTCTTGTGAAAAGAAAACAAAGGATATTTTTTTTGGAAACCGAAAGAAATTCCCCACATATCACTTGGCCCTGTGAGCAGAAAGTGTGAAGGAAGGGGCTGAAGTGCTAGAGACATCAAATGCTTTAAAAGCCAGCACTTGAGTGTTTAAAAAATAGACTGTCAGCTGAAATGTTTCAATGTGAGAGAGAGGAGAGAGGCTCAAAGGTGTTTGAAAGGGCTGCTGGTGAGACTTACATCAGGAGCAGTGATAGTGAGAAATTCATCAGTGCTGATGATGGAGGGGGCAGTATCAGAGATGACTGAGGCATTGAAGGTGCTGGCACTGGAGATGCAAATGGTGACACTGGTGGTTGTGGGAGGGGTGAAGGTGACAGCTTTGTTAGCAGCCTTGTGTCTGATGAGGAAGTGAATGCTTCTCTAGGCATGCACCCTTCACCTTTACATTAAAACTAGCACTTGGAAAGCTATTGGGGGGTTCTAGTTCTCCCTTGCCATATGGGTGGCTGCTAACATCACTTCTCTTCCCTCCTGATCTGTGACATTGTAAAGTAAAGCTCTGAATTTCATTGATATCTTTGCAACCTTCACAGTCATCTCCTTTATTTCCTTTATGATTGAACTTTTTCAGAAAATAAGCAAGAATCCCTCGATTAGACTCATCTTCAGTAAACAAAAAGAAGAAAAATAGGAGGTTTTACTCAGATGTTAGATACTGAACATGTGACCTGAGATTTTCTTCTTCTTACTGTTATTCTTGTTGTCAACAGTTTGTTTCTTTTTTTATTCTCTGAATAAACACTGGACACTTTTTCAAAATCTCCCACCCCAGCTGCTAAAAGAGATTTTCTATTGTTTCTGTTTAGGTAAAATCATCTGCATGGCAGTATGACTCCTTAGGAAAGTGCAGACTTCTTACCTTACCTGATCTCTTCACAGTCATTTTTCAGGCAACAGATTGTTCCAGTGTTAATTAAAAATCGCCAATGCTCAGATAAAGAAGTGTATTTCAGTAAAGTCTTCCCTTACTTTCCCTTCCTTCCCTTCCCTTCCCCTCTTTGTCCTTCCCTTCAAGAAATCTATACCAAAGAAAGGGAAAATAATGTTTTCTAGATTATATATATATATATTTTTAATTCTGTGCAATTATAATAGTATAATATTACAATTCTGTGTTCAACAATACTAATAAACACCTAAACTCTATAGAAGTTTTTCTGTGGTGAAAAAGGTTTGTTCCTATTTATGAAACTGCAATTCATGCCAGAATTTTTTTCTTGATTTTTCTACTGTTGCATTAGCAAGGGATTTCAAGGAATATTATGGCTACTCACTAACAGGGTTCTTCTTTTCCTGTATTGTTAAACTTCTTTGAAAAATGAGAAAAAGCACTGTGTATTCAAGATATTTCCCAGAAAATTATAAAAACTAAGTCCTAGGGCTAATATTTTAAGGTTAAATGTTGGTAATGAATTTGCAAAAATATTGAAGTAGAATATCATGCCATTTGTTAACAACTATTTTTCAGTATACAGAAGCCTGTGCACTTTTGCTATAATATTTAAAGTGTTTAAAAAAAAAACAAAACAGACAAATCAAAAGTAGGTAGCAAACCTATAAGTGTTCCTCATACAGGCTTTCCTACTTTTGTTACAGTTCCTCATGTAAGTAAATAAACAAAAAGTGTTAATATGCTTTCTATTTGAAAACACAGATGTGAGGAGTTCTCCCTGTGCTTTTCTTTCAGGCAGCACCTCAGTTTCTCTAGCAGCACTCCAGTATATACATGTGTGTGACACCAGTGTTTTGAGAGCTGCAGCAAATGGCACCATTTCAGGGAGCTGTTGGCAAAAATGTTCTAGAGATATTTATAGTTAGTAGCATTCCAGCCTCTGAATAAATAGTTGACTAGTCTTTTCAGCTTCTGTCCAAATAGTAAATGTTAAGATTGCTTCCAATGGAGCACAGGTATTCATAGCAGACACATGTCTTGGTCTTGTTTCAGTTCTCTGCAGGGTCCAAAGAGCTGTTTTTAATTCTTTTTTTAATTTATAGCCTTTCTGCTTGGACCTCAGATTGGCTCAGCTCTCAAAGCCAAGTGAACATGGAATCAGCAAGGCATCTTATTTTCAATAAAAACTTGAAAAAAAAAATTACTAACACAGCCACCGAACATCCTAACTTCTGGAATTTTCTGAGCTCTTTGAACAGGGTTTATCTTGTCTGTTCCCTAAAGGTATATAGATACACAGTATATTTAGAATAATTATGGTGGGATTTTTCCTTTTATTATTTTTTTCCTTTTTGATCAGTGCTGTAATACATAGAATACACATTGCAAATAATATTTTTTAACCCAAAATGTAGAATGATGTTTGTGAACATTGTGTTCACTGAAATATCAGAAATTTAAGGGTGTGGAAGATGTCTACCGACATTTATATGATTATCCAAGATTTCTGAAGTGTATAGCAGATCTCTAAGTTGATTGTACAGTTACTGAAGTTTGTCTATCATGGGCTCTTTTTCCTTTACAGCAGTGATTTAGCCATATGAATGCAAATGTGGGTTGAAATGTGGGTCTGTCAGACTGCGCTGTAAATCTACCTTACAGCAGCCAGGTCTGCAATTTAAGGAGCAGCACAGTTTTTTGACCTCTTTCCACTAAGGATTAAAAAATCCACAAAACCAAACCAGAACAACAGGATGAGAACACGCTTTTTGCATTATGGCTACTTTTAAAAGGGAGGATTTGAGAAGATTTAAGTCCAGTTCACGAGAGCACAGGGTGGGTGGCTAAAAGAAGACCAGAAAAGAAAAGGTTGCTTTCTGCAACCTTTCTGACTTCTATTTGCAAAAGGGTTCTGTCAACACCATTGTCTTGCAGCTCACCTTCTTCTTGACCTCTGAAGTGGTCTCCACTCCTGCCCCTCACAGGTGGAGCTGAGACTTAAAAAGTATCTTATTGCCTCACATGGCAAAACGGCTGACACAACAGCTACCAACATCTTACCCACAGCTGTCTCCTCTCTTCTCACTGCACTTCTTGTGCTGAATGGAATGAAAAATTATGGAAAATGAAACAGTAAAAAATATTTTAAAATAATAATAATAATAATAATGGCAATTAAGTATGTTTCCTGCTTTATTATTTTTGTAACATTTGGGTCTTCACTTTTTTCAGTCTTTTTCATGCCTCTTCAATCACCTTAAGGTGAATTCAGAGAAAATAACCAGCAACATCTAATCCGTTTGCACAATTAAGAGTGAACAACAGTATCTTCGACTCAGTGCAAGCTTTTGTGATGCTTCAAATCCCTCCTAATGCTTTTCTTTTGCCTGCCTGGTGGTGTCCCCACTCGTGTCAGGTTGTTGCTTTTCGGCTGCTCCTTCAGACCACAGACCTCTACAAGTTGCTGTGCCTTGTTTTGCTCAGAAAAGCTTGTTACGATTAATACCAATTTTGTGCAGCCAATTCAAAACACTTCTGAGCAAACTACCTAAAAATCTTCATGTGAACACGGTAGAAGTTATTAATGAATAGTTCCCTAAAGCCCATATCCTCCCTTTGCATGTAAAAAAAATTGCACAGTGTGTGTCTGGGAGATGGGGGGAGTGCAGAGGGGGAGGTTCATCTCAGAAGATCTGGAGCTTTTAAGATATTTCCAAGCCATCATGCGGGCCCTTTGGCAGAAAGTCCGGCATCATACTGTGATGGCTGGGGGTGTTGCCAACAGCTCTCACAGAAGAGGTCTTAGAAACAACAGGGCTCCTGCCTGCAGATCTTTGCCTATATACGTCTGAAGTATCTACTGAGCAGTGGTTTATCACAGCTGGTTTACAGAGTATTTCCAGATCTCCTTCACAGTAGTAGAGTTTCTGACATATTTCAGAAACTGCAACTCCTTGGGAGTAGTACAATACCCTGGACCAGGTCTCTCAGCAGCTTCTAAGAATGTATTTTTTGACCCAGTTGTATTCAGGAACACAAGTCGCTACCTATCCTCTGCACAGACTTCAGGTCTGCCTTTATCCACTCTTTCTGTAGTGTCAATTCAGTTCTGAACAGGCCTGCAGAAAACTGGCAGGTTACCGAGCACAAAGGAAAAGAGGCCAATTACGAGTGACCTGTAGGGAGCAAAGTACATCTGCAGTGGAAGGGCTATGGGGAATGACTAGTAGGAGTCAAATGTAATTTGGTTCTAAAATTCTAAAGGCTTCTATCAAAGAGAAAAAAATTATGCATACTGGAATTTAACCAAACAGACACACCTAGCTCATTAGAGTGTGCATGTGTTTATTTTTATCTCATTATTCAGTTGCAGGAGAGATGGAGATGAGATTGGAAGGTTTTCCAGGTGTGGATCTGGTTCAGAAATTTTTTTTCAGATAGGATCTACAGCTTAAAGTATGCCTGTGAAAGAAAACCTTCAAGTTTTACATCATTATATCCATTCTGTGCCCTAAAAGCTAAAAGGAAAAAGTAAGGAAAAGAAAGAAACAGTAGCTGTAAGTGCAAAATTTTTACATTTCAGCATCTACCAAGGCACATGTCAAAGTACTTCTAGCAAAAATAGAAACATATATTAGACAAATTTGGCCAGCCAGTGATTAGTGAATTTTCAGTCCCATTTAGAACATTAAAACCTTTAACTTTGAAAATATTTTTAGCAATTAATTTGTGTTCATAGTTCTATGGAAAAAACCCATATATTGCATGCTACAGTCACACCATTTTGTAGTTCTTTCTCGCAGGAAAAATAATTAAAATGTTATTCAGCCTTTGAAAGCCAGTAGGTTACTTGATTAGTTACAAAACTATAATGAGACATAACAATTGTGATATGACTTCCTCACATGACTTTCCTACAGAATATCCTACAGATTGCAAAGCAAACTCAGGAGGTTGATCCACTTCAGCAGTGGCTCCTCTTGACAGCCAGCCTCCAGTGTCAGTTTTCCTCACCAGCCACTTTCCTACAGCCACTGAGACGGAGGTACTGTGGAAACTTTGGTCTCTTTGCTCAGTACTTGCAGCTTCACATCAGGTACCTCAGAGCATGGGCTCTGCACTCGTAACTCCAAGGGAACCATGATGACTTTGAAGGTCCTGGTGAATGTCTGTTAATATTATAAAAGATAGTTTTTCCTCACTCCTGAGAATCCTATTAGTTCTGCTGAATTCAACTTTGCAGTTGTGAAGATACTACTGGGATTCCTTGTCCCCTGGTATGACTCTATGGATAAATGAATAAAACAGGGTTCAAGATCAGAGTCTGAATCAGAAGTATCTCTCCTTTCATGCTGCATGGCAGAAAGCCAAAGGGAGCTAGCAAAAATCTGCTTCTGGATATTGCTATGGATTTAGCCAGACCTCCACCTGAAATCTGCAATGTATCTTCGCCCCCTGCAGTATTCCCAGAACAGGTCAAGCAACACCTTGCCCTTCCCTCAGCCACAGCTGGCAGCCAGTTGTCATGGAAATGAGCATGAGGCAACTTCATGTCCAGTCCTGTGTAGAACCAGCAGGGAAGAAAGGACAACAGTTTTATGCAGATTCCTACCCAAGCCCAGAGGGATCCGGCAACTTGTAGCTGGAGAAAAAGGGGAAATGGTCAGACAATACTTCCTAACTTCTGGGACACTTCAGCAACTTTTCCTTAGGCAACTGTGGATCTGTTTTTTTCACAGTGTTTGTCAGCTCCATGCAGGCAACTTCAAAAGTATTAAATGCTCTTACTACTAGAAAAAAATCCATCTTGTTCTGGAATTATTGTGCAATTTCCAAAGCAGCTTTACTTGTCTTGTTAGTCTAGACTTCTAGCATCCATCCAAAGGAATAAGCAAATTATTTGCTAGGTTTTCCAGCTTCCCCTATGAAACCCAGCTGCAGTGAACTCTCAGCATTCACTAAGCTGGCCTATTTGGAGGAAAACTGATAAGGAGAACAGCTGCTGTCAGGCAAACTAAAATGGCCATCAGTTACAGGCAGAGCTACTGTTTTCATGGGAAAGATTATACATTCTGTGGCACCTTAGAAAAATGGCAAATTATACAACCATGGGGTCACACACAAATCCCTAGCATTCACAGGTTAAGCAGGATGTGCACACTGTAAAGAGCTATTGTTTCTGACTGCAAAATTTGTTCATTAATTCCCTTTAACTGATGTTAAGTATGTAAAGTATGTAAAGTATGATGTTTAGCAGTATCATGATACTTTTGATCTCAAGATGGTGACAAGTTCAAATTGTATTGGCCAGCACTACCCACTGGGTCCCCAAATAATCAACAGAGATAAATATGATTCTCCTGATAGTGATTTAGAGTAGGGAACTAATTTTAGACTCTGACTTACTCTCAGTGGAGCTTACCCACCAATGCTGAGTATGGAGGAGTCTATGGTGATTAGCCCTTGTAAGACAAATGCAGCTTTTGTGAATTCTCTTGCTTCCAGGTAGTTGTTTCAGAAAAACGATGGTCAAAGGGAGGAACAGAAGGGATATTCAGTGAAGAACACTAGCAGAAGTGCAATCTGGACAAACACCACACAGCTCCACATTCTCAGGATGATTTAATTGATAGATGATCATCGTAAATATCTGTTCTGCCCCTTTGAACATACAGGTGTGTAACACATGCAACAGAACAGATTCCATTTTGAAGTCTATTTGTACATGTGCAAAATATACCTTCTACAAGGTACAAGGCAAATGAAAATGCTCAGAATGCTGATCCTATGAGGTTATTTATTACATTTCTCTTTCTCACTTCCCACACTCCACTCAGAATCTTATTTCAAGGACTGACAAACACTAATTTCTGGATGCTTAATCGTATTTGAATTTTTCTGAAACGTAAAGACAACTGTATTATCCTTTGGAAAAATGTGACAGTCATTCCCTGATTGGTTGTAAGATTAAATATTTAGTGAACTGTTCTTTCACAGTATGACAATGCAGCACTATTTTCTTATGCTGGCCAGGCAGGGTGGTTTTCTTATGGACAGGGCACCTTTCAGACTGACCCATGATGCATATAGACTTTTAGAGCTGCATTAAACTTAGCTACATTTTAATGCACAGTCTTCAGTGTGAAATTAACTTTTTTTTTTTTTTTTGTAGTGTCTATTCACACAAGGCTTTTTCTACAACCCTTTTACATCATTTGTTATAATTTGAAGTGACTAAAAATGACTGATAATTGTAGGGGTAGAATGTACCTCTAAAGAAAAGAACTTTAAGAGGTGAAGGTTGGGATCCTATATCCAGCTGTGTTGGCCAAATTGATATTAGTTTAATAACCTGTAAACTGTGCTAAAAAAATGTAATTGTCCTGCATTACAAGGGTACTCCTTTAACTGCATAGTTTATTCAAATGTATAATCTAAATAATTGAGTACCTATGCATACAATAGAACATTGCTTCATATGCAAACACCATTTAATAGACAGTTATATCCAAACAGATGGATAAAAAAGATGCCTGAATATAATTGGTTTGCTTTTGATTATTCCACAGATATAAATTTACTTAAACAATAAGTCTAGACAAGGTAGGATTTATTGTCAGACAAAATTCAGTTTGGCAAAGTGAAGCTGAAGGATTTGTGAGGCACTTAGTGGCACTGTTTTTTAATCTACTTCTCATGTTTCTGTTTAATAAAGGTAATATGAGAAAAGTACAACCAAGAACTTATTTATTGCTTTTAAGAAAATTTAAAAAAAAAAAAAAAATCAGTCTGCACCATAAGCATGTCATACAAGTGTGCGTGTGGATACAAACATTTAGATGACTAAATTGTAGAAATAAAAAAAATAAAAATTAAAAAAAAAAAAAAGTGAAGCATAACAACAAAGCAACTATACAAGATAGCTGAGTTTCTAAAGCTTTGGGTACCTAGAAACTAATTTGATAGTCTCAGACTCTGTAACCTGTATTAGGTGCAATTATGACATTTCTCCAGGAACTTCCCACTTGCAGAAAACCGCTGTTGAAGTCAACATTTTTCTCTGCATGAGCACAGGACAAAGTCTGTGCAATATGTAAGGTTCAAATGGTATCTGAATCTGGGCTTACAAATGGAACTCTAGTAAGCCATCTCTGAAGACCATGACTGCATATGGTCATGAACCAAGCTAAATTCTATTTTACTCTTTCTTCAGCAAAGCCTTAGGAGAAGCCTTGGACCAGTCCAGTAAGAAACACTGCAGAAAGAGACTGTAGTGAGGTTTCTGCCCTACAGGATTTTGTGGCTTCAGAGCTATGTTTGGTATGAATGTACCCATGGAATTATATACATACATACATGCATATTCATACATATAAGTAGAATACATGTGTATTATACGTTAATATCATACATACACTCAATATATAGATACTTTCTAATCAACCAGGAAAGATAAAGAGTTTTTGCTTAAGCCTAATCTTCTGAGACACTGAACTTCACTGATGTCAAAAGATGCTGACTATTAACACCAAAATGATTGGCTACTGTGGTATGTAGAAGTCATCTTGTGCCAGAATTTCTATGGCCTTCACTGGTGCCTGATTTACCCATTACTAGGGTAATGTTTTAGTTCAAGGGAGACTGAGCAATTCAGACCACTTTGCATGTAGTGCTATTACATTCTTGTTCCCTAAACTGAAAGGAAGGAAGTAATGCCCATGCCTAATGTAGGCAACTATGCTATGTGATTTGAATACAACCTTCCTTCACTTACAAATAATGTGCATTTATTGTTATTGTGGTCAAATGTCCAGATGATGTTTTGTTAATAATTCCTCTTGTATCTCCTGTTAATTATGATTTAAAAAGTCAATAACACTGTCTCAGTAAATAATTTTTTTAACAGTTTGTCTTTCTTTTTTCCTCCTTTTTCCCTTCTCTTTTTAATGCGGAAAAGCTGTAGCTTTTTTAAAAAATAAATTCTTTCAGCAAATCAAAAGAAGATATTGCCACTGAGTCCTGCCAACTTTGTAATAAGCTTTAGTAGCTTTCCAGAGAGCTACTTGCAGTTCTAATAATAATTTTCTTTAAGTGTTCCGCTTTAGAAAATGTCTCCTTTGTTACTGAAGTTGCCATATGTACAAATGGACATTTTTTCCTGAAAATATTCCTGGGATTTTATTACCATTAATCTTTTCTGAGGGTGTATATAATTTATCTCACAAGCCATCAGAATTCCCAGAGGGTAAATTACTCTAGAGGTCTCTGTGCCCTCATACTGTATCAAATTGACCTGCTCCTTGTTTGCCATTTTTGTGTACTACATTGCTTATTTAACAAGAAACAGAATGATTGTGATTCTGAGAAGGTCCTTTGATAGTAGTTTTGACACTCTGCCTGAATAATGACCCTCATTATGGAGCCCATGACAGGCTCTGAAAGTACTGATTTATGAATACATCACAGGTTCAGCACTAGAGCTCCCTCTACGCACTCCTGATATAGGACTAGATATAGATACAGACTTTTGAAATACAGTGAAGATGAGATAATTGCATGATTATGACCATTCAGATAACCTCTTTTTCTGATTTAACAAAGCACTGTCAGTTAATTTTGATTGTCTCCCAAGTTATTAGAAGCCTTTGACAAAATGTTTGTGACAAAAATCTGTTTCATGTAGGGTTGCCAGCTATGTCTTAAAGGACAGTAAGGCAGAAGTTATACATAGTCTTTTTTTGCTAGAAATGCTTTTCTATAGCAAACACTCATTAATGGTTGATATGATAATAGACTGTTAGAAGCAAGCTTAGCTGCGAGCTGGAAGTCTGTGTCCTTGCTAAAACAAATTACAAGACACTTTGTAAACATATTTTTGTGAGGATTCTTGTTGATTTATTGTTTCCTCCATAGCAGTTATTTAAATAAATGTAGCTAATTTAGTTCGTTTGCTGCACTGTATAATTTTGTTCTTTGTGATAGGGTTATATGTAAAAGCCTGAAGGAATCACATCCCCATTAATCTTTTTACAAGTGCAATAAATAAATAAAGAGACACGGTTTAATTTTGTTAGTTAGGAGATTTTAAAAGGCAGTGGTAGCAAACCAGTTCCTTCCTGTTCTCACTGTTCTCCACGTCCTTCTCTTGAAGACATGACTATTTTTACTTAATACGATAGTAGTTCTTTGTAGGAAATATGTATATGGACAAATAAATCTATCCACAGAGGCATGTATTTGAATCAACACCTAGAAGTGGAGTTTTTTCACCAAAATGCTCATTCTGGAACATGTTTGTTCCCACCTATCCTGGAACATGGTAGAGTTTCCTAACAGGTGCTGTGTGGGAAGGATGTCAGTGTGCCCGTAGAAGGATCTTCCCCGAGGCTCAGTGAGTCTCTGCCTCCACAGGTGCAGAGTTAGGTATCAACAGTCCAGGCAGTCAGAGAGGTACACTTGAAGGGAAGGAAAGAAGGGTAGAAGCAGTGCAGCAAGGATGTGTCATGTGCCAAGTGTCATGAGACAGACTGAGTGATGAAGGAAGGTGACCTGTCCTCCATGACCTCAAACCCTATTTGGGATCCCCTTTACCTACGTAGCACATGTGCCTTTGCCTATGGGATGTTAAACCAGATAGTCAGGAGAGGAAGTGATTAATTTGAGCATGCTGAATAGAAAAAGCAGGCCAAACTAGGACAGCTGCACTGACATTTTGAGCTAATCCTAAAAATCCTAAAAGTGTAAAGATTCAGTGGAGGTTAATGATGTTTGGATGAGTACAAAAACACACACAAATGCAGGGGCTGACAGGCTTATGCACCTGAACTGGAAATGAATGAGGATACCTGAACCTGAGCTGCCTTGAGCTTTGTGTTTTCTAAAAGTGCCAAAAAGACTGGTTGGATCTGACAATCAGTTTTCAGAATAAACAAGGATGTGGGACTGGGTCTGTCTGTGTTAACAGCAGTTTCATTGCCATCTGTATGAAGAGTACCTGGTAAGTCCATAGTTTTCTCCTACTGGTTTTTATTCTTTTTTTTACTCCGTCCTTTATATTAATGAGAAACTCTGAAAAGAGATAGTTGATGGGGTTTTTTTTCATGGTTAGTTGCTAATTAGATAAAATTAAATTATGATTGTCATCAGTGTAATTTATGGAGTTTCAGCCTGATTTCAAAAATTGTAATCAAGGAGATCTAATTTTGTTGTTGTTGATTGCCCATTTCAAGGCCATACAAATCACAACATTTTTGTAAACTTGGTCTTTTTTAAAGCTTAATGTATTATTATCTGGATGGCGCTGTTCAGGAGTCTAGTGATTAAATATATTGAAATGTTTTGGTGTGTGCTGCATAAAGTAAGTCTGTGAAAATCTTCTGTTAAAAACTTTGAATATTGCTTTCGAAGACAGCAAAGGTAATTGTTGACTTTGTTGCTTTCCTGCTTGGTAAAGCTCATACAAGAGCATTGTAGTTCTTTAAAAGTATTTCAGAGCATAACAAAACCTTCTAGACTTTAATAACTATACATGACTGATCTGTCCTCTCTGGCAAGGTTAACTGTTTTTCCCAAGGAGTTAAGTGGCATATAAACTATTGTTCACACCATTTGTGCTAACAGCTTAGCATGACCTCAAGTACTGTAGTGGTCATACAAGGTATCCTGTACAATACATTTATCAACAAAGGTAAAAGGACCACAGGGGCAGTGCTGACTTAAAGTGTATAGGGATCTATAAGGATAAATGCCTAACCTCACTCCACAGCAAAAAGTAATTACTGAACCATTGTTTCTATAGTGTTAATATTTTTTCAGGGTTCTTTAGAAATATAAGCTATTTAGTTCTTAGGTTGACATCTGTACTGCATTGTATTTTATACAATGCATCTAGACTAAAGGGTAGAGAAATCATATAACTGTGAGATCATTTTATTTCACAAGAAATCAACAGAAATAAAGCATAGAAAAAGGAACAGAACAGATTGAATTCAGTAGTTATTTTTAAATAGATTTAAATGATCTAATTAGCAATAGCCTGAGCCACAGAATTTTAGGGCTTTATTTTAAAATCGCATGCCCCATTTACAGTGTGTATAATCTTGCATACTTAGTCACCCTTAATTTTTTTTCTGTCCATTACCTCTTGGATGCAACTGACTCCCATTCCTTGGACTACCACCCACTTCATAAATGCATGACTTACCTGAAAAAAAGGTAAGATCTGCTCAAATAACTAACTACCACCCCTGTACTTTTAAAGTGAGATCAATTCAGGTCAGGAGAAAACAAATTTGTCAAAATTCTCCATTTGGAAACAGCATTCTGGAAGCCTGGCTAAGGACAGCCTGCATTTATGATTTGCAGTGTATTTGAAGGCAGAATGGTTCTGAATAATGAATAATCACTGTCACATGGCAGAGATATTTACAAAGGTCATAGTCCCACAGTCCTTACTTCAGGAAAATGTCCACTGAAGCCGATTAAAAAATTATAATAAAAATTAAGAGGAACCTGGATAATAGAGGCTGGAGTCAAATTAGTTTATCCTCTTTTAAGTCTGTGGGAAATCAAGCAACTATTAATAGCTAAGGAATATGGTCAAGGTTTTTCGCTGTCCCATTTCCCGGAGGGGCTAGTGACACATGCTTCAGGGGGATGTTTGAGAAGCTCCTAGTCTGCAATTGCTGTAAGAGTCCCTGAAGGGATGTTTCTCAGTAGCCCTCGGTTTTTGCACTTACAGTTATACACAGAGTATTCTGTTCTTTGCAACATTTTATCCATTGTAATACCACTGTGGAGTGTTTTCCTGTTCACCTAAATCATCTGATTTTTTTTTAAATAGGCATGTTCTTTATTGCTTTCAAATGCTTGGCTTGATAATTTCAGAGAGTTCCCCTCTTACTGTTATATCATAGACCAAGGCAATTGTTGATTTTTCTTTGAATATATACATATATATATATATATACACAACATGTAGCCACCTTCCTCCTTAGATGTGTAAACTGGGTATTTTCATTCTTCCTGCACACAGAATCTACTCTGTCTTCTCTCAGGACTCTGCATTATGTCACAGCAGGCCCTTCCTGGGAATGGGCATGGTGGAAAATATCTACTCCCACCAAAAAAAACCAAAACAACAAAAACCAACAAAGCTATATATTTCTGGTTGGTTTTGCTTTTTTACCACATTTGTATCATAGTATTGACATCTGCCCTCAAGGTGAGATGTCCTTTTGCTGCACTTCTGAGTATGTCAAACATTTCAAACTATTGCCAGTTTCTCTTATTTAAGCAGGAACATTCCTTTATGTTTCCTATCTAACTGACAATAATGCAAACTTATGAGGGCCAGATTTTTAACCAGGCTTCCCATTTTTGAGTCCACCACCTTGGAGGCACAACATAGCTCATTTGGACATCAAACATCTGGAGTGCAGCAGTCATCATTTGCTCTGTTTTTTATGCCAGCATGGCCATGTGCCATTATGAGAAGGACATGAATTTAAACTGTCAGAAGGAGATAGACCCATGCAGGGTTCGTGTTATTTTCCCATAGTGAACCCAGCATTTGTTTCTTTTTTATTCCAATGACTACTTCCTTTCTAACAGCTCATGAGAAGTGTTTGCAAAATCAGAAATACATTTTGCATTGCATAGTTGAAACAATCTTGTCCAATATTACAAAATATGTAGTTCAAGGCAGACTGTGATTTTGCTCTTACAAAATGGAGTTACCTTGAGTGTAATGTTTTTTCAACTGGCTGCCTACAAAACTCTGTTAGACAGCAGCATACAAGGAAAAAGTAAAATCACAGTGTACAATGAAGGTTAATATTAACCAAAATCCTTCTTAATTTGGAAGCAAAACAGACTACAAAATTACTCATATCTGGATGATCAAAGGCCATCTACATTATTAATTATCAAAAGATTCTTCTAGGATGATAAATATATTAAAAAATAAAGGGAAAATACTTATGAATTAAAATCTAGTATTTCACTTCGGATGACATTGTTGAGCTTTATTTAGCCATATCATAAGATATTTCCTATTCTTCTGTGAATTCAAAAGCAGTTGAAATTGGACCTACTTTCAAAGGCACTTTGTGATTACCAGTTAAATTGCTCAACTAAATAAGGTGCTGCCTTTCTTTTGCCTGTCTTCACATTTGAGCTAGTACTTGTTGCCACACAGGTTTGTTTGGTACCTGTATGCTAAATTCTAGAATATATTTGCTCAGTGTCATAGTTAGTTCCATAGAATTTCTCATACTCATCCTCTTCCTTAGCCTTTTGGTTGCCTCCGGTGCTAACTTTGCTCTTGGCTGTGAAACTGCCTCTACAGCTGCTGTAGGGTCAGACAGTTTATGGTCTGTTTTTTCTTCATAGCTGCCATTGATGGAGTATTGTTCTTACCTTAGAGAGAGGTGGGATTAAAAAGCCAGGTACTGAACTTTCTAAATTTTCCCAATAGGCCTCTGGTACCCTCATAACCATGTGTTGAAGAAATCCCACATTCATTAAAATAAGTAGAGAAATTATTTTAAGAATTCTCCTTTCCTGCACCAAACAACATAAATATCTTCAGAAGATTCTTTGGAAACAGATTACACAATACTGGTTTTATCATTTATTCTCTGCGTAACTTTTCCCCATGTGCACATTATTGTTATTGACAGCAATTCCAAAGTCCTTTAAAACAAGAAATTAAATAGTGAATCAATAAAGATTAGCTATTTACTGTACATTATTACTTTATCATTCCCATAATTACAATAATGGTTGCGGATGGAAATTCTATTTATGTGAATCATTTTATACTTGTTATTTATTATTATTAATGTTACCATTATTATCTTCTTACCCTTCAGTTCACAAGATGTATCTTCTCAGTGAATTTTAATTTCAATATCTTGCTATTATACTGTACATAATCCTATCAAAGACTGTCCTTCATGCAACATTTTCAGTGATATATTATCACAGAGACCATTAATGAATGAGCTTCATATCTTACTCATACTGTTTTAGATACTATTTTTATTAATTTTCTAAGCTGTATTTCTTCATACCGTACCTATGTCTGTCTTCTATTAAAGTTGTGGTTTTTATTTTAACATGAGGATTTCAAAGGCAGGCATTAACTTTGTCTTTAAAAATACATTTCAGTTCATAGATTCTAAATGACGATACTACAATGTCTGTGCTTTGTTCTTTCAGACTTTTTTACAAATTCATTTTAATATTTTCCCTAGTTTTTGCAAACAGTTTCCTGTTAATAAACAAAATTAATTTTTTACAAATGTTGTTTCTTATGGCATGCTATAGGGATAGAAAAAAAGCATGCAATCAAAGCAATTGAAGTTTTTCTAGTGAGATATGAGTTATTCTAATGAAAAAAAGATAAGTATTTATCTGTTTCTAAGCATAAGTTACAAGTTAATCCAATAACTTAAAACTATAAGTTTTTATCAACTAATTTTCAGATAAATGCCTTTTTTTTTTTTTTTTTATAAGGTACTGCTATTATGACTAGATTGCTCATTTTGCTGTTTTATGTCTTTATTCTTGTGTTTTGATTTTCAGATTACTAGAAGACACGCCATTACATATCCTGTGTATGACATTTAGCTCTTCAAATATTTTAAATATGATCTCTTCAGTGCACTGTACTCACAATGTTGAAAAATGGCATTGGTTTAGGAGTTCAGTTTAAGGGCAAAACAGTTTTGAGTATCTATTTGACTAATACCATTGTTTAATCTTTTTTCCTTATATTAATGCACAATGAGGGTATAGAATTATTAGTCAATACTAAAATGTCTTTAAAGCTGCAGTATGTATATAAAATATAATTCAGTCTTACAGACTTTCTGAGGATTATTAAATATGCATATACTCAGCAGTTTAGATTAATAGCTGAGGAATGATGCATTGTTATGATAACATAAACCTTATGATATATTTAGCATATAGGGTGCCCATCTTGCATAAACAAAATGTAGCCCTGGGTTGCTTTGTAAAGATCTACATCATTAATCTTTGTACTGAAAGTATTTTATTTACCTAATTTTTTTGACTGAAACACACAACTTCCTTAAAATTCAAAATCTATGACCAAACAGTGAGTTGTCTGCCATACTGCAGATCATTGCATAGAAGTTTGTTTGCATAACAATAAGTAAACATTAAAAATCTAGAAATTTACATAATTAAAAAGATTGCATACAACTTATTTTACCAAAGCTTTCTGAACTCCTCTGAAAAAATGCCTGAATAGACATGAACATGAATTTTTTGTCTGTTATAGCAATCTCATAGTTATGTGAGACTTGTTTTTTTAACATTTGGCTTTTTCTAATGGCACTTCTACAGCCTCACAGGTTTAAATGTTTCTATTGATTTTTATGTCTGGATTTATTGTGCACATATAAAGACCAGAGTAGACCAGCTCATCTGATATCTTAGGCAAAGCAACAAGATTTACAAAAGCCAAAGGATTTTATTATACCTAACATATAAAAGGGAAGGTGTACACTAATGGACCAGTTCATCATGGTACTGAAAGACATGTAAGCACAGACAGCAATGTGTTTATATCACATCAAATTCTTGAGTCCTGGAGGTACTGAGGCTTTAATTTGGTTTGTTTTATTTGGGAATATTTTTTTCTAAGTACTTAATTTTCAGTATTTGCCATTTGGCTAGGCATTTTGGATGGATTATTTCCCCTCCCAGTATGTGTAGCTCTAGTCTTTGTGCCTTAGTATGACCGATTTAACTGAGGTTTGTAATGCTGATGAGATTTTCATTAAGACAGTGACTTGGCAAAGCACTGAAACCTGCACTTTCCTTCAGGAAAATGTAGAAAATCAACTGTATAGAAGTTAACAGGGTTAAACATTCTTAAAGTTAAGCATATGCTTACATGTTTTGCTGGAGTGGAGCCAAGGGTACCAGTTCAGCAAAATATTTAAGTGCATGCTTGCATCTCTTTGATGTTAAATGGGATTTAAGCTTGAAGATTTACATGTATGCTACAGTGATTTGCTGAATAAAGATACAGAGATGACTTGAGACCTCAGACTGAAACATTCAACATGGGCCCATCTCCTCACGATTTCCAGCAGATGTGGGGGAATCTAAGACCCTAGAGATGTTTGGAAATTTCACATTTTATGTCTGTGTTTGTGAGTAAGTGATCATTGTGGTTGTGGGTTTAGAAAAATGAGACTGGCTAGCCCACTGGAAAGAAGCCTGATTGTGTGTCCTGGATAGCAGGAGATGAAAGCTATCATGGCTGGGCTGTAGCCCTGGCTCTGTGGCAGCTGGCAGGAGGGTGCTGGCTCTGTTATCCAGGCTGAGACCTTCTGGGCTGTGCTCCTTGTGCTGGGTGGGACCCGAGGATCTGATTTCACGTGCAAGCAGGCAAAGAGGCAGTATCATTCCAGATCCAACACTGTCCCTGCCTTTGCTGTTTAGAAGTTAGGTTGCTAATCTAATAATCAGGTTTTCCTTGTCATTGGTGGTTCAGCCTGTCCTAAAACAGCTGTCAAAGTGAGTGGAATTGATAGTACGTAACTACTTCCTTCGATGGATTGCAAAAGGCAACGAAATTAGACATGTGTGCTAGACAGAAAAATTCTGTTGATGTAGATCATACCCTCAGTAACTAACCTTATCTATAGAATTCAATTTGAGTGCCATGCTTTCTTTTCTTTTCTTTTTTCTTTTTTTTTTCTTTTTTTTTTTTTTTTTTTTTTTTTCCAGGATACCATTAAAATTACATTTGAGTGTCCACAAAGAGCTTTGTAACTAACATTATAGAGATTACACTCTGAATATACAGTGCTCATGCACTATGAGTTTGCAGTAGTTACAGTATCTAAAACATGTTTCCATTGGGGTCCCACATGAACAATTACCCTGGACAATATTTACTAAATGTGTCATTTTTCAGCAAAAGATTTGTTTTGTTTTCTTTTCCTCTTTTTTTTTTTTTTTTTTTTTTTTTTTTTTAGACATCTTGGAGTGTTGGTCTGAGAAAAATGCAGCTTTCTTTCCTGTGCTTATGGAGTAAAATTATATCTGTCAGAGAAGAAAATACCATAATTATGTCTTCTTATAATTTATTCATTGCTTTATGGATCTAAAGCCTACCAAGGAATGTCACAAATCCACAGAAAGTTCTTGAATGCAGCATTTAGCAACTTGGTTTCTGATGTAGCTGACAGATTTAGATAAACACTTTCAGCTAGTGAAAACATAGGTGGTATTTGTTCCCCCTTCCATAGGTGATGGCAGGCTTTTCTGAGAGTAGGAAACAGATTTAAATTGCAACAGCAGTTGAACAGTCATTATAAGCTGGGTGAAGTTCTGCCACTTCAACAGTGGGCCCTACAATAGTCTGCAATGTGAATATCCAGTATGACAGTATATCAGGAGTTAGATTTAATGATCCATATGGGTCCCTTCCAACTTGAGATATCCTATGATTAGTATTAGTATTGCCTTTGGCAATATCTTTACTATATCTGACCTCAGGGTACTCCCAAGATACTCCCAAACATTCACATCTCCCTTAACACGCATTAGTTTTTCTTTTCACTGCCCCTCTTTCAACCATTATTTCTTGCACATACATTGTTTGGTGTGGGGAATTAACAAAGACTGACATTTTAACATTAAGCTGTTGCTGAGATTCTTCCTGTCACCTCTTTAATTCATAGTGCAGGAGTTTGTTTTGTTCTGATTGTGTATTTTTTGCAATTTCCATAGTAGACTTTCTCTTCCATGAGGAAAACAGAGAAAATAGCAGATCCCTTCCCACCATACAAAGCCAAAAAGGAGGACTGGTATTTCATAGGTGTGTTAGCCTTTAGTCAAAACTATTCTAAGAGACATTCTGCTTTCAATATAATTTACAATTTAGCTTGCTGAGCTTGAGTGGTTCAGTAAAAAACTTGTGTCTCTTGGGAAAGACACATGCATGTTATACAGCCAGTTTTCAGTTTGCAGATTACAGGGATAAAGTAGCTGAGGAAACACCATAGCTCCTATTCAAGCCCTGTCCTGAGAAGATATACAGTTACTTAGAATGTGTTAAGGGGAAGGGTATAGCTGTTATTAAATAATGTATTTTAATTGGCACTATGAATTGGTAATGGTGATATGGAGGAGAGGTTCCTTAGGTTCAAGGGCTCTGCAGCTTCTGTTTTGTTATTTTCTGCCTGAACACCAAAGGGCCAAATATCCCTTTACAGCTTGAACCTGATCTTGTTAAAAGGCAACAAACCCCCTGTTGCCCTAAGCAGGGCAGGATCTTTATAACCAAAACCCTTTCATGTATCTGAGAGAACAGTGTTCTCTGTGTCAGCTCTGTTCAACTCCAGTGTGTTTTGTAACTTCAGCTCTTTGCCTTCGTGTTTGGTGCTGTGTGAAATTCAGTTGTGCCAGGTGTTTCAGCTGTGCTTTACTGATGTGGTCTTCCCCTTGAAATTAATGTCTTTATAACCACATATATTTATAGATTAAAGAGGCATTTGATGAAGTACAATGGACTAAGTTTACTTCTGGCTTTAATGTCATATTCTTACCTTAAGTACAAATATTTTATGTTTTCTTTCCTTATGTCAGTGGTTTTTAATGTGCCTGTAAAATGACTTGTTCTGTGAGTTGCAAACTCATATTTGTTTTCAGTTAACTCTACTCGTATATCCCTCAGGAGCAGAATTACAGTCATGGAAGCTGATATAGTGAATTTGGTGGTTCATAAGTAGGAGATACTTAGATTTTGGGGCATGTGCAGCCTTTCATGTACAAAGTTTTCATTTTAATATACCTCGGGCTACTGGCTTTACAATTTACAGTTAATTAGGATTCTGATTTGGGTTGAAAATTCCAATACCTATATGCTTTTATACATGCATTTCAGATCATGCTGGCTGAAGCAAATAACTGTGACTGTAGTCAATAAATGAATGCATACCACAGGGAGCAGCCCTTCCCCCCACCCTCCTCTGACAACCTGTAAGAAAATCCCACTGTGTTCCCAGCTCACAGCAATATCATTCTGACATCACTTTGTGATAGCTAGAAGATTTCCTTGCCTATCATTTAACAAAATCCCAATACCATTTCCTTACTCTTAACAAAGTCTCAGAATCCCTAATGTATCCCATATTTGCTCTGCCTGTATTTCATGCACAAATTGAACTCTTTAGATAACTGAGTTCTAATCTGCACATGTATATATGACTTTTATTAGCATCAGCCAGCACTGCATAAGTGTGTGGAACGGTAAGTAAGGTTACTTTGAAAGTACTAATACTGTAAAGAAACTAATAAACCATACAAGACAGGAATTTAGCATCAGAAGTATTCTGTGTTTTTCTTTCTTATTGGGATTTATAATAATGCTAGTATATATAAGAAAAAAGAGTAATTTAACGTAACTCAAATATTCGTTTTAAAATACTGATCATTTAAATAGCTTTTTATTTTCCTTTTGTTGACTTCTCCCCACAAAAAGCTCTTTTCCTCATTTACTTCTGCCTTTTTTAGTTGCTAAAGACTTAGTATTATACTTTTTCAGTATGTAATCTATCAGGCAAAACCTCCCTCAATTAACTTCAAACATTAATCTCAGAACTTCTCCATAGAGTAAGTAAACTTAATTTTGAAGGTGTTCATTAAGATATCCAGGCATTTGAACATGGTATAGCAGGGACAGAGCTAGGATGCAAAGCCAGGCAGCATCCTAGAGATGCTGCTCATTTAGCTGCAGAAGAAATAGGAAAGGCAGGAAAAGCAACATCTGCTGCTGAAAGAGACTACTCTATGTGAGATCTTGTCATCACTCAGATCCCTTTCCCATTCGAGGTGACAGCTAGAAAGGCTTCACAGGTGAGCAAAGAAGACAACAGAGCTTTAGTTATTTTTGTAGTAGAATCACCTTGCTGCCATAAGTAACTGCATCCTTGCTTATTCCTAGAACTGAGCCTTGAAAAACTCTTGGTAGCAGTCAGGATTTATGATGACAGAGAATTTACACTGGCAGAGGATTATATTTGGCACAGCACACAGTACACAGTAAACAAGCACTTTTGATCATGGCAAAACATTCTTGCTTAACTTCTTCATTGATAGTAGCAGTATAATTCTACAAAAGAGGTTATACAACTGTTGCTATAGAGGCAAGAGAAACAATATTTTGCAAAGGAAAAAATGAGAGATGACAGGGTTCGTTGGGAATGCTGAATTTTTAAAACCCAAACAAGTATGTTTAGGAACTTGCATCTCTATGCATTCATTTTCAGCTGTGCAAATATGGATCAAAACAACTAATGTGGAAAATCTTTAAGATGGCATGCCTTAATACGGGATAAAAAGTCTTCTTTGATATATATAAAACAATAAGAAATTAGTAACATTCTGACCAGTTTTTAGCAGCTTATGCTTGTTGATATTTGTCTAGCACCAGTATGATGGAAACATGTAAATTTTCTTGCCAAGATTAGGCTTCTAGTGCTCTACACTCCATATAAACACTTTGGAAGAGCCCATCCATGCCCTACAAAGGTAACTTCTCAGACTGTGACATTTTAAAAATGGAATTATGGTATGGGTAAATGAAACGTGGGCATATGTTTATGCAGAATTATCATAGAATGTTTTGGTTTGGAAGGCACCTATAAAGGTTATCTAGTCCAACCCCCCTACAATAAACAGGAACATCGAACTAGATTAGATTTGCTCAGAACCCCACCAAACCTAATCTTGAATGTCTCCAGGGATGGGGCTCCTACCACCTCTCTAGGCAACCTTTTCCAGTGATCTACCCTCATATTAAAGAACTTTTCCTCATGTTCAACATAAATATACCCTTTTCTAGCTTGAAACCATTACCCCTTGTCCTATTCTTACATGCCCTAGTGAACAGGTCTTCCCCGGCCTTCTTATAGGCTCCTTTCAGGTATTGGAAGGTCACTATAAGGTCCTCCAGAATCTTCTTCAGGCTGAACAACCCCAACTCCCTCAGCCTGTCTTCATAAGAGAGGTGCTCACCTGCCCTCGGATCATTTTTGTGGCTCTGCTTTGGACATACTCCAACAGGTCCACATCCTTCTTGTGTTGGGGGCTCCAGAGCTGGACACAATACTCCAGGTGAGGTCTCACCAGGGCAGAGTAGAAGGGCAGAATAATCTCTCTCAATCTGCTGGCCATGCTTATTTTGATGCAGCTCAGGATGCAGTTGGCCTTCTGGGCTGCAAATGCACATTGGTGGCTCGTGTCCAACTTTTGATTCACTAGTACCCCCAGGTCCTTTTCCACAGGGCTGCTCTCTAGCATGTCTTCCCCCAACCTGTATTCGTATCTCTTCTTGCAGAAGTCCAGATAGATGACATCTATAGGTCTTCCCTTGTCCACTGATGCAGTTTCTCCAATGTAGAAAGCCACAAGGTTGGTCAGGCAGGATTTGCCACTAGTAAAGCCATGCTGTTTTCCTGAATCACTTCCCTATCCTCCATAGGCCTTAGCATGTCTTCTAGGAGGATCTGTTCAGTGATCTTCCCAGACACAGAGGTGAAGCTGACAGGTGAGTAGTTCGCAAGGTCCTCCATTCTACCCTTTTAAAAAATTGATGTAATGTTTCCTTTCTTCCAGTCACTAGGGACTTTACCTGACTACCATGACTTCAAATATCATGGAGAGTGGCTTGGCAACTACACTAACCAATTTCTTCAGGACTCTGGGATGCATCTAATCAGGTCCCACAGACTTGTGTATACTCAGGTTCCTTAGATGGTCATTAACCTTGTTTTCACTTAGTGTGCGAGGGCCTTTGTCTCCCTGGTCTCTGTCCTTTGGGCCATCACCTCGAGAGCTGTGAGGAGAGAGGTTGCCAGTGAAGACTGAGTCAAAGATGTTGAGAACCTCAGTCTTCTCCTCATTTGTTGTTACTAGTTCACCACTGTTGCTCATCAGGGGGGTAACGCTTTTTTAACCTTCCTTTTCTGGTTTACATAGCTGCAGAAGCCCTTTTTGTTTTTCTTTACTCCCTTTGTCAAGTTCAATTCCAGCTGCACCTTGGCCTTCCTGGCCTCACCCCTACACCAGCAGGCAACGTTCCTATACTCTTCCCATGATACCTCTCCCCACTTCCACTGCCTCTGTAGCTCCATCTTGCCTTGTAGTTTGACCAGCATGTCTTGACTTAGGCGTGCTGGTCTCTTGTCTTCCTTGCCCAATTTCCTACACCTAGGGATTGAGATTTCTTGTGGTCATTTTAATTGTGGACTTAAAAAACACTAGAGACATAATGCGAAAAAAAGCTAACAAAGGAACTGAAAGGGATTGCTGAGGGTCACCTCTCAGGTTAGTAGCATTTAAGATGGCATTCCTTCTTATGTCCCCATTAGCAAATTATGATGTGATACGTTTACAAAATCCAATAAAATAGCTGAATGGGAGCCATCTCCTATCTAGATGCCATCTTGATAGTAAACAAGTACCTTTACAGAAGCCAAGAGACCTGTATCTTCTTTCATGTCTGACTATGGCTAGAAATGTGTTGAGAGAAAAGCAAAAGGAAAAAAAAAATCGAGCAAGTTTAAATTCCTTTTGAAAGTCAATTTAGTTTGAATAAAAGCTACTCTTGAAATAATCTGCTCTGTAATGGTAGAGAAGAACTACAATAAAACTCAAAGTAATAATGGTTAAAGTTAGAGCTTGAACCTAGAGAGGAAAGGGAGCACAGCTAGTGATTAAAGCACAAGCCTGCAGTCCAGGATTTTATTGCCATCTTTGCCGCTGATGTATTGTGTGTTGGCAAGCACATAATTTACTCCATGTGAGGTAAGCATTATTCTATGCATTAAAAAAAAAAATAAAAAAAAAAATAAAATTAGGCATATAGAAGTTGAGTACATTTCAAAAAACTGTTTCTAAGTCAGATTGCCTGCATTTTGACTGTGCAACTTGAACTACTCTTGTTCAATACTCAGAATTTTGGTGTTCCAGCAGTGCTTTCTGAAGATTAAGGCTTAATTTCAATGTGTCTCCACTTACTCAAAAAATACTTGCAAGAGATTCTGCAAGTCTACACTGCCAAGGTCCAGAGCCTAGATCACTCGCTTTGAGTAGTCTTTCCATTCTCCAGATAGATTTAAAAGAAAAGCTTTGCTGAAAAAAAAGATGGAAATCAGAGCTAGTGACCATCTCTCAATATTTAGAATCCTATCCCTTTTAGTTTATGTGTTTAGCTTCTCCTTCAATACTGATAGAACAGGATTCACAGATACATGTCAAATAGGGCAGATGAACTGTGCTCTAAATGTGCCTGTTCCTTTCTACTATATAAACGATATATAACTATAAAGAAATTCTGTGGTCACTTGCTCAGATATGGATATCAGCCCTTCATATCTTTAAAATTAAGTAAAGGAAACCCTATGACAAAGGACAATGTCATTTGTAGATTCAAAGCAGTACAAATCCTTATAATCTTACTTAAGCCTACTAAGAATACCCACAAAAATTTCTCTAATTCAGTTTATTGTTTTAAAATTTTCACTGAGGGTGAGGTGGTTTTGGGTTTGATTATTTTTATTTTTATTGCATTGTATGCAACAAGGCTGGGAACACCAGGGTCAGGGTTTGAGCCAGAAACAGCTGCTGGGAGTGTGGGCAGGGTGGGTGGGGGTCCCAGGGAGGGCAGGCAGTCCCTGCAGCGTCTGGCTGTGCTGGAGGCTGCAGGATGGAGACACCTAGGAGGAGAAACTTGGTCAGCTTTGATCAGCATGGAATTCAGTGGCAACCAGGCACAAAGACTGCTGGGGGCCTGTTGTCAATCAACAGGACAACAGTCCTGCACTCACAGTGCAAATGGTGCATGTAAGCACTATGCTTTATTGAACCTATAGATTTGATACTACAGTTACACCAGATTTTGTTTCATATGTGAGAAAATGCACAGACTTTCTCCATTGTGGGATACTCTCCATCACCTGGAGCTCTTCCTCCTACTGCAGGACTTGAAGGATCTCCCATTACACTTGACAGTGGTCTGCTGTAAACTGTTCAAATGTGCTTACATTTGAACACCTTGGTTTTCAATCCAGAGGACCAACTGAGACATATATGCAAGGTGGTTTAAGAAAATACAGTGGGCTGTGAGTCAGGGCTGTGAGGAGCAGACATCTTACTCCTTTTGTCACCACTGGGAAAATGGGCAAAAAGCTCAGGGCAGGGGTGCTTCAAAGTGACACTGCTAACCCAGCAAAGATCAATACCTAAAGCCCTAAAGGTCACAGCAGCCAGGTTTTGTAATTCCTCCCACAAGTATATCAAACTGAGAAATCCCTATGATTTCCTGCCTCTGTGACTCCTTCTAGGATTCTACGTAATAAGAAAAGTTTTTTTCTCCAGCCTAAATGTGTTGCTGACCAGTTTCTATCTATTTCAGTTGATTAAATAAAGTTACCTACATACATAGAGACATGTGTAGTTATACATTAGTTCTTGGCTGTCTTTAAACTTGATTCTCAAATCTTAAACCAAGTGAAATATCTAATAGGTATCATTTTGTGCTGATTTATGCTACACAAAACACCCTTAGGATACCATGGCGATGTCATTTTGGCTGAGTGACATGCATCAGGAAGGTCAGTCTCTCTGGATTTGGTCAGCTTTCTGAAATGTAGTAAGTGACTGTCTTCTTTTTTTTTTCTTTTTTCTTCTTTTTTTTTTCTTTCCTTTTTTTTTTTTTTTTTTTTTTTTTTTGAAAAGCCTTCAGCTGTCCCTACTGGCAGATTTTAAAAGGTCAACAGCCCTGCTAATATTGTCTCACACATCAAGCAAGTGATTATAATTATTGTTTTTTTTTTTTTTTTTTTTTTTTTTTTTTTTTTTTTTCTTTTTTTTTTTTTTTTTTCTTTTCTGAAAAGCCTTCAGCTGTCCCTACTGGCAGATTTTAAAAGGTCAACAGCCCTGCTAATATTGTCTCACACATCAAGCAAGTGATTATAATTATTTTGATACCATCAATAAGTGTAGTTTAACTAACTGTACTCTTTTAATGAATTACATATGTTCAGAATGAACCTTACTAATGCAATATCAGTTCCAATACTGTAAGCACAATATTTTGGTAAAGCATTGCTAAACTAAATATTAAGATTCTGTGAAAACAAAATAAACCCAAACAAAACATGAATTTAAAGCTCAGGCAATGATTGCAGTGTACACTCCTGGCTTTGGAAGAAACATGACAACCTTACAGGAAGTATGGGATGCAACTGTCATATCTGATCACTTTATTTTACAGAAACATATAGTAGTGATGTATTTTAAGCCATCATTTTCAGGTGTAATTGATCAAGGTAATGCAAACTGTTTGCCAGAGATGACTAAATCTTTTCATGAGATTTTCTTTTTTTTTTTTTTTTTCAAAAAGGTACTATTTTTGTCCAGGTAGTCCATATTTTCCTACATAATTTTTCTTAGAAGATTTGCTAGAAAAGTTATTAAGATCAAACTGGATTCTGTGTTAAGACATGTAATTGTCTGTGGACAGGCAGAGTAACGGGGGTGGAATCAGGCCTTTTGTTGGAATTAGAATTTTCCAGTTTTACAGCCTTTGAATTTGCTATAATTTTAAAAAGAGAAATAGGCAAAGATGAGAACTAGTTAGTTCTTAACTTCTTGTGTCTGTGAACAACATCTGGCCAAGCGACCTCACTATACCAGATGTGCAAGAAATTCAGCTCCTTTTGGAAGCTGGCCTTCATCTTTCCAAAAGGCACTAAGAGTGTCACAACTTAGGACAGTCACCACTTAGGCTTGGTTTATTCTAAGAGTACAGGACCTGTACTCTACAGGAATTCTTTGGAATATATTTGGTAATAATTTACTTTCCACAAAGACATCAAGAATAAGAAGGAACGATACTTGTATAAACTGATATGTCCTCCAAAGTAAAAAATTATTTGTCCATTCTCTTGAAGCAGAACTGTATTAGTGTTTGCTGCAACTACAGGGAAATGTATGAGCTTTCAGTTGCTTTTACAAATTTGAAGTAAACTGATACCATACCTGTTTTTCCCATAATAAACTTGTGATTTATTAGCTAAACCTTGCTCGTGTTAAAATTGATTTCATTAAGTTACCTCCACTGAAGATATTTTACAAGTTGATTTACTGATGCATGCACTGAATCTTTCAAGGACATTTTCAAAACAACTTACAGTTATGTCTACATGAGTTCACATCTGCATTTCTGAGTATTATCTATTCCATGAGTAATTAACAAGCCTTTGAAAGCCCATATGAAGATCACACAGGAGGCAGCAGAAGCCATGCCAGATTTGACTGAATCTCTGTTGGAACTGGGTGGTTAAGAGATGCTAATAAATGAGGTGAAGACTTAAAATAAGTATATACAGATATATGTATTGTCTGTAATTCATGAATTATCTTGAGATTGATTATTATATTAAATGCATTGTTTGAATAAATGAGACCTTATTTGAAGCCTGTCACAATCAATAGAATGAGTTGGCTTTTGATCAAGCTTTTAAACTAGAAAAAATCTGTGGGAACTCAGAACAGCTGCAAATTCACATTGACCCACTGTCATATTATCACAGAGTTATTTAACTGATAACTCCTAATTCCGTTAAACAATTTATTTGAAGAAACAATGACTTGTTTTATTGTGATCCTTTCTCCCTGTGTATGATACTGTTAATCAAGTGTTTCTTTTATACTGAGGCCTGTATGGAAAACTGCTCTTCATAAACTGTGATCCCTTACGCATTTGAAAGTCCATTGAGTAGATGATGTTTGGAGTCTTTGATCAAAGAATAAAGCTCATCTTCTTCAAAGTGAAAAAAATTAGCCAATTAATTTCATGTCATGTCCTCAGCAGTAGCTGCTTATACCATGTTTATATAGAGAGCAATGTTACCAAAAACTTGTCACAGAAGTATGGGACAGCCTAAGAAAGCACATTAGACACCAAGTGATATCTAAGCATCTACAACCAAAACCTGAGTGAGACTAACAAATATTAAAGAAACTAAATAGAAAGTCTTGTGTTAAAGTTTAGGTCTTCTTTAAGCTACAGCTGCAGGCATGTTCGCATCTTGAGAAAAGGGGAGTATAATTGGAGGGCAATTCTCAAAACTTAAAAGAATAAAAAGGCATGGTTTGTTTATCATGATAGACTACTACTCCAACTACTAATCTTTCTGTCCCAGGAAGTGTCTTATTCTCTTTTCTGTGTTGGAAAGCTGCCTAACAAATGTGTTTTCCAAGACAATGAAGGCAGCAGACCTCTATTCTTTCTTATCAATTTAATCTCTTTCATTCAGCTGGCAATGTCCTGATGTAGGCTAGGTCTCTTTCCACATGAATTACTAAGTGACAAGCTACTTCTGCTTCTTTTTCTTTCTCTTTCTTTCTTTTTTTTTCTTCTTTTTGTCTTTTTCCCCCACACCAGAATCCTAAAATGTGATTAAAAGGATTATTGGTACACACATTATTTTTACTATAAAAACACATAATAGAGACAAAGTATTCAGTGCTCTGTTATCATAAAACTTGCATAGGTTGTGATCGCAATCATAATTATTCTTGACATTTTATCATTCAATATTTTCACATTCCTCTTTAATTAAAAAATTACTCAGAATACAGAGAAACATGGTGTCTGTTGGTTTTTCTCTAACAAATTTCCTTCTGAACACTGATTAAATCAGAAAGAATTTAAGATTTTGTCACTAAGCTGAATTAATTACAAATCATACATCTCTTTCTGTCTCAGTTTCCCTTTTTGTAATGTACTCACTGTTTTGTAAAATAGTTTTTTTAAGCACAATCTTGATGCAGGAAAATGTTGTCAATGTTAAAATACCGTTCAGATAAATCATCTTGGGAGAAAAAAAATTACTGTCTAACTACTGAAAATAAATTACGGATAAGAAGTCTGCATTCTCTCTGTTTAACAGCCTTACTCTCTCCATCATGAGGAAATGTGAGAAATAAAATTTGGGGGTAAAATTACAAGCAGAAACATTATCATTAGCATAAAAATGAATAAAATTTAAATCCTATGACTTTTTTTGTTAAGATTTTTTTTTTTTTAAGTTAATCTAGAAATTACCTGGAATGAAAAAGGCGTATGTCCTACTACCTATAGATACAAAGGCTTGGAATGGTGTGCAATTTTGACATTTTTAGTCCCCCTGAAAACAAAACAAAACAAACCCAAACAAACAAGCAAACAATGCTTTAATGATTACAGAGTGAATATCATAGAATGAGAATGTTTTGGGTTGAAATCACCTTAAATATCATTAATTTCCAACGCCCATACATGGGCAGGGACACCTTCCACTAGATCAGGTTGCTCAAAGCCCCATGCAGCCTGGCCTTGTACACTTCCAAGGGGTGAAGTATCCACAACTTCCCTGGGCAACCTGTTCTAGTGCCTCACCACCCTCACACTAAAGAATTTCTTCCTAATGTCCAACCTAAACCTAACATCTTCCAGTTTCAAGCCATTAAGCCTTGTCTTCTCGCTACAAGCCCTTGTAAAAATTCCTTCCCCAGCTTTCCTGTAGGTATTTAAGGTCTCACTGAAGCCTTCTCTTCTCCAGGTTGAACAAACTCAACTGTCTCAGTCTGTCTTCACAGGAGAGATGCTCCAGTCCTCTGATCATTTTTGTGTCCCTCCTCTGGACTCCACTGTCAGCTTCCTCCATTCATGGTTGTGTTCTTAAGATGAAAATTTCTGTGCTAGACAGTGTGGTATCACTGCAGAGGCACAAGTGCTGAGAAGAATGCACTGGGGCTGTCTACATACCTAAGCACTATTTTTCCTGCAGAGATGTTTACCTCTGTTATTATTTCTGGCTGAGACCACTGGCCTTTCACACCAATAAGTGTCTCTTGCTTTACGCCTTGGAAAACGGCTGAGGAGAAATAGGATAAGAGTGGGCTCCTGCAGTAGTTGTGTTGTGACATGAATCACATTGTCAGTCGTTGCAAATCCAGCTCTTTGATGTTACTACCAACAGAAAAGGTCAACTGAACGAAGAGAGGCAAATGAACTGCATACATCTCATGCAAATCCTTTTTTGTTAGGTTTAAACAGAATAGAAATAATATACATAGAAATAGCTGGTAAGCAGTATGAAGTTCAATGCAGTGAGCTTCATTGCCTGAAAACCAAGCAGCTAAAAGAAAGAAATAATGATGCCAAACAGCTGCAGTCCCAGAAGGGAGAGCAGGATTTGAGCATGAGGAGGGAGCCCAGGCTGTATCCTGTACTATCAGGGGGCCAGGAGAGGCTCCCTTTCCCTTCCCTGCCCTGTGGTAAAATCTTGCTTGCAGAATAGCATTTCCCTTGATGCCAGATAAAAGAGTTTTTCCCTGCGCATACTCGTTACACAAGGAAAAATTTTGGTTGAGATGAGAATAAAAACGAAGTGAAATAGCATAGCATCACATTCAGTCCTCCAGCAAATGCAGGAGGACAGGACAAGTAACAATCACCCTCTGCCAGAGCCTGTGCTCTTTATTTCACTGAGTTCTGTTAGCTAACACCAGAAAGCATACAGTGTTCCTGTTTACAGAAATTAGCTAGCAGATTGTTGTCAGAAAAGATGAGTGAGGCTTTGTGGAGGCTTCCCAACCCACAATCCTGTTTTCATGTTGCACCAAAACTTTTCAACAATTTTGGGGAGAAAAAAAAAAATAATGAAAAGCAGTTCATTCTCACTTGCTATTTGTTTGCATCAAAACTCTGGGACATTGCCTGCCTTTTGATTCAGCTGTTCCCTTGGCATGGGAATGCACTTGAACAAATAGAAAATATAATGAGAAACATGCTTCCTCATGATATTTCCAATTGGAAATAGCACAAGGAAAATACGCTTTATCACTTTATTTCCAAGCAGAAATAATCTAAGAAAGCCTGTTCCTCACAACATTCCCTGATTACTTAAATAGGTGAAGACATGGTGGGTGAGCCTTTTTGGTGGGTTTCACTGGGATGGGAAGTTATTCAGCTGCCCTGGTAGCTCACTGCTCCTTTGGAAAAGCAGGTGGTACACCTCGGAAACAACCTGAATTCACATCTAAGACAAATCATATAAAGTAAAACAAGCCTCATAACCCAAGGTCTCAGGGGCCTACTTCAGAAAATTGTCATGATGCCAGCAGAGAGAGTCTATTAGAGGCTAGAACTAAAGAGTCAGAGATAAATTTCCTGCAGCCTGTGTCTAAAGCCATGAGTATTGTTGAAAATCGGGGTTGATTTTCTTCTCATACAAGCTTTATTCCGTGTAACTATTGATCGGTTTGGTATAAGAGGAATGCAACTGGCTTGTAGTATATTAAGGAAAGGAAATATCTCAAAAGTATACATTCCAGGTATGCACCAATATAAACCAATGAGAAAAATCACATAAACCACATGCATTATTGAAATTAAAGTGAGGAAAACAGCTTGAGTGTCACTCTAGTTTGGGAAACAATCTCCTGGCAAACATTTCAAGTGTTGCTACCATTCAATTGACTTTGAAAAGGGGTTATTTTTGGTTTACTATTGATACTGGAGAGCTGGATTAGGTATATATTTTTGAAAATACTGAAATATTTACTGTATTTCTGTCCATTTCTCTTTCTCTTTCAACAAAGAGTCCTGATAAAAAGCACCCGGCAGTAAATTTTGGGGAGGTATTTGCACACATTCTGCAGAGCAAATCCATTAATTGTGTTTCCACTGTTATCCTAATGACGAAGCTGTTTTTGTTTCCACCATTACTTTGAACACCACATTTCACTATCTCCCAATTACCCTAGGACACAGTGGAAATTAAAGAAATGCTGAGAAAGTTGCCATTTTCTGTCTTATTTGCCCTGGTAGAACTTAGGGCACCTGCAAACCCTCTCTAAGTCCTTCCACTGCTACAACACAGAAGTAGCAAAGTTGAGCTCCATTAGATCTCCAGAACCTTGTCCTGGTAACGTCCTTTCTGTATGTCACAAGTTTTGTCTTTAGCAAAATGGGATAATTTGTTATTAATTTATTCATTGCATTATTTAACTTTTGTAATTATGTGATCAAAACCTATGTTTCCCAAACTCTATACATATACCTTAATTACTACATTTCAACTTCAGACATATTAAATTGTCCTTTAACTCAGAAATTTCTAAAAGTCAAATGACAATTTCTGGGACCCAACATCTAAAAACTAAATAACACCAAGTTACTGTGAAATCAAGGAGATCCCAAATCTCTGAGTCAAATCATCAAAATGTAAAATCATAAAAATCATCAAAAATCTAAAAAAATCATCAAAATCTAAATTAGAAATTGCCTATGTATTTATTTTTTGTGAATACACATATGAACTTCATAGAAATGTCAGCTTCCAAACTTACATTCACAGAACTGGTTTCTGTCCCATTGCATTGTCTATTTAAACACAGCCAAGGAGTCCATATGCTGTAGGTGCTATGGGTGGGAACTCCATGGCCAGCAGCGTCTGCTCTGCTGTAGCTGATTTGTACCATCAGACTACTCCAGGGGGGCTTTACTGTGTGGATGGTTGGCCAGTAAAGGATTTTTGTTATGTAGCTCCTGCATCTCTCTGTATTTCATCACCACACTGGAGAAATAGAAATGAGCACTTCAGGGTTGCTTTAGGACAGAGGATTTCCACAAAACAGACAGAGTGAATAAATGAAACTGGTATCTGCTTTGGTCAGTGCTTGTCAATGCAAGCTCCCTGGGGATGCATGTCAGTTGTATGTTAAGGGCTGTCCCTGCTGAGCATTTTGCACCAGGCAAGATGCCCCTGAGACAGAAGTGCCAGAAACCCAGTTCAGACATAGTGGTAAAGAAAGTCTGTGTTATCTTGTATTACTAATGGGGTCTCACCTTTCAAGCATCTCAGATACACTTTGTTAACAAAATCTCCAGAAAAGCTTCCAGAGAAATAGTTTGCACTCACGAAGCTGAATCTCTCAATAGCCTGCATTTGCAAACTATACAAACCAAGTTTCCTAAAAAATTGAGCTCTTGTAATAAGCACTGTGAATAATAAGCCAGCTCTTTAAACAGTCTCAGCAGCCCCGCCAGCAGGATGCCCAACCCTACTGAATTATCTTCCAGAGCAAACAGATGTTTTAAAGTACTCAGATTTATTAGGGTTTGAAAAGCTTATTAGGAGAAGCTAAATAAATGTTAAATTTTTACAATCTAGTATGTTATCATATACAAGTGCATTACAATAAACTTATCCCTCCCCACACCCAATTTCATCATTGGAATGGAAAACATGGTGTTAGCACTTAAGAGAGAGAGTTGCATCTGCATGCACTGGGAGGAAGAGTTCACATAATGGTTTGTAACGCATATCAAATTTATTCTGTGAGGTAGATAAAGGTCTTTTAAAGGTCTTACTCCACTTGTGGAATGAATTTCTTATTATGTATAAATTCTGTGTAAAACATTGCTTTTTTCCAGGATGTGGTTTATTTTCTGAGAAGGGAGAAAGAAGCTAAATATTTCCACTCCTGTATAATAGAAAATCGTCTGATTTCAACAAGATCACACCCTGAGTGGTTAGTTAATATTGGAAACATAAAAAGGTACACTGTTCTGACAGATAATTTCATTCCAGCAAAGCTTTTCTAACCAGAAACTGAGTGAATAATTTTGCAATAAAAGAATAGCCAAAGAATAATGGCAATTTTTAGAGGAAAGTAAGTGTAATTTTGGAAAGCAAACTTGGAATAATTATAAAAATGTAATAAATCATATTAAAAAATACCAAAACAACAACAACAAAACAACCAACCAAACAAAAAAAAAACCTCAGAAGCTGTTTTGTATTTGTTCATAATCACATTTCCTGGATTGAAGAATTAAACTCCTTGAACTATATTTCATGTAAGAAGCTTACGGAACACAGTGAAGGGCACATTTAATTTTTTCTAATAAAACATGTAAGAGATAATAATCTGATAAAACAACATCAAACGTCTTCCAAGGACAGTTTAGGACATTAGACTAATTCAGTAATAGAAGCCCAAAACATTACGGTGTCATGAAGAGGGTTTCCATTGACTTCAGCAGCCTTCCAGATGGGCTCATGATGATTAATGAAACTGCTGACAGGGGACGTTATTTAGCTGGCAGCCTTGCTGCTTTACACCTTGACCCCTCTTCCCAAAGTGAGCTGCAACCCCTAACTCTGGGAACTTCTCCTATGTGCAACTCCCTCTTTGTGTGCCCACGAGGACAAGGGGTGCTGAAAAAGCCGCTCTCAAGTGGTGGGCACATGGAGAGCACCCACTGTATTCTAGGAGGGGTGTGGACATAGCAGAAGCAATTGCTATAATTCAATTTGTTGATTGTAGTGACAAATGAAGACTGATTCTTATAGCTCCAGACTTTATAATTTCTAAGTAATTAAATGAGGCTGTTGCACATTTCACAGCCATTAGGAGACAGATTCCACCCTTACTTGGGTTTGTAAGAGGACTCATAGTTATTTTCTTCCTGCATGTTCAAGTCCTTCAAGTAGCTGTATATATCATTCGACATTTTCCCTTTTTAAGACAGCAATATCACTGTTCCACACTATTAAAAATGCCACATTCTACCTCAGGCCAGAAATTAAAATTATTCTTGCATATAGTTTTCAACATTTTTAAATTGCATTCAGATTATTTCTGAGATAAGGCCACACAGTTATTGTTATCACTATTATTTTTGTTACTTATTCATATTTTTAATGTTCTTTAGCAAAACCTTCTGGTTCACTTTTCTCTGGTTGGAGAGGCATAGCCACAAGTTGTTAGATCACTACTATATTTAGGAATGCACCTGGGTTTGTCATCAGCACCAAGCTATTAGCAGATGGCGAAGAAATTAGATGATGACGTGGCCTTGGCAACTCAGGACTTTATCGTCTTCCAACTGGACTACAACATCATGATCTATCTGGCATGAAAATTCCAGTCTTTAGGAAAACACAGTTAGTACAGAGCACAGCAATAGACATTTTCATCAAAACGGGATGTTTGTGTGGTAGCCTTGTCCTCTGATTCCCATTCTCTTTATCCATTGACTATTGCATAAAGCTAAGATTTTGTGCTTAGCTGCCAGGCCTAATTTGAGGGCTGTAGATCCTGTAAGAGATTATCTATATCTCAGGATCTCAAACACTTTCAAATACTGCTCTCCCCATGTGTAAGTAAGTGCTGTGCAATGAAAGTTTTTTTTTGGTGCGGAGTGATTTTTTTTTTAGTGCTAATCACCATTTCAGATACTTCCAGTCCAGGTGAAAGACAGTTTTTCAACCTTCACTAATAGACCTACACAGCATGAATGTGCCTCCAATGAATTCTCCAACATCCCTAAAAATGCAGAATAAACCCTTTTTGACAGTTAGCCATGATGCTTTAGGCATTATTGGACAGTTCACACAAATCTGAAAAGACCTGAGTGCAACAGAGGTGTCCACAGAGCTAGTTCAAACACCAGAAAGAGTTTGGCCACATTAATTTGTTCTGCCTGGGCTAATCAGTCCTGCCAAGACATCCCTGTATTAGCCTGTCCAGAGCACCACACCAGCATGGCTCCTAGATCCCTCTTCATGTGCAGCAGGTTGTTCAGGGCTCGGCTGGATTTCTCTCTGTTCCACTTCCTTGCATAATGTTCATATTTCCAGTGGTGTCTCCGCAGCATTTCAGTAAGAGGAACTACCTCAGCATCACTTCTCCCCAGCTCTTACCAAATCCATTCAAGGTAAAAAAAGACCATAAGCACACTTTATGTCAGAAAATCAGAACACCAAAAACTCAAATGGATCCCTAACCTCCTAGTAAACTGGCACACTCTAAGTCCCCTAAAAAAGGCAATCTGGTAACTGCTACATTTGATTGGGATGCAAGCTTTCTATTCCATGAAAAATTCTAAAGCTTCTCAAAGTTTTCTGTTCTAGTGTGGTATATAGGAAAGAAAAAGGCTGTTGTGAGCAAAAAATGCTTCAATTTTCTGGGAAATACAAATGTTAAAAACTGCGTAGCGCATATGAAAAGGTTTTAGCTCACTATTGGTCTTTCGTACACTTGTAGTTACAATGAAGTGGGAAACTATGACAAGCAGATAACTCAAAATTGTTCAGAAAACCTCAGAATCAGTTGTGCATGGTTGAAATATATTGTACATACTGTTGAAGCATCTGTATGTTTCTTTGAAGCAATTTCTTTGCAGTTTTCCTTTGGAAAAGGACTCTATCAGAATATTGTCATCTTGGTCTAGGAACAAGTTTCCACTGCATCTTTATCAAAACAAGTACATAGTATACACTTGCACTGTGAGTGATCTGACCAGACTCCCTTCTTGTGTAATTTTTACAAGATATGTTTACTGGACTGATTAATTTATTACCTTTTCCAATATTTTTTTCCTCTCAATCCTCACGTGGAACTACAGTTCCTCATTGGAACTGCCCAAGTAGAAGAAGGTGAAGCTAACTTAAGGCTTGCTTGTTCTTGAGTCTTGCCTTTTCCCTCAGCTCTGATTTTTTCCTGTGCTCCTGGGAAATTTAAACTTGTGGTTATTTCTTTTAGTATGTCTTAAGTTTGTAAGAATGTCCAGAATTTCTTATGATTACCTGGAAATAATATTTTTCCCCTAATTTCCTCTGTCTTTACCATTTTTTTTTATCCATACAACATTAGTCTGATTTCTGTAGCTATTACTAGAATCTTGTTTCTGACTTGGCATAGTAAGGCAAAATTGCTTCATTATTATTTTGTTGATCTGAGAGAGTTTTTTAAACCAGAATTAAAAACATGGAAGACTGCTGATAATCTGAACTTCCACTTACAGAATAGTTTTATGTGCTTCTCTTTCAGTAACCATTCCTAGAAGGCCAGTTTAGGAAGCCCTTAACACCCCTTTACTCCTCATATGGAGAAATGGATGGAGAACAGATGACCCAGACTAAAAACAATGTACCAAAAAAAGGAAAAAAAAATGTGTGAGGTTTTTCCTTGGATTGTTTTGTTGTCTTTTTGGGGGAGGGCTGTTTTGTTTGGCTTGGTGTTTTTGTCTGATTGGGGTTGGTTGTTTGATTTGGAGGGGGTTTTTGTTTTGTTTTTAATATAGTTCACATTTGTGATACTTTCCAATGAGTGTTTTCTCTTTCCTTCCCCAGTCTCTCAAGGCAGTTCTTGCTGGCCATCTTGCCTTGCTACACCTTGACCCATCTCACATATATGGTCACTGTGTGCCAGAGCACAACTGGGACACAGGGATGTGATTTTCACAGGTTCCTTGCGTCAAATGAGGATTTTGGTACTTAACTACAGGATGGATAACATTCTGCAAATCCAGTTAGGGTAGAGGAGGTGTGGACATGGGGCAATGTTAATTATCTCCCAAATATAAAATATCAGACAAGGGTGTGCTCAAGATGGTGTCTTTGTCAAAGAACAAGGAGTTTCTGTATGGCTGGGGTTCGCATGCCATATGTCTGTATTGTAATTTTGTAACCAGGTCACCCTTTCAGTTATAAGTGACAGACTTGTTCAGTTCCTTGGAAAAATAAATAGCCTTTTGTACAATAGACTGGTTGTTAGAGCAGCCATCTAAGAGGTGAGTAACCTGAGATACATTCTCTGTTTCAAGGCAACTAAACCCACAGCTATTGCAAACCACAGTGTAAACTTCAGAGAAGATTCTTGAACTCAAATAGCCTTATAAGGTGGGATAGTTACCTAACTGCTATACTCCATCCGGAGATGGCAGAGCTCTTGAATCTAGCAGAATTCCTCATACTTAATGTCTGTTTCTTGAATAATAGTGTGGGTACCTGCAGCTTCTTAGATCTGGTACCAGTTGCATGGAGGACTTTTGGAGGTCACTCTATAAATCACCTGAATTTGCTTAAATTGTGGCTTTGAGGAACTAAGTACTATTTTGGAACTCATGAGGCTTCACCAATAGAAATCCAGGTTTTGCCATTCGGCAAAATAGTGCTTCATAACATACTTCTTTTAATCAGCACGGGCTCCTGTATAATTTTGGAGAGTCCTTTAATTAGAAACATTTGATAGTAGCCTCTAGGCCCAGAGCAGAACCACACATATATTAATCAGTTGAACTTCCACACTACATTTTTTTTGTTAATAAAGAAACATTTACTCAGCTTGCTTGTCTGCTTTCCGTATATCCACTGCTCATTGCACTGAGATAATGAAAACTTGCATATTCTGTTGTATATCAAGTGATTTGGGGCAGCTACTTCCAAACCGTCTATTGCACTGTTTCACTTTCTGAGTCAGAAAGTCCATATACAATCTGCAGCTATGACTGCCAGTCCTGGAAGACAAATTATTTTTTATTTTTTTAAAATTCCAAATGTTTGGATACTAATACTTTACCACAAGTTCTACAGACTGTAGAGCTTACAAGGAATGGTTTGACCACACAGCTTCAACTCCTTTTTTTTTTTTAAAAAAAAAACAAAACAACAACTAACGGACTTTTCTGAAATAAAACCTGTTTGAAATACAGTAAAACCTTCAAGAAAAGCACCATTATTGAAAAATTCCTCAAAGAATCCACAGAAGACTTTGGTATATTGTTCTAGTGGTTCATTACCCTCACTGTTGAAAAAATGCACCTAATTTTTAGTCTAATTTTGTCAAGCATCAATATCCAGCTATTGGATCTTATTGCACTTTTGTTAGCTCGATTGAAGAGCCATTTGATTATGAAATTTCTGTTTCCCATGTAGGTATTTAAGGACTGCAATTCAGTTACCTCTTGATAAGTTAAGTGGACCAAGACTTTTTAATCTTGCACTGGAAGATACATTTTTCAATCTTATTTTCCAGGCTTTTCCTTAAAACCTCTAACTTTTAAACAGATTTCCTTAATTCTAGAAAGCTCAACTGGACAAATATTTAAATAGTTGTGATATGTTAAAAAAACCCCGCAAGTTCTTATTTTCTGCTTCTTAAGTTACAACATATGTATATGAGGATTTCATTAACCCTGTAAAGAAAAATACAGTAGCCTGAGAGCTCCAGCATGCAGATCCAATATGAGGCCTATCTCCATAGGAATTTTTTTCTCTTTGAGAGACTGCTCATTCTCTATGTATAATCTGTGTTTCTCTCATGTGTATGGCTTCATATTTAGTCATTTCCTGTCCTGGTTTGAGCCAGGACAGAACCTATTTTCTTTCTAGTGATTTTGCTTCTCAGTGAAGTCTCTTCTAAGTAGCTGCAGTTGCTGAAATTAACAGCTAACACTCAATGTTTATAGTTACAGCTAGAGAATGGTATGCAGAACCGAGGCCACTGCTTGGTTCTGAAAAATATCTTATGCTCTGGAATCAGAAGGGAGTAAAGGGGTTGTACCTGCAACCCTTCTCTGGGGAGGAGCAGACCAGATGGGTGACCAAAATTGACCAAATTAAGTATTCCATCCCATATATGTCATAGTATAAATTTGAGGGATCACACAAGCCAACCTCTCTTTGTCCATGGCCAGTAGTATCCTGTAAGGATCCTGTCTGTTCGTCTGCCTTTGATCCCGATCCACGTGTTCCTGAATCCCTGCATTTTTGCGCTCAGCTCCTGTAAGAGTCGAGTCAGGGACTTTTCCAGGGCCTGCCCTGAAGCCTTGGTGGTGATGTGAGCATTACTGGGGAAGAAGGGGGGGGGTAGGGGGACAATAGTGGTTTTGTATATATTTCATTATTTTACTTTTCATCATTACTGTTTCATTAAAGCAGCACAGTTCAGTTTCCAACCCATAAGTCTCTCTCTTATTCTCTCTCTCCTTTACCTATAGGGGAGGGAAGAGGGGTTAACAGAGAGCATCTATAATTCATTTAATTGTAGACCCAGTGTTAAGCCATGACACCTACTCTATGAAAGTTTATCATTTGTTAGGTTTTAGTATTATAATTTTTTTTCCATCTAGGTCTTTGTAGCTTTAGAACGTGTCAGGACACTATGGAAATAAGTCAAATAGCTTATTTGAGCTTGCATCTACTAAAATTATTAGTGTTCTCAACCAAACTTATAAGTACATAAAATAATTTTGTTGAGATCCATTTTCCAAAAATGTTTGTTGATTAGCCTTTACTATAGTTTAATATTGTTTAAAATTATTACACTCATTCCATGTCTGCTGTTCCATTAATTGGTACAAAGTAGAAACTCATCCTCTACCTCCTGAGGATGGTTTGTGTCTTACAGGTTGTGCAATGTACAACAAAAGCCAGTTTTCTCATTTGTAAGTTTCTTGTAGTCTATTTTTTTATTTTTAATTTTTTTTTTACCTGTATTTTACCCAGTCAGAGGCAACCCCAGTGTAAGTGTACAATGGATAGAAAGTCCTTCCCAGCTCTGTGGCTTCAGTAGTCACTCTACACCTACCAGTGCTAATGGGATGCCAAATTCCTCCTAGGTAGGGCTGTGATGGCTGCTGTTATATCTCACCTCAGCAGGAGTACCAAACTTGCGCATCTCCCTGCAACAGCCTTCTCTGGTATTTATGTTGGTCATTACGCTGAATCTATTTTCCTCTCAAAAGCTCATTTGAAAAGACCTTCTGTGAAATCCTAAGTCAATTACTTCAGAACAAGTCATCTTGCTTCTTGTATCCTAGATGAAACAAGGAAAGTTTTAAGTCCCCAGAATGAAAAAGCCTGCTCTCTAGGTTGGTTTTTAAGCTCAAGCTTATGTCCCCTATCATACAGACAGCTCCTGCAAGACTCAAGGAAGATTGCAGATCAGTGCCTTTTCTTTCCTATAGACTTCTCCTCCTCTGATATTGACTGAACGTTTCACCTTTCTGTACATTTTTGGGCTTGCTCTACACCCATCCAATAGTAGTCTTTATTGCAAATAAAGTGAAGGGTACAGTTCAGGTAGCTTCCATTTTCTTTCAAATATTTTGAATTTTCTGTTTCCACCCAGTGGATAGAATTAGTTCTTTCCTTATGGTTTTTTAGAGTCAAATCTTCCATCTGGAGACTGGACCCGGCACAAACCATCCCTGCACCTTTTATAAACTCACAGTCTGTCTTATCAACTTGCTAGAAAGAATTCTGTCTCAGTAAGTGATTCTCATTTCCTCATGGATCTTATTCTGTCCCATCTCAGGCTATTTTCTGAAGGCATATTTGCTATGGACTGTAGAATATTAAACTGTGGCATGACATAAAAATAGAGATTGAATGTTATTACAGAACATTACTTCTTGTGTGGATTATTACAGAAAGGTGTGGAGATTTAGCTGAAGGACTCCTATTAGTAGCAGTACAAGCCTCATGGCTAAATGCTTGTGCAAGGGTTAGGAAGTTTGCAGATTTTTATATTTTACCATGGGGCTGTTATGCAGTATCATGGAGCAAAGTCCTCTTTTTCTACAGAATAGATGTAATGTAGGCAGCATTAGTGGAAACTGCCTCCCTTTTCCCCAGTGGAAAGCATCCATGATGTTCTGCAGTGACTACTTTAAGTCAAGTATTCACTTCTTATCATTGAAGGCCAGCTAAAAATGGAGAGAAGGTAAACATGAAAAAGCTCCTCCTGGCAGGTCCGTTTCTATCTTTTCTTCAGCAGTGTTATTAAGTGAGCAGTACGAGAGCTGAGCAGAATGAATGTAAAGGTAATCAGGTTCTTCCACTTCTCAGAGGAAAAGGCAGGTGCATTGTAGTCTCTAAGTGGGATCCTCCCAGTGTGAGCTGATGGGAAAGAAGGGTCCTGAGATGCCACTCCACTGGGCTAAAAGCATTTCCCATGAACTGCGAAAGAAAGATGGGGAAATCTGTTTCTTGACAAAAGAAGCAAAAAGGAGGATCTGTGGGGTTTGTGAAGTGACACATTAGCATGGGAAGCAATGCAAAAGAATAACACTCATTGTCAGGTAGCACAGTGGGCACTGAAGGGACTTGAGCCAAGGGCTGTTGGTTTGTGCAGTGAAGATGAGTTCAGCTTGAATGCAGAGTTCTCACAGAGAATATATGGTATTGAGTTTAAGTGGAAAAGCACACATGAGCAATATGTAAGTGAGGAGAAGGTAGAACAGCAAATATCCTTATCTGCTTTGCACTTACCAGTCCTTTGATACTTCACTGGAACAAACAGCAGTGGCAACTTGTTGCAGCAAAGGTGTTCAAAAGGGAACAAATTAAGACCAAACCAAATTGACAATTTAACAGTCCATACCATAAATTAATTTTAAAGAGATATTGCTTTGTTTTGTAATAAGGCAAAGAATTTGCACTGAAAGCCAGGATAAATGTGCCAGCATCTATTTCAGAAGAAATACATGAAGTTACCTTTCAGCAATAATTGCTCTATTTAAATAATATTTACTGGATGTTAAGTCCTATCTGGGGCTTTATGATTTAATTAAATATAGAATTATTTTAATGTTACATTCCCAAAATTGAGGAAAGTATTGGGGAAATTTATTAGAAACCAGAAAAGTAAGAAACAATGAAGACTCAAACATAAAAAGAGAAATTAAATTGTGATATGAAATCTCATATTGTCTGATACTGATTCCACTCATTCTCAAAGAATGAAGTTTAAGTTCTTGCCGATAAAAACAAGCATTTTAAAAAGCTATAAAATAATGTAGCATTGCAGAATTGTAACAGATTACTAAGTTCTTACAACTCCTTGGGTGAACTTAGAAAATACTGGATCTTCTTCTTTTGTTTCTCTTCACAAAAATGGCTGCTGTTCCTATGTCAACAGAAAGAAGAGAAACTCAAGATTTTAGTTTGTATTTCACTTTACTGCAGTAGTGGCAGCAGTACTCTGCAGTGTAAGGAGCAGTAATTTACTTCATCAAATACTACAAGGTTACACGAAATAAAATACAGAAATCACTACCAACTGTGCTACTCATTATAATATGATTACTATTGCAGATATTACCCTCTGATTGGACTCTTCTTTTTTTTGTTGTTGTTTTTTTTAATAGAAAGTTTTTTCTGAAACCACCTGAATGGGTGAAACTTATTATTACAGATTTTGTGGACATAAACTGTGCTTGAAAACTCATATTTTAATGTGAAGACCAAATTCTGTGGATTTCCCTTACTTGAGTTGTTCCAGCCCATGGAACCAAATAAACTAACTAGAATTTGGCCATACATTTAGCCTTTCACAAAGCTGAAAAGCATACCACAAAGAACCGTGTTTTTAAGTCTGCACAGCTTGGCCATATTCTCACCTTTATGAGGCATGGATTGCAGCCATGCAGAATGAAGAATGTGTGGAAATCAGGAAACGATGGAAAAATACTTCTAAACCCATAGATCTGGGGCCAGTTGAGCATAAACATTGACTTTTTAGTCTGAAACATTTTACTGAAGCAGACTTTAGGTACAGTGAATAACCTAATGACTAAAAGGTTCTGTGTGGTGCCAAATGCTGTTGTTTTCAACAGCAATGACAAAATAAAAAGTGCAGGTGGTTGTGGTTACCTTCTTCCCTCCCTCCTTTCTTTTTGCACTTCAGTTCTTTCCTTCTCCTTTTCCTCACTCTTTTCATGTTGAGAGTGAAAAAGCAGAAAAAAAACCCTTGAAACAGCAAACTAAACTGTATCTGTGAGAAGCACTTTTGATGGATTCAGAACAATGAGTCTCATTGCACCACTGTTTCTGTGAGCTCCTCAGATCTGTGGCCTTACAACAGTGTGGTTGAAACTACATGGAGCCTGCAGAGGAGCTAATAGTGCATTAATCAGTCATAATATTGATATCAGCATCTTGATTTGCCAATGGACTCGCGGCACACAAATCACTTTTCCCCAAGTTCTGTCTGCATTGCCCAATGATGTGCTCCCCTCCCAGTCACCCATCTCTGTGCTAGCAGGTGTGGAACTCATGCGTGTGCAGGTGTTAGACACTTTTTCCAGTAATCTGTCTTTCTTTTTTCTCCTCTAACCTGCACCTATAGTCAGATCATTAACATAATTACTCCTTCTGTGCAGGGTGATGCAAAGGAATTTCAGGGCCTGGAGTTACTTCTCAACAAGTCAGGAAAGATTTTTTTAAACATTGGTATTTATTTCCCGTATCAGTGAATCATCTTTGTGGTAAGGGTAACGTCATATGGTGTCTCAAAATGCATTTGAATGCATGTCTTTGGTGGAAGGCCTGTTCAGTTATTAGTATTTCATTAGAGTGCAACTTTGAATGCTGATATCAGAGAAGAAGGAAAATCTGCATGAACATGATACCCAGCATTGGCCTAGCTCAATAAGAAATTAATAGCTGAACAGAAGGAAATGGTGTTGATGCTTCAGAACGACTAGGGGCCAGTAAATGTGAAAAAGCCCCAAATCCTACAGCATTTCAGCCAGATGGCTACAACTCTATCGACTTCGAGAAAGATAGCACCCACTGCCAACGTGTCATTGCACCAAAGAGAGGAAAAACCCAGTCTTGCCCTGTGTCTTCCTTCTTCTGACTAAGTGTTTCAGAGGGTCCCCTCCTAGCTGACATCCTAGAAGTGAAGCTTAGCCAGACTTGTGTTAGTCCCTGGTCTGCATCCTTTCCAAGGCTTCCAGCCATTTCATGGCCTAAGCAGGCCTGTAATGCACTTGGAGGAATGCTGTCATCCTTGGGGATCACATTTCACCTTCCCCAGAATGGAGGGATGCCCAGCAGGAACCACACAGGGCAGCTCTCCAGAGTCTCAGAAACTCTGCCCTTAACGTAATAAGGGAGAGCTTCTAATGCCAAGAGGATGTTACTGAGCTTCCTAAGGCTGAGCTGCTCTCCCACTCGCTGTCCTGTATTTTGGAAACAATGGCAATAGTTGGTGTCTCTTACCATGTTTCCAGATAAGTGTTCCAGGAAGAAGTTTCTTTCCGTGTTCCGATGCATGATTAAAGACATGATTTGAGCTAGCAGGGTACACATGAGGTTTTCTCCATCTGGCAATAGCGAAATAGCCTCAGCTCCTGAGAGTTCTTATCCCCTACACTGTTATAGTAAGCTGTTTATAATAATGTCCCTAACACTATTACCTTGTGTTTATCTAAACACAGATATAAAAGGCATGGTGAGCAGAATCCTCTCTCTACTGACGTCATTGGGGGATGTGATAACTTGCACCACAACTGAATTTTATCCAAAATCTATGCTAAAAATAAGTGTATAAATATTTGCTTTTTCGACGCAGTAAATATACATCAGTCTGACTCTCTGCAGGAGATGAATAAGTTATTTCATATTTGGTTTTCTGCTTAGGTGCCACAAGTGCACTCTTCTACAGTGTAGGCTATCTGTCTAAACAGTGAGAGTTATTTCTTGGATTGAAAGAGTACAAAAATGAATGGCCTTTTCCCTAGCCTTTCTTTCATTTAAAAATTATCCAAGAGTACAGTCAAGTTTGCTATATTCCTGTGCCTCATTGCAGTTCTGAATGAAAGTTTATGCCTAAGTTATACATCCCTGGAAAAGAGAGTGGTAATGGAAATATTGACCTAATGGTGCAAACTTTGTTTCTGTAATATAGGACAAATGAATGCTCCTGTCTTCTCATTTTTTATTTTTTTTTTAATTTGGTGAAAGTTATATCCTAATTTATTAAACTTTGAGCAACTCAATCATTGAAATGGAAAAGATCTGCAAAAGCAGTGCACCACAGGCTAGTCAATGGTGATTAGAACACCCATCACCAATGATCAAAGTTCAGCTTCCACCTGTGGATGAATAAGGCAGTGCCCTGGTCTGCCTACAGCAGGGTGCTGCAATGAAAACCTCTTTCTGGTTGAGTCCTGAAATCCTGCTCTGAAGCTGATTTCCTAGAGAAAGTTTTGAAAAACTCAGGGGTCAATACTTGGACCAGTGCTGTTTAACATCTCTGTTGGAGGCATGGACAGTGAGATTGAGTGTATCCTCAGCAAGTTTGCTGTCAATACCAAGCTGTGTGGAATAGTTGACACCCTAGAGGGAAGGGACACCATCGAGAGGTACCCTGACAGGCTGGAGGGGTGGGCCAATGCCAACCTCATGAAGTTCAACAAGGTCAAGTGCAAGGTCCTGCACCTGGGTCAGCACAACCCCAGGCACAAATGCAGGCTGGGGGGAGAATGGCTAGAGAGCAGTCCTGTGGAAAAGGACTTGGGGGTGGTAGTAGATGAGAAGCTCAACATAAGCTGTCAGTGTGTGCTTGCAGCCCAGCAGACCAAACACATCCTGGACTGCATCAAAAGAAGTGTGGCCAGCAGGGCCAGGGAGGTGATTCTGCCCCTCTGCTCTGCTCTGGTGAGATCGCACCTGGTGTGCTGTGTACAGCTCTGGAGCTCTCAGTACAGGAAAGACATGGAGTTTTTGGATAGGTTCCAGAGAAGGGCCATGGAGATGATCAAGAGGCTGGAGCACCTCTGCTATGAAGACAGGCTGAGAGTGTTTGGGCTATTCAGCTTGGAGAAGAAAAGGCTTCAGAGATACCTTATTGTGGTCTCCCAGTACCTGAAGGGGCCTACAGAAAACATGGGGAGAGACTTTTTACAAGGGATTGTAGTGAGAGGACAAAGGGTAATGGCTTCAGATGGAAAGAGGGCAGATTTATGTTAGAGATTAGGAAGAAATTCTTCACCATGAGGGTAGCAAGTTGCTGGAACAGGTTGCCTAGGGAGGCTGTGGATGCCACCTCTGTGGAGGTGTTCAAAGGCCAGGTTGGATAAGGCTTTGTGCAGCCTGGTCTAGTGTGAAGTGTCCCTGCTCAAAGCATGGACGTTGGATCCTGGTGATCTTTAAGGTTCCTTTCAACCTTAACCATTCTATGATTCTATGAATTTATGTAGAAAAAATTTATGTCAATGGCAAAATTGTAATTCTAAGATGCTCAGTGTCTTTGTTAGAAAGATCTGGAAGCAACATCCTTATTATTATCCTGTACTCATATTTTAATACATTTCTTCCTCCTTACTTCTCACATACCCCGCTTTTTCCAAATACTTTCTTAATTTGTATTGAAAACATAAAGTAGGACTCCCAAAATACCCTTTAACTCCAGAACATCAGCCACCACATCAGTTATGGCCCCAGCTCAGCACTTCAGCTCTATACAGAAGACAAAAGTAATTCCTGCTCTTAAATGCTTTGTCGTATTGGGGGTCTGAGTCTGACCCTGCAACCTTTATGCATACAAGTAGTCCTTGCTGTCCTTATATAAGTAAGAGTTAACTGCTCATGTGTGTAAAGGTTGCAAGGTGAGTCCCTTTGAATATCATTATCCCAAGTATAATAACTGTTTTGCTGAAACTCTTGGGTTATCTTTTAAAAACCAACCCATATTACTCAGTGGAGAATTCTGGAGGAAAAAAAAATGCATTAATGTTGCATTTTGAAACCGACAAAGGTCATCTGAATGTTGCCCAAGATTTTTGATTGAGTAATGTACTTTGGAATAAGTTGCTGTGGTTCTTTGGCAGAACACTGTTTATTGTTCAAGTGAAATTTTTCACAGTTAATAAGATGGTCAGTTGCAGGTACTAAAAATATTTGCCCTGCCAAATACCACAAGCGTGAAAACCATCAAGATGGTTAAATAATGAAACAGAAACTATTCCAGCAAACTGCTTGACAGCTGGTGGAAAAATTCCCAGAATATTATTTGACCAAAAATGAAACTGTTTTATTGATTGAAAAATAAACAGAACAACTTACTATTGGTTAATTTCTGAAGAAAATTGCCAAAATAATTGTATTATGTTATTGCATGGAACTCTTTAGCCAGCACTTAATTAGAGCAAAACTGTTGTTGACTATTCTTTTCTTTTTTTTTCTTTTTTTTTCTTTTTTTTCTCTTTTTTAAGTAAAAGATACTATAGTTTATCCAGTTATTTCTCTTAATGCAGCCTACTTTTCATTGGCTGTATGATACCATTGTTTTTAAAGAAGATTCTCCAGTGATGTCAGTGGAAAACTCTGCTTAGAAAGCTCTGGTTAGTTTTTACTGCTTTACAAGCAGAGAGAGTATATGAATCACAGTACTAAAATTGCACTTGGACAAAAGCAACCAAAAATTTTGCTTGAGTATGTAATGATTCAGGAACAAATGCTGCTTTCAGGAACATCAGCCTAATACGGACAAACACTGTTTTAGTGTAGCTGAAAATACTACACACCTTTGCTGCAACTGTTTGCCAATGATCTTCACAGATCCTATCCTGTGTTCTGTAAGGTGGAAAAATGTTTTTCTGATACTGGGGCCTCTGAACTTTGCCTCCTGCCAACAACTTGAACTATGTCTTTGCTGTAAGTGACTAGACACACTGACACTTTCACCAAAATCTCATGTAAAAATTGATCTCAAATTCTATATTACATTATGCACAAAAATACACAGATGTGTCAGAGAATTAACACAATGATAAATAATTTTCTTCTTATCATGGAACATGAGTATCTCAGAACACCTAAATTCAAATCTAATTTAAATTTGGAAGAACGTGGCAACAAGAGCAGCAACAGCAGCAGAAATCTTGTAAAGTAAAATATATCCTGCCAACAGCTAATAATGCATTACCCCAACAACCAATCCTCTGTTTCCAGTGAAATTAGTAACTGGACTTTTATACAAAGCCTGAACACACTGTTTACATCCTGAGGGGGGAAAAAGAGAAGGCATGTAGTATATACTAGTTCCAGGGACAAAAAAAAAAAAAAAAAGAAAAAAAGAAAAAAAGAAGAAGAAGAAAAAAAGGATAAAGAGGGAAAAAATGTTAACTACAGTCTGGTTAAAATTCAGATCAGTGTGTCACAGTTTAACTCAGGATTGGCAATTCAACAGATGACAACAATGCTCTCAATCCCCTCCCCCTCCCATCCAGGTAGGGAAAGGAGAGAGAAAATAAGAAGAGACACTTTCAGGATTGAAAACTAAACTAGACAGCTTTAATGAAATACTACTAATAAAAGAAAATACGTAAAAATATATATAAGAATGTGCAGGAATGTGCAAAACCCTATCACTTGCCCCTACCCCCAACAACTCCCACGGCACTCTCCTGAGCTGTGAGCAGTTCCAAAATGTCCCAGACTGCTGCTGGAGATAGTGGCAGATCAGACAGGAATTGAGGGTAGAGTTATGAGGGTCAGGAAAGCATGGGCCTAGGGCTCAAAGGAGTTGGATAGACAAAGTCCTCCCTGGACACCATCTATGGACTGAAGAAAAGGGAAGAAGACTTGAGTTCTTGTGATCCCTGACTTTATACTGAGTCTTACATAAATATATGGATGAAATACTTCACTTGGTCAGTTTTGCCATCTGTCTAGTTTACTTCCCCCTATGGGAGGCTTGCAGATACAAATCTTCTGCCTTAGAAGTGTCCGAAGTAGCAAATCTGACAAGCAGAGTGAAGTGTCCTTGGTCTCTCAGCAGTATCTATAAACACTGAGTGTTATCAGTCCACTAGCTGGAAAACTTGCTGTGCTGCTTTCAGCAAGTAGCTGCTTAAAAGAAGAAAAAAATCAGTAAAAACAAAATTGGCCTCATCCTGGCTCAAACCAGGACACAGTGCTCTACATTGCAATCCTGTTGTGTTCAGACTATTTAGCTACTGAATGTGGCAAAATGCTCAGTTTTGGAAGTAAACCCGCCCTTTTCCAGATACAATTGCAAGCACTGCACTTTGGACTGCTGAATTTGCAACCAGGTTAACTGTGCACAGCATCTGGGAAGCTTCCTCAGCTTCCCAGCTTTCCTGTGGAGGGGCTTGTCTGCTCATGGTACTGGGAAATCAAGTATTTAAAATAGAAGGAAAAATCAGGGGCAAATCCAGACAGTTTCACCCAAGCGAGTAGCCCCGGGGATAAAAGGCTCAGGAGAGGATGCCGGAGCTGGTACAAAGTTTTATCTTAAGAGGCTTTGCGGAACCGTAGCTGCTTATTCCTTACATCACCCTCTAAGAGAGCGACAAAACCCAAAGAGGAGCTCTCCCGCGGGTGGAAACCTCAGCGCTGCCAGCCCTTTCGGCTGAGGGGCTTTGCGAGCACAGCTCCCTGTCCCCCCCATGCACACACGCCCGCACCCGCACCGCAAACTTCGGGATGGCGGGACCCAGGGCTGCCGGGAAGCGGCGTTAGGAGGGCTCTGCGGAGCGGCCGCGAAGCCGCTGGGCCC
>NW_009954407.1:1358361-1361304 GCF_000747805.2 Chaetura pelagica
CAGCCGCCGCCGGGGCGGCCCGGGCTCCCGGCCAGCAGGGACGTCCCCGGCTTCTCGCCTCCCGTTTCCGAGGGCCGAGAGGTGCGTTTGCCCGTTAGGGCTGCTGAAAGTGTTTCACGTTCTTGCCTTCCGCTCCCGTCCCCTCCAGGCACTTGGTAACCGTTCGACCGGCCGCGCACAAGGTTAACAGCATCCCCGGCCGGACTGTAGGTATTTAATATGCGAGCATATTTGATGTTCATTGACAGAGCGACAATAGGAATGATCTTGCTTTATGTACCAGTAACAAGGTTTAATATCATTATATTGCATGCGATATTAGTTTTTATTAGTCGCCATTAACAAGATGTTTTTTACTTGAATTCTCATTTACTTGTTCAATGCAAAGAAATTATCTTTGTAAAAGAGAAAAACACATCTTCAAGTGTCAGCTATATTAAATTAAAGAACTGTTTACCCTTCCTAAGGAAAGCATATGTATCTAAATAGGCATCTTTTACCGTTTGCATAGTAGATTGGAAATTAGCATTTTTGTTCATTTTCCCATGTATGCACAACGCCTGGAAGAGTAATACTCCATGCATATCAGATCAGCCAGCCTACAATTTTTGTGCAATATATTATTTGGCAATCTAAAATTTGTAATTTGCATGAAATTGCTTAATTAAAATACAGTCACTCAGGGTATTAATTTCTCTGTCTGGCAGTTCAACGTACTAAAGGCGGGCTACAGAAAATGTGAAATCCTGTCAGATGTAACAGTAAAATATTAAAAAAAAAAAAAAAAAAATTCCACTTCTGAAAACAAAGTGACAGTGGCAACAAAGTGACAGAGTGATAATGCTTTTGCCCTGATTCCGGGTTCAAATAGGAGCTTGGGTTGACATTGAAACCGGCGAGAAAATTTACAATAGCAACTCTGGCTTTTTGCCAATAAATCTGCATCACGGACCTTTCCTGGCGAAACCCTTTTCCCTCTCCCCACCCCCTTTACATTTTTGCCTACTAGCTAAGACGAAGAAGAAGGAAAAAAAATAATTAAAAAAAAAAATCCCTTTTCTGAAACCCAAGTCCCTTACTATTTTCGGCAGCTTGCTTTTGAAATCAGCAACCCTACTGATAAAATGATCCAATCAGTCCTTCCCAGTTGTCAAGACAACAGTTCATAATTGTACCAGCTCTTTTCATTGCAGCTAGACATTTCATAAATAGATAATTCTCTAATTGATCCAGCCAATCCTACTTTGCATACCCTGCCAAACTAGGTAAGCCCGGTTTCTATTCTAGTACGGCAGCAACTTTCTGCAAAGACGTGCAAATGAGCTTTATTTACCGCTTGCGAGAGGGGACGAAGGAAAAAAAATAAAATAAAATCAAGAAGAACCTGGGGGGGCAACTCTAAATCTGAATAAACCTGGAGCTGGGGGGAGAGAGGGGCTGCTGTTGTGCCGCCCGCTCCCACGTGTGTGCCGCAAGCTCTGCGCGCAGCGGGAAGCGGCTCAGGACGGGTGTAAGGTGCAGCGGCCCGGCGCGGAGCGGGGCGGAGGGCAGGGCCGGGCAGGGCCGGGCAGGGCCGGGGGGTCCGAGTTACCCAGGGCCGGGCAGGGCGCAGCGGGCCCGGCCGCCCCGGGGCAGCGCGGCGGAGAGAGAGCAGCGCATCGTCGGGGCTTCCCGAGGCTTCGCGTTGGCAAATTGCTTTCCTGTGTTTCTGAAATGAATTAAACATACAAGTTACAGATCTCCAGCACTTGGGGGAAATCCTACCTCCGGGAGGGGGAAAAAAAAAGAAAAAGAAAGGGGGTGTAGGGGGTGGGCTGGTGGCAGGCGCTGGCACACAAGGGTTTGCCACAACACACACGGCTTTAGGAGAGAGCCGGCTTTCCGAACCTCCCCAGGACAGCGTCTGGCTAACAACCGCGGGAATCAATTGCTTGGGAAAAAAAATAATAATTCAAATGCAAATACTGAGCTCTTTGTTCTTCTTATACATTCTGATATCCGCATTTGTCAGTAATTAAACATGCGCCTTTGAAACCTGAAGTGCAAGCACTCTATTGTCTTTAAAGTCCCCGTCATTAGAAATTAACTTATAGATCTGCTTGCTTTTTATTTTAGATACATTCGATATACATATACCTACAGAGAGAGGCGAGGAGCTGAGGAGTCATTCCTCAAAGTGGAAAACCTGGCAGAAGAAGGGAAGAAAGGCTTTGCTAGTCCCCTCCCGCCCCCCTCCTCCCCATTTGCAGTTTGTTGAATGCCTGGCTTGCCTGCAATTCCTCCTCTTTTGTCTTAAATATCAGAGGCTCTGCAGTCATGTTAACATTTTAATAATTTCAAAAGGCACAAAAGCCGAAGGAAGGGGAGTGAAAAGACAGGCTGTAGTGAAGTGGCACGTCTGAGGCTGAAAGAGTATTTCTTACACGGCTGCCTAGTGCTGGATAGGGGGCTGGATTCACACTACTCTTGTACCATTCACCAGTCCACAAAGGCACCCACGGTGATGTGGAGTCAAGGCCTAATTAAAATCCTTTAACAGACTGAAAGTCTGAAGAATGGCACACATTCAAGAGCTGCAGTTCAAAAAGAGAGAGAGAAGGAGAGAGGGAGAAGAAAAAGGCGACACGCACGCACACACACACACTCACACACGCGCACACACACACACACGCACGCAGCGACACGCACGCGGCGCTGCCGGCAGCTGCGGCTGCACAACGAGCCTTTGCTGCCCTCAACAGCCTCCCGGTGTAAGCACCGCCACCCAATTTGCGACGGAGTTAATTGGCTCTTTGATGTCTCAAGAAAGGTGCTGCAGCTAGAAAGGTGCCAAGGTCCCCCTCTCCCCAGGTTTCCTGCTTGTGCCTTAAAATAAAAAAAAACTTAACAACAAAATCCCTCTGCTGATCCGCGAAGCCTCACCCCGGCTACCGCCGCGCTCTT
>NW_009954407.1:1363891-1411052 GCF_000747805.2 Chaetura pelagica
GCCGCGTGCTGCCGCCCGTCGATTGAGAATTTCTGGACACAAAATAAGTTCTAGCAAACCACTGCTGATTAAAACAAACAAACAAAAAAACAACAACCCAACCCAGCTGTAACTCAAATAAATATTTTTGTGGATTGACTCAAGCATTTTTCATCCTTTTATCCAGTATGTAGCACACAGATTAATGGATATGTTTCAGTAACTTAGTGTGTGTTCACTGAACAATTGGACCACCAAACAAGGACTTCTTCAGCCTATTCTCACATCAATGAGACAATCAAAAGATTTCCAGATTACTTCTTTCTCCAACTCCATTCACAAGAGTGATTTGTAGACATTTATCTGACATGACAGATAAATTTGGGCAATTATTCTTCCTCTCTCTGGAGATCCACTTTGGCCCTTGCAATTGTAGATCAATTGAATAATATTATAAGGTACAGTGTGCATGGACCACTAGAAGAATCACTGTAGTGAAAGAGGCTTGAAAGGTCTTCAGCCAGTTGGAAGCAGAGAGTAGAGCTGGCATCACTTTCAGTTAGGGAGGTGTTTATGTTTCTCAGTACAAGCTTAAACTTTGATTTCCATAATCACATGCGTGAAACTACATTCATGCAATGCCTACGAACAAGAAGAACATGCAGGCAGATTTACCTATCCACTCCTTTGTTCCTGCCATTTCTGCATATATTTGGCATTTGTGGTCACTGGATAGGCATGTGTTGGAAATCTGGCACATGTTGCACTTATTCAAGCAATAAGTTATACCCTTGAAGAATTGGAAGCAAAATCTCATCCAAGAGAATAAAAGGAAAAGTACCTTTTTTTTTTTCTGATTCTCATAAGTTATTAATTGCAACACAAGGAGGGCCATATATTGAAGCTGACCCTGTGTTCCAGGAAGGATTTCCAAACTAAAGACAGAAAGGAAAATCTGAACGGTATTATCTGAAGCAGCCGCAGCAGAGCATGCAGCAAGTGTCTGGCCAGGAAATCACTCATGGCATCTCTAGGGCACAAAGGTACAAACTCTCCAATAATTTTGATGTTGTCAGGATTCTGCAGGTGTCAGATTGGACTTCTGAGGTGCTAAAAGACCTTGGGACACTATTCATCCTTCTTCTGATCACTGTTAACAGAAGGTGAAGCTTAGGAGGCAATGTTTGGATTCAGAGATTCCTTATAACACAGAGCCCACCTAGAAATAGAAAATTCTTTCTTGGTTCAGTGCTAGAAGGTGACTATTGAGTTTCAATGTAACACAATGGCAGCTCTTTCTGAAGGAGTTATGGTCTACTATTATTTCATACTCAGGCAGCAAACTTGTGAGTGCATACGTTTGTGGTGAATGTGTTTTCATAATTTTCGGGACTTATTGCCAACCATCTTGAACTTTCTCTGCTTTCTTCCAAGAGTTCTGGAAAAATTATTAAAGGCATAGGCCTAAAGAAAGCTCATCGTCCCTCAGGACTAAAGGCAGTCCTTCCCACAGGCACCCTGTCTGCTTGCAGAAGCTGCTTTTGTTTTGATGAAGCTGTGTTGTTCTGAGGTCTTTGTCCACGTGGGGTCTGCAGTTTTGAACTGGCCAATTGGCACAGTAAGAAGCTTGTTAGTTGCTCCTGAGTGTGTATCCTAAAGCTCTGAATATATTTTCAGGAATGAACATAACTCACTTCAGATTATAGCATACATTGTAGCACGTGAGCCTCTATATGTAGGTCAAGCAGTACATCAGATTGGTAGGTTACATTAAGTGACAGGGACTCAGTAGCTGAAACATAGCCTCTTATTCTCTTACAAGGGTTACCAGGCAAAATAAAAGTAGTTGCTTAGTTCTAGTGAGCTCATCTATTAATTTTTCAAATTCTAACAAAGCAAAAATTTTGATTCTGACATATGCCCATGAGCATGCACACACACTATCATAGTAGTGTTCAGTTTTTAACACATCTTTCAGTATCTACGCTTTATTATATAATCAGCTGTATTTCTCACTTCGTGACAAAATTCCCATTGACACAGATGGGAGTTTTGCACAGAAATTGAGGACCAGATATTGCTGTACCTTTTAACTTTTAAACTACTGCACCATTCCAGAAAGAAGCACACACATTTTCAAAACATATCTCCTGGTAAAATAAATGTGTAGAAAATGCAAGTATGCAATGATGATATAATAGTAAGTACAGTATGAAGTATAAAAATACATAAATAAAAAGAGCAATTTTTTTTGGCTTGCTGTAGTTGATAAGCATTAAGTACTTCTCCTTATTCACTACAGATTTCTGAAAAACCTAATCTATAGTAAGTTCTTAAAATAAAACCATTAACACCACAGACACTTAAAAGATGTTCAGACAATTGTGCAGTCTGCCTCTAGAGAACACTTTTGAGAAAAAAAGTCTCATAATACATGTGAAGATCAACAAATAGTGTCATTATTGTTGTCATTGTTATTAGTAGCTGTTCAAAGGATAAGGTGTGGAAGCAAAGCAAAGCAAAGTGTCTCTCTAACGGAGAAGCTCTGTGTTAACTACTCTATTTGTGTTTGTGTACTGGACTTTCTAAACAGAGGTTGCCTTCTCCTTTTTCAGGAGACAGGAGGGAGTTCATGGGGAGTGATGGCTGTCAGAGAGGCCAAAGCCATATCTACCCTGGCCTGGCATGTTGGACTCTTTTCTGCATCACTTGGTAATCAAGATGAATCACCTTTGATTGTGTTTTGCTGTGTGTAAATAAAAAAAAGTACTGTGTTCTATAAAATGTATTTACACTAAGCTGGCAGATAGTACAGTGTGCCTTGTTTTCCTTCAGGAGAAGGAAAGCTAAATAGAGGATGAGTTCAATGAAAGGATAGGGCTTTTAAATAAATAGCATTCTGTGAAGGAACTGATATTCTCTATTAGATGAAAGGGACATGATAACTTGTCCTGCCTTGGTACATTTCTTTTTAAAGACATTATGTTTAAAAATTTTATACAAATATTTGTAGGACTGAAGCCAATGTCCTTAAAAATGAATTGTAATGAAAAATATTTTTAGGTACTCATAACACTTAGAAGTTTTAGCATACTGATACTTAAGTTTTCCCACATCACCAAGCTTCCCAACTGAGAGTGGGAAGAGTTTGGAGCTCTATAAATATACGTAAGTATCTAGAGTTGTTAGGAACCCATGATGATTGTTGAGTCCAGCTCCTGTTTCGACATGGGGCAACCTAGAAGTTAAACCGTATTAAAAAATCTTAGACCATAAAGTTGAGCATCATTCAAACACTTCTTGAACACCAACAGGCTTAGGACCATGACCACTTCACTTGAGAGCTTTCTCCAGTGTGTGACAACCCTCTCAGTGAATAACTTTTTCCTAATATCCAATCTGAATCTCTCTTGATGCAATCTCTCCTGAAGCCATCCCTTCATCATACACCAGAAATCCATTCCTCTCTACCCCCCTTCATGAGAAAGTTGTAGACAGCAATGAGATCATCCTTCAGCCTTCTCTAAGCTGAATAAATGGGGCATCCTCAGCTGCTCCTCATAAGCCATGTTCTCTATTCATTTCACCATTTTTGTTGCCCTCTTGAATTTTGCATCCTTCTTACATTTTGGAACCCTAAAGTGCACACAGTCTTTGAAGCAAGGCCACACCAGTGCTGAGCATAGTGGGATGATCTCTTCTTTGGACAGGTTATCTATACTGTGCTTAGGGCATCCCAGGATACCCCAGGCCCATTTGGCCTTCAGGGCACATTGTTGACTTTCACTGATCAGGCCCACAGTTGCCTCTCTGATCTTAGGCACTTAAATACTTTGACTTGTCTGTCTGTAAGAATTGGAACGAGGACATAGAGAGAGCTGTGGGCCTCAGCCTCAACCTCTCTCTATCACTGGGGTCCAGCTAAGGAGCTGTGTGCTCAGAGCATGGCCAGGCTCACACAGGCTTCCCTGTCATTCTCACCTCCTGATGCTTTTCACTGTGTCCAGTGTGGGTCAGGACCAGAAGGAAAAGGTGAGGGCAGTAGAAATGAGGGACAACCTGGATAATGAAAGTACAGCTATAGATATAACTGGCATCATATCTTCTGGAAGAGAAGCAGGCTCATCCAGTTTTCTTGCAACTTGAATCTTAAAATGTCAACCTTCATCCCTGTGTAGAGTGTTGTCAGCCCATTGTGTTGGGCTGAAATGAAGCTCCTAGTGTTTGCATCCAATTTTTGCAACAGTTATTTACTAGGTATTTTTGATTCTAGTATGCAAAAAGTGAAGATTGATCTTAAAGGTCTTTTTCAACATAAATGATCCTATGATTCTAAGGTGTGGTAATATATCATGCCATTTAAACACAAATGGCTGAATCTTTCATGGATAGCTTGTAGGTTAGTAATCACATTCCCCTATAATAAGGATTTCTTACATAAGGAAGGGCTGGGGAGTTGGACTGCCATCAACATCTGTAAAGTGTGTGAAACTCGGAATGTCACTGTCTTATCTTTCTGTTTTTAAAAATGACTTTGACTGGACCATTTGTAGAAGGATGTTCATTCACAGCTAAGTGACTAATGATACAATGCTGCTTTGCCTTGCATTCAAAAGTTTCTTTTTGTGGAGGATCTTCACTGATTAGTTTCCAAAATGATTAGTTACATAGCAAACCCTTTAGAGTCCGATGCAGAACCACAGTCAGGATTCCTTGTGCAAAGAAAAAAGAAGTTTCCCAGATTCTCAATGATTGAAATATACTGTCTTGAGCTTATATCAGCATTTAGTTAACTTTTATTGTTCTACTATGAGTGCATATAAGAATATCATGCTGTCACCTGCTTTTTCCTACAAGCTATTAACATTTTAAAATGTCTTATTAATTAATCAGATCCCTATTTTAGAGTGTTGTACAATAAGGCATGGAGAATTTAAGCGACTTATTTACAGACGTGCTATGGGCAAGTGAAACTATAGAACCTGAGCATGTATATCATATTACCTGTCTGCTGTTCTGGGAAAAAAAACACAACAAACTCAGCAGAAAAGAACAAAAACAAAATAAAAAAAACCCCAAACACTGCAGAAAATTAACACTCTATACTTTGAAAAAAAATACTTGTCTTAACACATCCATTTACTCAACGTATCTGACGTCGAACATATCAATAAAGTTATATATCAGGAAAAGACATTTAAAACAGAAAAGAAAACATATTGAAATAGTTTTCTGCAATGCAAAAAAAAACAACAACAAACAAAAAAACCAATGGTTTTGAACAGTTATTCCATTTCCCAGTTTTCAAAGGTTTTGCAATAAATGAAAAACCTCACTCAGTAGCTCCTGCATTTTCCTGTTTCTGGTGTTAATTATCTTTTGTTTGCCCTTGATAATCCTGAGGTTGGTATGCAGATAATGAAGGCTGCAGAATCATCTCAAAGTGTAAAAAACAATGGCATTGTCAATTCTGCATCACAACACTTTATAAATTATGAATGTTATCCACATTAAGCAGAATAGTAGACTTTTAAAATTACTTCCATGAATAGATTAAATTACAAGTATTATTACATTTCATCTTATTAAGTGCATCTTAGCAGTTATTAGGGCAAATGAACATGTTCTCTCAATTACATAATAACAGTAGAACTAAAATTATGCATTGACACTCCCAAATGCATAATGCAGAGTTGTATATTAATAATCCCAAACAATATTTTCAGTTTATATTAAGACAATTATTACCTATTGAACAATAACATTGTTATTGATTTAGTGCAATTCAGCTCAAAGAATGATTTCTGTATAAAAGCTTTGTTTCTTTGCTGCATAGTTTAATAATTTCTACCTCTTAGAAGAAATGTTAGAGTCTTTTAATTACTCTCTTTTATTAATCTAATTACAATAAGACAAAGTTTATAATATATTTCATTTTTAAATATCCTGGATAAGACATTGTAGTGCACATGCAGAATATACCAATTAATTTAAAATAACATTTATTAATTTTACTTTTAGCAAATGGTAATTATTTACATGATGTGGTTTTTAAGGTACATTTTAATTCTCTCAAACGATTCTAGTGGTCAGATCTGTGGATTGTCCTACGGCCTTTTATTCCAAAGAAAAATTTTCATGTAAGTTGATTATTAATGTTCAGAGCATCATCAAAGAAGAATAAGAAAAGCACCTGACACTGGCCTACTGACCTGAGTGGCAACATTTGAACTCATTTAAGAGAGAGTTGCGCAGCACAGACACGTGTGGCAGCCAGGCGTTTTAGACACCTGCAGAGCAACTAACAACGATACTTTCAGATACTTTTGCAGTATGGAATTTGTATTTGGCTGTCTTATATGCATTGTTTGCAGCCCTTGGAAGTGTATTTCTTTTGTTTAAATTGTTCAGATAACTGTGTCTCACTGTTTCCAGTATTTCTAACACTTTGTGTTAATTAGAGCTGACAATTCACATACTGATGTGCTGTTATTTATTTATAGATAACTGGCAATTTTTTCAACATAGTTACTTAAGGGATAATCATTCAGTCATTAAAAAATGCATTTCTTACAGTGTCAATGATTTTTCTATAGAGAAGGAAAAGATTGTTCTCATTTCTTGCATTTTTCTATTTTTATTTTAATCTGAGCTTATTACATTTGCTGTCAGTATCATTGTCTGATTGTGTCACTTCATAAAACATTGGTACATGCTGGACTGATGTTTTCAGGGGGCAGTTATTGACTCCTCAAAAAAGTAACAAAAATAAGTAAGAGACATTTCTGGTGTTATTCATACCAGCTACAGATCACAGTCAATAAATCAGTTTGGAAAGCAAATACAAATTATTCCAAATGTATTGGTCTAAGTATAAAAATGCTAACATACACTTCTTTTATCATGAGTCTTGATCATGTGATCTGATCTGCTTGATTAAGCAAAAAGAGTATATGAATTTGCAGTATTATATATTCCTAAGGAATGCAAAAAAGTATCTTTCTTTTTTTTTACCTTTTTTTTTAAATGTCCTTTGTGTTGCTTAAAAGCAACTTTTTTTTTCTCACAGATTCTGTTGTTATACTTCCTACCAGCTGGGGTAGAATTTATGAATACTACCCACAGAAAGCCTGTGGAAATGTCTCTAACAGTGAACATTTAGAATCAGCAAATGTTCTAATTGGTCATTTCATGGGAGTATGTAGTCAGAGTAATTAGACATTGTTTATATTAGCAGTGTATTGGGTAACATGAAATGACTAGGTGATCCTTTCTGGCCTAATGTTATTAACTAAACAAAGTAAGTTAGACTCTTTATCACCGTTACATCGGATTAAAAATGACTGGAACTAATATACGTGCAGTTGACAAAATAACTACCCTTCTTAGTTCCAATTAGTCCTCAATTAAACTGCATCAGCAGTGGTGTCACTTACAGCTACTCTAAATTGTCTTTGAATCTGTCTGATTCCTTTAGTTCTCCTTCTTACCATTAAGAAAGTTTCAGACATGAAAGTGTTAACAGCTCCTTTGAAATTACTCCTATTTAAGAAGAAAAATCATATTACTTTCTTAATCTTTCTAATTCTATTCTCATAAGATGATCTTGGATTTGTTCCTTTAGCACAGACTCTTTAGTGCAGTCCTGATTTCTGTATTAATGAATTGAGAAGATGACATCAGGCTCTTAGGTAAGTGCTATAAACTCAGTCATATGATTTTTATAGTAAGATATCATGTGTAAAAAAAAACTCCAGTATTTTGTTCTTTCTTACATCAATGTTTCTTTGAAAAGTAATAGTTGGATATTATGTAGGTAGCACACAAAAGACTGTGTAGTAGTTTGTAGTTTACCTTTTTGATCATCACAAGAAAAATTTCTACTGGGAAATGAAAGGCAAACATAATTCACTAAAATTACACTGAATGCCCTCTAATCAATACAGATAAATCTAGAGTTTGTTGTTAAATCGATCCTCTCCTTTATAGAGATATACTGTCTTGATTGTTTTAGGGATAATTATTTCACAGGGAATTTTTACGATGATTAGTCGAAACGAGACAACAGTAAACTTGTCTCGGAGCCATTGAATTACTGTGCTGCAGAGTGCATTTGTCTCTTCTAGTTTGAAGCTTAGTGATATCAATACTGATTTCTATCATTTCATGTGATGATGTTTTCCTGAGAGAAATGAAGTGAAGCTGATTTCATTTCAGAAACGAACTGCCTCTGTGTTTGCTTTTCTTTTATAATATTGTCAGCTTTTGCCAATATAAATACTGACTGGTCCAGACTTTCCCTTCCTGCTTTTATCACTTAGGCTGATTCTTGACGTACATCATATTGAAAAAGTCCAGATGAACTTTGGAGAAATACAAAAAAAATGTTTGGACTAGAAAGACAAAGGTTGAACTAAAGGATTACTTAAAATGATGTTACTGAACTATTCCTATACATATGAAAATGCAATTTAAATATCAAAGATATAGAAAGTCACAAGTTTTCTGCTTCAGTTTCCATTTGTAAATTAAGATCTTTGTAAGTCTGCATGATTTTAACAGGTCACATACCATAATTCAATACAGCATTTAAAAACATAAAGAAAGAGGGGAATGAAGAGATAGAGAGAGGGATGGGTTTCTTTGCAATGAAATAGATGTAATTGCTTGCAGTACTCTATCGAAGCAGAATTGAATTGCAATGCATTACTCAGAAAAATAAACTATACTCCATTTTGGTTATAATAAAATACATATGGTACGTGTGAATGAATAAAGGCTAATAGTTACAAAGCTTGAATTTTGCATCATATATTGAGTCATCTAAACTTTTCATTAGTAAGGCTATTGTGAAATATATAATTTAGAGGACATCCCGACTAGTGTGTCTTTTAATGCAAGCAGTCTAATTGGCAGTAGTTATAATTCTATGTAAAATGTAATAATTCTTTAATGAATAACAGAAAGTGTTTGTTTTTCTCCCCTTAAATTATCATTACAACTAATGTCTAATGCAAGGAATTCCTTTCATTTAACATCAATTTTCGTAGTATGTGCTTTTTAATGAGCGCTTACTATTAATTCTAACACGTTTCATTTTCAAGGAACAAGGAAATAAGTTTTTTGCATCTATAAGAAAGCATATTATGTAATTGCTTATTAACTGACTGTTATAAAAGTGAAAATCTGTTTTAAATGATCATTTCAGAAACGTATCACTTACTGCACTGACTACTGTTTGTAGCTTTCACTAGAAAATTGTACAAATACACTCAAAATCTGTTCTGAGAAACATTCAAGAATTATTTATTGAATTATACTGAATTATACATTCTTAAAATAGGAAATTCCAGCTGCCTTCTATTAGAGATCTGATGTTTATTTATATATTTAAATAGTGTATTTTAACTATAAATTCATTAATATTTTTGGTAGTTAATATGTAAATTTTGTTTACCTTATTCTGGAGAATGAAGCATTTCTCATAGCAACAATTTGACTTTAATTAATTTGGTCTTGATATAACCTGAATATATGTTTGATTTTAAATTGCTGCACAGATTTGTCAAGTTTGTCATCTAAACTTGATCAAGGTTAAGGTTATGTGAACTCAATGGCCAAAAATCACTGACCTCTATTGTCACAAACAGAGGAGCAACTCTGACAAAGCACACAGAAGCAAAAACTGTGCTGTTATCCCCCTCACCCTGCTACACCGGTGCTGCCTTCTCTCAGCTGTGGAATGGCTATGTATGGTATTGTTGTAACTCTGGAATTTATGAAATGTACTTTCATGTTTGATGTACTACATTTGACCTAGCACTGTGTACAATAGAAGGCTACAATGTAAATCCTTCCTTAATTGCTATGACACACATATCAGTGCAATTAAAATACATGCAGTTTAGTTTAGAAGCTGAGTCTCTGTCAGAGAGCAAAAGACACATTTTAATAGGGTTGTGGGGAAGGTAAAGCGAAGCTTGGCATGCCCGGTCAGTACGCAAATGTTATAAATGGGCATATTGCATCCATAAATCATTTCTTTCAGTAGTACGACATTTTATGAAATTTCACTCTACAAATTCCCCTGGAATTATTTGTGGAGATGCACATGTCAGTGGTTACTTTTTCTCCTGGAAAAGTGATAAGGCCAGAAGATACATTTTGAGGTCACAGGCCACAAGTAACCTTATACATATTAACAGTTCTGCCATATATCAGTGTTGCCAGATTTCAGCAGTCTCTGGAACATTAAACCTTCTGTCATTTGCGTTCCTGCTGGGTTTGATTCTGCTGAGGTTTAGTGGAATTATAAACACAGACGAAAATATGCAGAATATATTTCTTGTTTGAAGTGATTATAATGTGATGTTTCTGCACTGCAACATTCATAATAAAGCAAACGTGGTGTCTCAGTGCAATATGACATCTCAAGTAATCTTCTTAACAAGTAAGTAGTGTTAGACAAAACATCCACTGTTTTACCTGCTTTACTTAGACACAGAGTAAAAGGATTTATTGCTACCAACTTTTAAAAACCTACAGCAGATTTTGCCTTAAAGTTTTCAGATCCTCATAGCTTTCGGACACAGTTTTGTCAAATGATATGATCTAACATTTGTTAAGTTCTCCCTTGCAAATAAAACAATAATATCTCAAGTAAGTAGCTGTAGTTTTTAATCTATTGATCATTTTGAGCACCAAAGATGACTGACATTGAGCAACATTTACCTGACACCCTTGAACATTTCACAGAGACAAGTTGATATGAGTTTGTATAAATACTAATATTAAGCAGAATTAGCTTTGGAAAAAATAAAGAAATTGTACTGAGGTGAAAATTGTCACTGTCAGGAGAAATGAAGTTATATCAGAGAACAAGTGACATACAATTTTCTCTAGAGTGTTTTTAATAAAAATAGCTTTTCTTTGAATATTTTGAAGTCAAACACGAGAGGCAATCTGTGCGTTTGTCAGAGTTTGAGAGTGTGAAAAATTGCTGCCTTAAATCATTTAAGCTGAAAATTAACTTCTTCCTGCTGAGATAATTTCACATTGACTTACCGTGCAAGCCCTTCAGGCATTCCCAGCTCAGAGCAGAAGTTTTCAAGGTAAAAAACATAGAGAGAGAACATGGTAGAAGCTGGGACAAGGATCAGCAGCAACTCCAGGCGTTCAGGCAGATCTGACTTTGATTAATTAGAGAGCTGCTTTTCTATTTCCACTTGTACTGCCTGATGGAAAGGTAGAATGGACTGGGATACACAAACTTGGAGTTGACTCTGCTAGATATCAGCAGGTTTTGACATCCTCTGCAGAGCTTGCAGGATAGCTGCTTGTGAAGAGTAAACTGCTGGAGCACACTTTTAATTTATTCATTCTCCTAATGCAGAGAAATTGTCTGAATGGAAATGGATTTGATTTTCATCCATGAATAACTCAGTTACTGTAAATGTTTATATTACGTGAATATGCAACTACAGTATTGCATAATGAAGGCTCAGTTATTTGTCTGTTTTGTCTTTTATATGAGTTTGTTAAGGAAGTACTTGATTTACAGTGCATGAGGCATTAAATGGCTTCTGTCTTCGTGTAATATCAGAATATATATAACGTTAAGCCAATTCTTAACACGTTTTTTAAATGCAATTTTAAAACAAAAACACCCACCCTCTGAAACTAAAACAAACAAACAAACAACTTGACTAATTATCTTGCCAGGGGATTTATTTTTAAATAAATATCCAGGTAATACCAGAATATACATAACATTAAGTAAATTCTTAACATGTTTTATAAATGCAAATTAAAATAAAATAAAATAAAAACAACAACAAAAAACCCAGAACTAAAAAAACCAATCTTGACTGATTATCTTGCCAGGGGATTTATTTTTGAAGATTCATTTTATAAAATGCCAAATACAGATTCAAAGGCATGCTTTTTATTCTTTTGACAAATTAATTCCTGGGGGGGGGGGAGGAATGTTAAAAATACGAATTTGTGGAAAAAATAAATAAATCCCTAAATCTAACAAATAGATACAGTTAATAAAGTTAGGAGTGCTTAAAGGTCATTTCAAATGGCATTGGTTACATCGGCTGGCTGTGCAGCTCTTTGCTATTAACTACTATTTGCAGGATCAGTTCAGAAGACGCTCATGCCTCACTTTGAACCTGAACTTCCTTCTTAAAACTTTCTTACACCACTTTCACACCAGTTTCACACCAGTTGAGACTGATGCCTTATTTTGGGTGGGGCTGGCGGCCAGCTGGGGGGTCTGCAACACAACCAGCTCTCTGTGATGTTAATTGACAGCGATCGTTATCAGCCCCACACAGGATCAGGCTTTAAGAAAAATAACGAGAATAACATTTTGTGGATTACAGGTTTATTCACCACTTCACTGAAATGCTGTGTGTTTTTTCAATATTCTGTGGACCGGATTTATTATATTATAAATAGCTATTGAGGCATAGACCTGCACAGCTTGCTATTAAAGAAAGAAAATGTTGTCATACAGGAAATTGTCTTCCTGAGAATTTTGTTTTTCACTTACTTTCATTGCAGTTTGCTGTTGACTCAGTCCAAATTGGCCTCTGTGGCTACCAACCACATTAGTTCTGAAAGAAAATTTTTGCCTTGATGGTATCAATGTAATGATTATCCAGGTGTTACGTGGCTACTAGTCATCACTGTTAAATTCATGGAAATGGTACAAAAAATTACAGGTCTGCTCATTAACTCCCCCTACTACACTTAGTTTTTTTTATATAGGGCCTTAGTTTTTTTTTCCACAGATCAGCTGGGAAAAGCAGATGTCTTGTGGTGGAGTTAATCCAGTCGTCTTTCTTGTTTGTATTAAAAGAAGCAGTGATAAGTACACTTACCTGGACCTGTCCCACATAACCTGAATGCAAGTATGGAATGAGTGCTCTTAAAAAGACACTTACTCAATAGATACACATAAAATGGGAGTTGCTATTCCAGGTCCTAGTGCAGAGCAACACTACAAATGAGCTTATGCTGGAAAAGATGAGAGGATGCAGAACTGCAGAGTTCTCTCCATGACACAATATCCACAGATTGTTTCTAAACAGAAAGCTGGGGACTTTGACAGACAGAAAATAAAAGTTCTCAAAAATCACTATTTTCTTTGGTAGAGGCCTTGTCACAACTTAATGTCTTTATCAATTTATATCACATTTTGAGGTTTAAATGTCACAAAGCTACTCTTTCTGATGGCTTGAACTCAAGAGTCCAAAGTCAGAGGTGATATGTAAGACAATGATTATGTTGATTAGTCATGCATATTGATATGAATTCTTTTGTAGATTGATTTAAACTGTCCTGACCATTCACCACGTGCGTACCAATACGTAACTAGCTAGAAGGAAGTGTATGCTCAAGAATGGTCATCTTTGGCTTACACACATCTGAAGCCCTCATTGTTTTGATTTCTTCTAAATTCAGGTGTTTGGCTTCTGTGATGCTCTTACACCAATATAATCTTCCTATTACAGTAGTGGACAGACATGCTGGAGAGAGGGAAGAGGAAAATTAATAATTGTAAACGTAAGTTCATTAGAAGTGAAACATACCTATTGAGATGAACACAGAAAGTTATATTTAACATTTATTTCAATTTATTGCTTTCTTTGGACTCACACCTGAATTTATACTATAGGATACTTCAATGTCGAACACACAGGTGAATGCCATGATATGTTTATTTTTTATTTAGCTTTTGTATAAGCAACAAGGATCCAAAATAATCAGCTGTGTTCCTATCCAAATGGATCCTGATGATCAGCATTGCTCCTGAGAAATGCCTTGGAAATTACTCTTCCCACTCAAGTATCAGAGGTAGAACTGAAGCACAATTCATAATTATCTAAGATCAGTGTATTTTAGATAACAGTCCAGAAAACACATGAAGAATCAACTGTGAATTCATGGTGAAAAGAACTTGGTACTCAACTGAAGTTTCCATTTTTTTTTTTTTCTATTTGTTTCCAAACCCTACTGATGGATGCATGAAATGTAGAATTATCTGCAAAGATACTCAAGTTGAGGTCAGTACAAAAACATGTTACAATTTACAGTTGGGAATTCAACATAAATGTGAAGGATGATTTGCCCAGGAGGACAGGCCTAATCGTAACATGCCTTGCCGATGTGCTGGGAGAGATCCCTGTCGGACTGACATGGCAAGACAGCAGCAGATGTTGAAGCTGGAATTCTTGTTGCACCAAGCAATGATGAGGGGATCTATAAGACAGTGCAGTACCTCTCCATACCCGAAAAACAGAGGAACGTTACACAGATATCAACAGTTTTCTTCCTTATTTCTGCATTATATGACCTGTCGACAAGGAAGTTGACTAGTTAATTCTGAATGATGGAAAAGCTACAGAAAACCAAAAGACCCTCTACATAAGCTCCTAGAGGCATAAACATTATTTATTGCACTTCACTCTTATTTAACTGAGGGAAGTAAGTGCTAATAAATGCTCAAAATAAAGAGATTAGAAATGTGATTTAGCACAGTCAGGGATGATGGTTATTCATCAGAAATACCTACTCCATTTTTTTTTCTATTTATTTTCCTTCATTTTTCATTGACATAGTTGCCTAAGAGACTGTTTTGATATTGATAGTTTGGAGAGAAGAAAATGCATGCACTGAAGACTTGGATGAGTTTCTACTATTTGAATTTGCCAGAGATTTTATTAAATAGCATTGTATCTCAGGACAAGCTGATTTCATTTCACAGCCTATTTCCCCATACTTCCCTAAATGCTGATTTACCAAGAATGAAATGCATGTACACATACTCTGGAGCATGTGTTAAAGCTGTGCTAAACATTTTCCATGTAACTTCCAGCTGGCAACATTTTGCCAGAAAACCTGGTACTTTGAAATGATAAATAAATAAAACAAACAGAAACTTGTGTTGTAATCAGGAGACAATGGAACAGCTGCAGGGCATGGAGTAAATTCAGCTTGACTTGATGCGGACACAGTGGCTGGATTTTACCCAAGAGATATTAGTAACATTCAGGTTCCTAAGGGGAAAACTGTGGAGAGGGAAGAAGGGATCTCATTGGGAGGTCTCTTAGCACATTTGGAAAAATAAACACAGAAACGATGAAAAATAATATTTAAGCAGCAAAATCAGCATACACTGTCCTCCTGCAGTATGTTGAAAAAACATGAACTTGTCTCAGGAAGAAAAAATAATGAACAGAGCTTTGTTTTGTTTTATTTTTTTTGGAGGGAGAATAGGAAGAAGATAGAGGGGGGCTGGAGCCTGTGGAGACAAACTGTGTGACAACAGCAGCTGGCAAGTGAAAGAAAAACAGTGAAGGTAAGGAAAGCAAGAACAAAGAGGGTGTATCAAGTATGCTTCTAAGGGGTGCTACTCATTAAAAGAAATGAAAACCCCTCCAAACTTCTTTAATTATATTTATAAGAGCAAAAGGAGCACATAGCACAAATGCTTCAGTCATGAAAACATGTTTAGTTCAAGCAAAAATGAGAGAAGTTGCTCAGCACCAGTAGTGGTAGCTACCAGTGCAATAGCAAAAGTTACAGTACATGGAATATTTGTGTCTGTTTCTCTTTATCTTTCATGGGTGGGCTCTTCTACTTATAGTAGCTTGCATTGTTCTTTGCTGAGCACTTTATGGTAATAGCTCACTGAGACTTGTATTATCACTGTCCTCTTGTTACTGAAGGCCAAATCCTGGGTTTGTTTGTCATACAAGGTAATTCTATATATTAAGGCTGAACAGGCACATATATATATTTATATTTATGCTTTAGGCACCCACATTTGAAAACAATGACCTTAGAACTGTGTAAGGACCAATGCTAGTGGTGAAACTGGAAACCAGGGATCAAACTTATAAACAATATACATCAAGTGGGTACATCAGATTCCTGTATGTTGATTTCCTGTTACTCAACTAGTAGCCAGAACTTTCTAAGTTCCTATCTGTAGTAGTTTAAGAGAAGGCAAAATGAGATCACATTAATCTGTACTCTCTTCTGTTTTCACTCTAATGCTTGAAGGAGGCTGAGCAAGAATTTCCCACATAGATGTCACTCTGGCTTGACTGTGTTGTCATGATCAAATGACTTCACTGGCCTGGTATGTGCTCCTCTGCTTTTTATGTCCTTGGTATCCTAGTTTATACACGTGTGCACGCTGACTTCCTCCAGGACACCACAGCCCTTCCTGATAATTGTGCTGCTAAAGGTACCCACTGTGTTAAAGGTCAACAGAGGGGCCTTAGTGGTGAAGTGGCACTTGTTCATCAAAATGCAAAATACTGGGGTGAAAGAAGTAATACTCAAGTATTATACATTACAAAACTCAAGATATTAAAAGCCGAGTGTATCATTCTCATGTTCCAATAGCCAGAGAAGAATCTCACAGCATGACTCCATCCTCATGACAGAAACTGAAAGAAGAATGAAAAGTAATGCAAAGTTATCTCCTTCTTCTTAAAATCTCTTGTAATCTTGTGTTCTTCCTCTGTTACTGCACTGAAATAAAGACATTTTAATCTCAGGGTACAACTGAGAGAAGCCCTGATCTAATAATTGCAAAACCTCCCATTCCGATATTTTAGAACTCAGAGTACTTGTCACTTATGAATATTCATACAGACCACTAAAAGAATTATATTCTGTCTGCAGTTACAGGCAGGAAATGAACACAGTAAATTTTAAAGAGACAGCTGTATTTTATGGAACATTCCTGAAATATTAAGGGCGTCCACTGCAAAATTCTTGTAGGAAAATGGTTCAAGAAAGGTATACGGAACAGTAATAACACCATCACAAAACATATCTTTTAGAAACAAAATACAGGAATTCATCTGAAGTCATAGAAAAACTGGGATTATTAAAGGCAACCTAATAATGTGCATGTTTCTCTTGCATACTGGAATAACCATGCTGGTCATATAAGACATTGAACACAAAAGGCTTATGCAAACTTTGCAAGGAATTATCTGAAGAAGGAAGGTACCTCCTGAAAGGTTTACAGTTGAGGGTAGTACAAAGTGTGAAATATCTCACTTGTATATGTTCCTTTACAATCAAGTAAACTGCAGAATTCCTTGATGGTAAAAGAATAAATAAAAATAAAATAAAAATACAAATAAAAAAGTAAAGTTTAAGGAATTTGTTTTCCAGTGCTTTCTGACAAGCCAGAACTTGTATATAAAAAGGCCTAATCTCATCCTAGCAAGAAATGGACTTGTTCCAATGGCAGACGTACTGATCCAAGCACATGCTCAGTAAATTCGTTGCTTTGCAGGACTGACTTTCATCTGAAGTGTGGGACTTCCTGTGTTCACAGTATTCCCTGAGAAAATGCAACTAGCCTTTAATGAGTTATTCCATTAATAAACATCTTTAAAATAGAGGTAAGGTAGTGTTGAGAGCTCTAAAACCAGAGGTTCATGGTAGCTTAACTCCTACCATACAGCTGCTGAAAGGAGCACTCTCTCTCCTCCCTTACCTCTCTTCTTACTTTTCCTTCTTTCCCTCTGTTCCCACCAAGACAGTTGTCCCTCCCTTGCAGCAGTTCTGATTCTCCACTGAGTTTGTTTTTTTTTTCCCCCTCCTCATTAACACATCAAAGAACCACCACTCAGCTGATCTAAAAGCTTTGCTTCCACCATGTTAAGGATTTAAAGTTGCCTATGATGAAGTCTGGCAGGCTCCAGAACCAGATGAATTTTGGAAAGACAACTTTGCCATTGTTAGTAGGAGGCAGGAGGTGGTTTTTGGCAATGTGCAGAGGTTAACTCATCTCTCTCTGTCTCGTGGGACTATTCTAAGACTGGAGCTCTTTCCAAAATTGGTGGGTTTTTTCAGGCATGAAGAGTTACTGCCTTATTGGTTGTGTGCGATGGAAGAAGACAGACCAAATTGTCAGAGCAATAGTTTCTTTCTAAAGTCTTTATAATAACTGATTTCTGAAACACTGATGAAAATATTTTATGAACTCCAATCAAATTCATCATTTAAAACTCTACTCTCACCAAAATAGGAAAAAAACCCAACAAAACCAAAAACCTCAATGTGACTCCATAGTTTCTTTTTGTTTCAGATGTTTTCACCTGTAGAACAGGCAAAGAAAATTATAGATTATCACTGCTTCAGCTCTGACCTCTGCCTAGGAGACTCTGGAGACAATACACTTGCCTCATTTCTATATACACTTGCTTGCAGCCTCTGAGGCACAAGGGCTGAAGCACTCTTAGTCTTTTTGATTGACTGTTTCATTTTGTATGCATAATACTCTAGTCTTTCATTGAGTAAATTAAACCAGATTCCTGTCTGCTACTATGGTGTCATTTGTCTCTGCTCCAGGCCAGTCCCATTCAGTCCATACAACCTTTCTGAGGGATAGCTAAACCATTAACAGGTGTAGGTGTTTGCTCACCTAGCTGATTCTACAATCCAAAGTCCTGAGTTTTCCATATTTCTGCAGATGGAGGATGCAGCTCATCTTCCTTCCTAGTAAATTTATTAATCCTTAAAAAAAATATTTAAATTTCTGTGGAGATAAAAGTAGCTGCAAAGGAAGACAGACTGCTTGGCAAAGACATTCCAGATGTCTTGAAATAAACATTTCTTGGGTGTTTTGTGGGTGAACTGAAGTGTCAGAGGATGTATTTCTGGCTTTCTCACAGAGAATAACAGCCTCCATTTCTGATATTATGTATGTAGACCTTTACCTTTGTTCTCAGTCTCTGCTACATATGATACTTGATAGTTTACTGTATTTCAGTATGTTATTCCATTTTCTGCCTGTGTTTTATTTCCACAGAACAGCTTCAATTTAAGGAATTTTATTTCTGTCCTTCACCTGAAGATCTGCAGATGCCAAAGGAATGCCTCTGATTATTTGTCCTGATTTTTCTTAACAGTATCTATGCTGAGGTTGCTTTTATGTTGGTGCCTGCCAGATCCTGTCCCCAGGACTTCACTTTCTCTGGGACACCAGACCTGAAGATGTACACAGAGAGCAAGATTTACTTTTTGGGAGCCTTCAAATGCTTTAGTGTAGGTCAGACAGGTGTGTCTTCATGCACCAGGTGGTGAGAATCATATCCCATCTGGAGCTAAACCCATGAAAACTCATTAAAATCAGTAGAGATACACAGGGAAAAGTGAGTAAGTAGTATTTAGCTCAGAAATGTTGGGCTCTCATCTGTAGGCTCAGTATTCTATTGATAGAGTCATCCTGTGTTTCAAAGCATGCCAACGCTTCCTATAACATGTTGTGATTGTGCTGCGCTCTCAGCAAAGGTGGGTCGTGTGTTTAAAAATGACATTTTCTTTACTATTCTGCCTAAATGGCAGATAATGTTTTAATAAATGGTATTTTTAAAAAGAAATATATTATTTGATAAAATTATTACTCAAACTGAATTCCATCAAATTGTCACAGTTAAAGCTTAAAAAGCTTCTCCTCCTCTATTATTAAGTGGTAAAAGATTATAATTTGATAAAAATGGATACTAAAATGACTGATTTTAAAAAGTATGTTTCAATAAAATTCAGCATAAAAATTCAAAGCAAAATGTAAAAAAAAGATATTTTCTTTATTATTTTAAATCGACACATTTAAAAATATTTCAGTGAACAAATGAATGTTGTAATAGAAGGTACATCACAGGTACTTCATAATCATCAGTTCCCAGCACTCTCTCCTTCAGTTGTGTGATGATTCATCAGTCCATACTTACACACTATCTACTTCTTTACTATAGCAGATACAGCGCTTACATTGTAAACATTAATATAAGTGCAAAGGAGGTTGTGGTCGTGGAAGTTAAGACAGTACTTTGCAAACTCTGTTAATCAGGGGCATTAGTTTTGGGGACATATACAGAGCTCTAAACCTGGAAGAGATTTTTTTTAGTCAGAATTGCATAACTGTGCTTCTCTAACATGACTAGTAAATATATTGCAGCTCATTTTTTCCAGACACAAACATAACCATAATGATCACTCTTTTTCTAACTCATCGTAATGTGAGAATGAAAACTGCAGGAAGCTATTTCTTTTCTTGTTCAGTTGAAAATAAAATCAAACATATAAGCAACTAAGAATCAAGCCTTCAAAAGACAATGGTTTGAAAATTGGAGAATAAAAGGCTTTGAAGGAGTTTAAAAGTGAAGGGCCTGAACTGGTAATGAAGGAAAAGTTTACTTACTTGTTAAATCAGCAATGCTGTCAATTGTATATAAAAAAGAGATGAACAAGTAAATTACAGAGTATAAGGAGCACAGAAACAGCCTAGGAATGACCCAGAAAATATAAAAGATAATAATAATTTATTGAATTCTTGGTAAACTAAAATAAACAGATAGTGAATCTCTAAAAAAAATAGACTCTGCATATTTAGAATTGTTCCTGGTATAGTAAGAATATTCTATTAAACAAAAAAGGCAAAAGAAGAAGTTGGACATTGGTCTGATCCTGGGATGTCAGTTCTTTTGTCAGGTGTTGTTCTCTTCATCTAGGACAGAATTAGTGCCTCAAATGATACCTTTGCACTTTCACTGCGTGTTTGTCACTGTGCAAGAAGTCTTGTGAACACTTCAGTATCATACTTACAGTGGCAACTTGAATAAGAAGGATCCTGCTTCAAAACAAGATATTAGGAGTAACTGATCAGGGGAGTGACTTACTCTAACTGGGGCTGCTGTGTCATCACTGCAATCCTGCCTACAACACTACCATGATAGAAACTTTCTCCACCTCATGGGTGAGCTGACCATGCCAGAATCCAGTCAAAAGCAATGTTTAACTCAAGATACATATTATTTTGTTTTAACAGGAGGAAAGTAAGAGATAAATTTCAAGTTGTGTATCAGATTAAAACTGCAGCAGGATTTTAACAGTTAACTCTGGGGGGTATTGAGCCTATAGATAACAAATAAAAATGAAGACTACCATTGCAATACGTTCTAAAAGGAGGTGATCTTCAGCTGCGTGAAGCACAATAGATGTTAGTTTTCATAAAAGAATAGGCAGCCTGAGGTCATGATCCTATCTTAGAATATGCCAGTAGGTCAGGTACCGTCACTGGAAACCAAGATTGAGATCAGCAGCGTAAATGTCCAAGAGTGTGCAGCCCGGCCTCTAGGAAGCTGAAAAAAGCACTAAAAAGTAGTTTTGCGGGGTGCAACATTTTGTTGGCCACAACATGCAACCTGGTACCTGTATGAGGGCCTTTTGCAAGCTCTCCTTTCCATCACAACCCTCTAACCATCTCGTTCTGGTGACATCACAGGAGGCTGAGTGAAAAATGCATGACAGCAACATTGCTTTTTTTGTTAGGGAAATTATCAGTTGCTTTCCAAGGGTAAATTCAGTTTGATTACAGTGGGGTCAGGTGGGTTAGTGGTCAGCTGAGCATTGCATCACAATGCAAGATAGAATTGGTGCATCTGGGGAGTTATTTGAGGTGTTTAAATTATTATTTTTTTTTTCTCTTCACTCCCTAAATGAAAAATTGCATTCTAGATTTGCCAGAATACCTGACATATAAAGTCATTGAAGAAAACGTGGACAACACCTTCAACTCTGGTTTGTCTGGTATGTATTGAAATACATATATATGCATATAAAGTATTTAATTTACCTGAATCTTGTATCTTTTAGAAAAACAAAAAAAAAAACAAGCCCCAAAAAACAAAACCCAAAAATTCAATATAAAAACTTTAAAAAAAGAGTTTTGAAAATTGTAAGGTTAGCTTAAATGTATCTGATTTTTTCCTTTGTTTCCTCCCTCAGAATTATTTACCAAATTTGTCTCAAATTCATAAATCCTAAAGTAGCTTTTAAAAAGCAATTTACTGTTTTCACCCATCTGTGCATATGATGTCATCAGTTAATGATTGTAGTTGGAGCTAGGGTTGTTCAGCCTGAAGACCTTGGGGGACCTTATATTGACCTTCCAATACCTGAAAGGAGTCAATAAGAAGGCTGGGGAAGACCTGTTCACTAGGGCATGTAACAACAGGACAAGGGGTAATGGTTTTGAGGTAGAGAAGGGTAGATTTGTATTGGATATGAGGAAAAAGTTTGTTAATATGCGGGTGGTAGATCACTGGAACAGGTTGCCTAGAGAGGTGGTGGGGGCCCCAACCCTGAAGACACTCAAGGTCAGGTTTGATGTGGCTCTGAGCAATCTGTTCTAGTTGATGTCCCTGCTTATTGTAGGAGGGTTGGACTAGATGACCTTTAAGAGTTCCTTCGAACCCATTACATTCTATGATTCTATGATCATAAAAATACAAGGTTTGTACACATGGAGAAGACACGCATCTCTTTTCCCCTTCTATTTTGTAATGATCTTGGATTTCTGGTTTCAGTTGGACTCTCATGCTGACTAGCTATTGCTAATATTATTATTTCTTTTGTTCTTGGTAAGTTGATCCTGAGGTAATTTCTGCATTATTTCTATTGAATATGTTCTCTAGATTATATTGCTGGACTTTTCCAGGCTCCTCCAAACAGTTATCATCTGCACAGAAAAACCCATGACACCTTAGTGCAACCTAAGCATAAAGATGGAGTTCTGACCTTAAAATATAGTATCTCTTTTTAGCTAAGGACAGTACTTTATTATAAAGGAGTTCTTTCTTGCTAATACAAACATAGGTCTGATTTTGCAGAAGTATTTCTTTATGAGTTCTTTATATCAAGGGTCTCTAAACCTTGTCTGTAATATACTCTGTCACAGTTTCACATAAAACTATCTACCAGAAGGGATTGACATTAGTAATATGAGAGGGTAGCAGCAGCTCTTTAGACATATAACTACTGTGCCATTTTGATGTAATTCAGTTTAAATTTCAAACATTTCTATTTAACATAATCAAGTGGTATGAAATCTTCTTTTAAAATGGCAAGTATACAGTACTAGCTCAATTGGCACTTAGCAACGGTCCTTTTACAATATGCACAATAGCTTCCAGCAGGGAGTTTTTTAAGGACCATCCTTTGAGAGCACAAACTCACACACGTACAATCAGGAGACATCAAGGTTCTGTCTCCAGCTCCCCTTGAGATGTTATTTAGCTAATGCACAAATGTTGCTGTTAGCCTGAAAAATAGAACAAGCAGTTGTGTGCAGGTACACATCTTTTCTTGTTCTAGGATATCTTCATATTGCAATTTCACATAAAGTAACACCTAGAAAGGTGTAGTTTGCAGTTTTTATGCAATAGGTGGATTTCCACATTTAAATGCACTGCTGCAGTCAAGTGCCCCTTCTTGTATACTGCATTATATAGTGGGAAAGCACCAGAGTGGGTATAAAGCTACAGTCATTACTGGGTATTCTCTGGTTAAGGTATTGCTGGAAAGATACAGCTCTATCTGAGGCTGCCATCACCAGTAAATACTGCTATGAGCATAGCTGTTTTATATCCAATGAAAAGAAAAGATCTGGCCCTGCAGCTAGCTTTCCTCGAGAGAGAGTCAAATCCTGGCAAACAAGCCCCTTGTCTCAACTGCAAGCCTCCCATGTTTATTGGTTGTCTTCCAAAAACTGTGCTGAACCATATAATAAGTTCAAATTTCATTAAGCCCAGGAGCAGAGGGAGTTTCTAACATGCTGCTAAAATCATGGCATAATGTTCTGAACTGGATGATTGTATTATAATCTCAATCCAGTTGGGATCTTCCTTTCCTAATAGAAGGCTTTTAAATCCAAGATAGGAAAGTAAGAGGGATGCCAGCACTGAAGTCTGCAGCAGTGTTAGTAAATGCACTGCTTACATGTCCTGTGCATGGAAAGACATTATGACATTTATATTACTGTAGTAATTCTGTCTTGGGTGTAAGACTTCAGCATTGACTTTAGTTCTGGTCATATGGAAAGCTGCACCAGTAACATGGCAACACCATGGTGATAGCCCATAGGACTATATCTGCTTGATGATACACACTTTTTATACCTAAAAAGAAATATGACCCTTTAGTAAGATGCCTTGGTGGCAGACTGATGGACAGACCATTCAGCCTATTTTCTCCAAAGCGAGTGTTTTTAACATAAGCACCTCAGAGTAACATACAGCAGAAGAAAGAGAAAACGGGCATATGTTTATAGAGAGTATGAACATACGTAAAGGGAGAATATTGTTGCACACTTGGAACAGTGAATTAGCAGTGTAACAGACTCTTTAAAAAGTGCTTTGATAGTGCCTAACCACAAAATCCATGGAAAAGCCTGGAAATACATGTAAGCAGGAATAAATTCTGGAATAAACTCCTAAATGGTTCATTTGAAAATCTTTTTTATTCATTAAATAATGTAGATAGGAGTTAATGAAAATAATTTCTGAAATAATGTTGGATTTTTACTGTTTGATTGGAAGGGCAAAAATAAGTTTTCCAGTCAAAAACTGTGCTTAGACATGTTCTAATTGCAGTGTTTTGATTTTTTCATTTTGAAATGACATTTCAAAACTAAATATACTTTTGTTTAATAAAGTGAACTTCATGAATTCTTTGAATTAAACTGAATATTTTAGCTTGCATTTTGGTTTTGTTGTGTTGTTTCTTTTTTTTTTAACCTGCAGAAGCCATTGAAACTTAAACTGTTTCAGTTTTGGATCAAAGTAATACATTTTCTTCCAGTTTTTCAGTTCAGACAGTGAGTTAAAAAATCAGTTATGTGCACATCTGTGACTATAGTACTATTATAGGCTTCAGTTGGATTAGGATCCTCTCCTTAATCCTATCTATTGAAAATGCCTATGTTCTAAATCTGAATTATTTACCTGCTGAGTAGCAAAGCAAAACACCTTTTTTTTAAAAAAAATCTATTGGCAAGGTATGATACTCTAGGGATTGGTGATCACCTAAAATATTTCAGGTTGGCCGATTCTGACTATTCAGGCACAGGAACTGCTGATGTTAGGGTCAATATTTTGTATCTTGAAGCCCAGAGCAAAACTTGCTTTTCTTGACTCCCAGGCTCTGGTTTGAAATATAGTGCTGGACCATGAAGCCAATATATTAGGTCCCAGAGTGAGATGGTTTATGCAGGGTCTTTATTCAAAAGTGTGATGATGAGAATGTACAGTGACTCATGAGAAGTTTTGATGGTTGATAGTGGCTCACTGGCCACACCAGTTTGGGAGTGATTGTCTCTCCCCAAAGATGTAATCTATGTAGGCACAACAAAAACCAAGACTGACACGCTGTGATGCAAGAGTAGAATGTAATTTTTATACTTCCATTAATATTTTCTTTTGACCCCTCAAGAGCATTGTTATCAAACCTGAGTCAAATGGTGGCACCTATGTAAAGTGGAACTGGTAAAGTCTGCTGGAAAATTCACTTGCCCAAACGCCCAATATTTTATTTTCATTGTTTGTCTTTGGAGTGCTTTAAAGCACTTTCTTTGCGTCAAAATGCAAAGTGCAGAAGTCTACAAAAATTTGTGACAAGTAGCAGATTGTATTTTTTAAAAACAGAATCATTTTATAATTACAGCCAGTTAAATAATCTATAACTAGCTCCAAACTAATTCTTGGCTATATTACAACTAGAAAAGGCCTAACTAATTTTAAACTATTAAAAAAATCATCTGGGCAGACAAATCTGCCTGCCAAGTTTTAGGTGGATGGGATCCAGAGTGTCTGAGTTATTAAATGTGAAAACTCAGCTCTTACAGTTGAAATGCCAAACTACAACATCAGGACCTTGACAGTATAAATTTTAAGAGAGCTAAGTGGTGCAATACTGTACGTAATTATTTCACTCATGAGCAAAAAGGCTTATTACTCACAAGCAGAGCTTTAAGTAAGTTATAAAGGCTAATTCTTCAGAAATGTATGCCAATCATATGACCAAATAAGATTCTGTGTTGCAGTTATATGTCACTGTTTCTTGGACTTGTTGCCTAGTGCGGTATCAACAGGTTTTGGAAGTGCATTCACTATGGCCCCAAGAGATACTTAGCAAACTTTTATTTATTAACATTAAATCCATCAGGGCAACAAAGGCTAAATAAAACTTATCTCCTCACATATTTTTTTCTTTATTTCTGTCTTTATCTTAGTTATATGCAGTAAAACACTTGGCAGAGTGTCACAGTTTGACTCAGGTCCGACAACAATGCTCTCGATCCCCCCTCCCCCCAACCCAGGTAGGGAAGGAGAGAGAGAAAAAGAGAGAGACTTTGCTGGATTGAAAACTAAACTACACAGCTTTAATTAAAACACTAATGAATCATACAAGAAAATATATATGATTATAAACAGATATGTTCAGGAATGGGCAAAAGCCTCTCGCCTCCCCCCCCCCCAGCAACTCCCACAGCACTTCCCTGAACTGGGAAGAGTCCCGAGGAATCCCGAAGCTGCTGCTGGAGAAAGCAGAGAGTTATGGGGGTCACGAGAGATCAAGCCTGAGGATCGACGGTGATGGATGAACAGAGTCCTCCCCGGACACCGGCCATGGACCGAAGAGAAGGGGAGAAGAAAAAGGAAGGAAGTTGTCTTCTGTGATCTCTGACCTTCCTCTGAGCTTACGTAGATATATGGAATGGAATATCTTTGGCCAATTTTGCTGTCCATCTAACTCAGCCTCCTACGGGGGGGTCACAGATCTCCCCACAGTGTCTGAGCTGGCAGAGTGCAGGTGCAGCCTTGAAGCCTCAGTAGTTAGAAAAACATTCCAGTGTCTTATCAGCCTAGCAGAACACACTGTTGCTAGCTACAAGAAAGCTTACTGAAGAAAAAAAAAAAAATCAGTAAAAAGAAAAATTGGCTTCATCCTGGCTCAAACCAGGACACAGAGTACCAAGGGCTAAAACTCAGCTTTCTCTAATGTTGGTGTATTAGCAGCTTAAACAGCAGTTTTCCTGCCAATTTAAACTTCTACTTTTTAATGAAGAATTTAAACCAGAAAAGTTAAGCATTCCTTGGGTTTGCTCTTTAGTAGGAAGTAAGTTTGAATTGGCACTATGATTGCTAAAGCGCTTCTTTAAAATCTTATTGAACCCAAACTAGAAATTCTGTTCAATCCTTGTAGTCAGTTAAGAACATAAAATACCAAAAGGGCAATAAACAAAATAAAATTTAAAAAACCCTGAATAAATATATTTTACAACTTGAATTTTGGAGAAACAAGCTCCTCTTTCATTTCTTATTTATTAATTTTAAGTAAAATCATTCAGGCCTAGCTCATAAGAGAAATTCCCCCTTTGAGGGTGACCTCAAATCTCTCTCAAAATATACAGCAACATAAAATACACATAGACCATTTTATTCCTATATCTGCGCCACCCCAGGAAGATTATTTCCAGTCTGTGGAATAACATTACAGACTTCTGGGGTTTCTGTATGTTTTATGTTGAGGAGCTCCAGAAGTTTCCTCTGTTTGTAACTCAGTTTACCACTCTCAAAGGCAAAGAGGAGGCATGAGAGACTTTGTGATGTCCTGGAACAACACGTAAATAAACTTGTCTTCTTTTGCCTCTCCTTTCAAATATACTCCACATTTTACGTTGATGGATTTGTGCCAAATGACCCAAACAGTCTATGGGGCAGGACTACCTTGCACAGTTGTGATCTTGCAGCTGCTGTTCCGAGTTGCTGACAATTAATTGTTTGACTAACTGAAGCCTTTACAAAAACTTTAGTGTTTTCTGGTCGTGGATCACATATGGTGAGGCCTACCGTAAATGAGACTGCCACCTACTGCCCTAGCTAGAAAACAGCTTCGTCCAGCTATTAAGGCAAGAGGAGATGCACGAGGCTGTGCTTGTTTTGAGACACTGGGCATTGTCATATTCCAGACAAAGGCAAGTTCCCAAGAGCTGAGCTGCCTTGCCTCCAGCAGGAGTTAGATATTATTATACCTTGAGAAGGTGGGCTATTGCAGCTATTCAGAGCTTAAATTTAAACAGATGCTAACGTACTTAACTGGCCTTGATGATATTGTCATATCACCTAAAAACGTGTCTATCTTCAAAGGCATGGAACTTTCATAGCTCTCATTTCCTTGTGTTACAGGTGCTCTGTGCTTCAGAGAGGGCAGTGTACTTGCTTAACTGTTTGTTTCCATTCCATCAGATGATGAACTGGAGTTATGGTGACACTGAAATAATATCTGCAAAGTATAGGGAGATCTTTGGTAGCAAAGCTGAAGAAAACTGACAAATATTGCTAGATTATGTTTTCTTTTCCAGAATGTATTGATTTGTTGCATTATTATTTTCAATGCATTTGTCAGTGAGGATTTAAAGGTGCTGTCATTGTGATCCCGTGCATCTTTTTTGTGGGAAGACTTGCAGCTCATTAAAAAAAAAATAAAAAAAATCACTTAAACTGCAACATAACTGCAGCAGCAATTCCACTAACGTAGACCATCATGAAAGCATCCATCAGAGCTTAGTCTTCACTGGAGCCATAGCTCAAATTAAGAATTAACAGCTGTCAGCTACTGTGATTACCAGATATTTTGAGTTACAACTGTATTCAGGCTGATTCTCAGATCCTATGTTATCAGATACTTACTGTGTTGCAATGGCTGTTTGGACAGGGTTTCAGAAACAAAGTGTTATATATCACTAGGTACAGCTATTTATGTTCCAAGAAGAAGACAGAAAGAAACACTCAAATTTCATGAGATAGAGCGGAACTCACTCAGTTGGATTGAACAGGCGTTTCTACTGCTCAGGTGTCATGAGAGTCAAACACAATGAATCATCTGAAAAAGTGCTGGAGAATTTGGCTCAAATTGGTTCTTTGGAGAAAGTATAAATAAAGTTTCACACAGTGTGTCTTGTCTAAATAACTAGGAAGTCCTCCTTCTTTCAGGTTCACAATGCTATCTATCAGAAGCACAAAGCAGTGGCCTTTTTCAGGGAGACAACATAGTGCTGAGCACAATCAGCACTCAAGGATAAAACTGAAGGCACCAAATTACAGTGATGCCCTCACAGAACGTGTCTGTGTATAGATCCCTGAGATTGACTTGTATAATCAACCAGACACTATCAGTTATCTGTTCTGCTTTGGCTGAAAAGGGGCCTTCCTTCAAACATATGAAGAAACGTGTAGTTACTCCACAAAGAACTGTTTCTCTGCTTAAAATCTCTCTTAAAATTTCCTTTACCTGTGACTGGATAAAGCACAAAATTGGTCATTCATTGTGGACTATGAACTCTGCTCAAAAACAAGACAGTGCAGAAACTGGATTAAATATTTGCTGCAGCATTTTTGTCAGCCAAACACAGATAATATACATTACAGATTTACATCACAAAGGAATAAGCACTGTGTACTTGAGATTATGATTGAAAAAAGCCCAAAAATGTAATAAGAATGTTTCTGTATTAAAGTGAATTCATCACTGTGTAATTTTCTGACCAAAATTACATCCACAACCTTCCAAGATAAGCATGTCTCCAAAATGTCTTTTCTCCCCATATTTCCCTGTGCATCTAGCATTTCTCTAAACTGTGGTGCTGAAAGACAAAAGAAAACCTAGCTTTCATATGAGGGCTCGGTCCCTTCGTCTGCATACTTTCTCATCATGAGCTATATCGACAGCTTCAGTTAACTTGGCTTCTCCTTCCTTAATCTATGGGAAACCTAAGCTTGGCCAAGATTTTGCTCAGTGTGGTTTGTTCCCTCTTCCTTCTTGATGAAGGCTCAACTTTCCTGGCTGACAAGTTAAATAAATTGGAGGAGGCTGTGTTGGTCCCTCGCAAAGCTGCACGGGAAGGAAGAAAAGGGACAAGAAAGTATCAGTAGAAAAGCCAGAAATGCAGTTGTATGTCGCTACCACAGAGCAGGTGGCTTATATAACAAATGCTTTTGTGTTTCCCCATGCAGATGATTTGGTAGCACATGGCTAAACCCTGAGTGCAGACACATGGCTCCAGAGACATTTGCCCAGTTTATGGGGTGAGGGAAAAAAGCAGAATATATATATTTCAGAACATATTAGGTATTTCTGAAATACTTGATGGTACATATAATGTGTGTTTAGCACATGCATTATGCCTCAAAGTATTCATGCATGGATATTTACTTTTATTATTTATAGACCAGTTACAACACCAAGACCACTTCCAGGTATCAAGAATAAACCTGTATTTCACATCTATTTTTATAACCGATAGTAAATCTTGTAGATGGTGTGAATACTGTGAAAGTTATCTGACCTTGAGCAAGAAGAAAACCCCACAGTAAAACTTCTATCTCAGAAAGCATCACGGTGTGCTTGAAAATAGTTCTTTATACGCAGCCAGAAGCTGTCTGGATCTACCCTAGGTACCTTAATAAAATTAAAGAAAACACATACTTAATGCAAATATCTGAAAGCCCAAAGTACTTTCTTTCACAGAGGATTGAGCAAGGTGTGAGGCTGGCAGTTTTTGGAAAAGGTAGTTCTTCGTGGTTCTCCAAGAAATGTACACATCAGTGTTTAACAACCACATCTGGCTAAAAGACCAACATCAGGAAAAACGCCAGTACTGTATTCTGCTGCTTGCACTTCACCATGTGCTTTTGCTGCCCCAAAATCATCAGCATAGCTCTCTTTCCCCAGTGCCAATGACACTTTAAGGAACCAGAACACTCTGCCAGTAAAAAAGCAGCCAGTTAGGAGTACCAGGGACAAACAGCTGTTAAAGCACCAGTCATCTGTGATATTCAGACCACACAAATCAGGACATTTTCTCAAGGCTATCTGCATGATGTCAATGTATAATTGCAAAAACTAGAGAGTCACAAATATTTGTCAAGGAGGCTGTGCCTGAACATTTATGTGTAATAGGCCTTTCTTGAGTTCTGAAGGCAAAGTGGATGTGACATCCATGTGCCTGAACCTTCTTCCACCCAAAGTGTGCCTACATGGCACGTACTGGTCCTGAAAGAAAACCTCCTAAACCTGTGCACCATCTGAAGGTGATGGAGAGCCACACAGTCCGTGAGCAGCCTGACCAGTAAAGATTCAGCACTCTGACCTATGTTGCAGACCTGCTTAGCTTACGAACGTGAATGCAATGAGATAGACGATGTTCTATGGATACACAGCGGGAAGAATGTGGGTTTTTTGACAAACTTTAAAGTCTGACTTTTTTATAGTAACAGTCTGAGCATAAATGGGAGTTTTGGACAAATGTTTTCTTGGCTATATATTATGCAAGCAAAACTCTAAAGTCCAAGTGACTATTATGGTTTCAACTCCCATAATTTTCTCTTGGGATAGACACTTGTATGGTTTAACAGAAAGGTATGTCTGTGTGTCTGTATATAGACATATATGTGTGTGTATATATATATATATATATATATGGAATGCTTATTTGGATACAGTGTTAAAATAAGTCACTGAATTCTAAATAGTATCTCCTGTGATGCAAATTCATTCTAATCATGTAGCAGTCCCCTTACTCTTTCAGTGCTGGTCACAGCTAGATTAAAGAAAATATCAGGGGGAAAAAACCTCCAAATATTATAGGAATTCTTTACTGATTTTTTACTGTAGTAGTAGTATTATACTGAGGGCTACTTTGACTACTCATCCTGTGGGATATTGAGTGCAAAGAGTTATCTTGATAGAAAAGTCTTCTATTTTTCTAGCAAAAATTTTCTAGCTTTGAAAATATTAGAAGCAAAATTTTCTGTACATCAGAATAAATAGCCAGGATTCTCCTCTGAAAATAAGTAGACAGGGACGTCTGAAAAAAATATCCAGGAACAGGAAATGGCCAGAGTGATGGCAGTTTTAGAACCTTTATCTTGTCTTGCAACTCTTGGTTAGGGAATTTCCTGAGCAGAAGACTGTAGGCACATAATTATGGTCAATAGACCCCATGGATCTTCTTTTCAAGAACCTGTTTGACTTATTTTATGGGCTTGTTAGATTTTTGGCCTTCACAATATCCCGTCGCAAGGAGTTGCCTGATTTAATTATGTGTTAAATGGAAGAGCATTTATTTTGGTCTTTTAAATCTCTACTTGATCTGTTCTTTTCTTATGATACAAATCACTGACAGCAATTGCTCTGTATTCCTTTCTACTATGCCACTTATGACACAGAGCACCTCCTTCTTCTGCAGTCTCTCTTCTCATACTTTGACCCATCTCTCTTACATTAAATTATTCCATAGCTATGCTCACCATCTTCATCTTATGTGTAACTTTTCTTCTATTTTAGGATTTTTTTTTGGAGAGGGCTGCACATACAGTATATGAAATAACTACAGATTTATACTGTAGTGCAAAGAGAACATTTTCTGAAGGTTGTGAAAAGGGGAAAAACAGTAATTTGTGCAAGCAGGAACTATTTTTACAGATAGAAATACTTATGCCAGTCTCTCCTACCAGAATATCAGAGAGTAGAAAACTTTATAAGGATGAATATACATCTGTTAAAAAGGGAGCCATCAAAAGCAATAAACAATTTTACACTGAAAGCACAGGAAAAGCTGTGATATAAAAACTCAAATATTCCTCAGATCGTACAACTTCGTGTTCATTTCTCAAAATTTCCGTAAGTGCAACACAGACTTTGAAGCCAAACTTTTACATTAATCTTCCATCAACTTCAATAACTGATGTTTAGCAGTAAATTCATGAGAGTTACAAGTGTTCAACCACTGGAAAAATGTGACTGCTTTTAGAATATAACCCTGAAAACAGCAAAGCCAGTGAATGAGTCACTTTAAAGCAGGTTCTCAAGCATCTAATGGCAACCATGTGGGCCTATGCACTAACGTCAATTCATCGTTTCTATATCCCACTGTTCAGCAATAGCAGCTCAGCCCTGAAACTGTGATGTAAGCCTAAAAGCCTATAATGCTTTCATTCAGTAAGAGAAAATCTTCAATAAACTGAGCTTTCCAAGATATCAAAATACAGATCAGCAAGGGGACACATTCTTCCTAGTAACCATGAAGAGTATTTTACATATAATAGCCGGGTACAAAGAGCAAGGTCCAAACATACATCCGTGTCATTTTGGTGGCTTCACAATCCACCAGAGCTTTATTGTTCTGCTTGCTGCAATGTCACATGAGTCTCTGTGTGTGGCCTTACTACTATGTATAGCTCATGGTTATCTGTGCTGTTCTCTTCATTTCTTTTTATCCCCAATGGTAAGACTAGCTTTCAACTATAAAATGCAGTATTTTTATTTATGACAAAAAGGTTATTTAGGGAAGTTGGATCCTAAATTGTTCAGTAGAATGTTTATCCTTTGATATGTATTTGGCTGAGCAAAAGCATTTGATTCATTCTTTTTCAATTTAACTTCCCTTGGCAGCTGATCCAAAAGCTGACCTTTTTTATTCTTTGTATCCCCAGGAAAATGAAAAAAATGCAGTGATACTTGTTAATAATGGGATTTCATATTACGTATTTTAAGCTTTTGACTTAGAATACACGAAAAACTAGAACAAAAGTTATGCAAATACATAAAGGCTTGACATAATCTCTTTTTTTCTGAAATCCAGCATTAAAATTATTTTACTGCCAATGTAAATTTATGTTATTGTTTTTGTAATAAGGAAAACACGCACTGTCTTCTGGAACTTTGTACCTAGTTTGGCAGTGTAGCTTGAAATACAGGGGCATCTTAATTCTAGACCTGAACCTATGCACTTTAGAATGATGCCTTAATTGCCTTCTGTATTTGAGTTCCATTTTTTCTTTTGATATGGTGTTATATCATATGTTTTCAATTTTGTTTTACACATATTTACTGTTATATACTGTCAAGAAAATAATAAGAAAAAGGGCATAGATGCCTTCTTACTTTGTCCTTTATAATCTCCACACTGCGTATTTGTTATACACAGTGAAACTGAAAAAAAGTTTTGGCAAATTATCCAAGGCTCCAAATATAATCACACTATGAAAACCAGTCCCTACACAGAACACATTTCAGTGCTTACTATCGTTGTTTCCATAGTTAAGGACCTGGACCAAAATCTAGAGCTCTAAAAATTTCTTTAACCTTCTGTTGATTTCAAAAAAGTCTCCTGAATTCAAGGTGCAGGCTGGCTTTTAAGACCTGTTTTTAAATTTAAAGCAATACTTAAATTTTAAAATGTGTGTGTGCAAGAGAGACAAAGAGAAAATGTGTACAAAAAAAGGGTCTGTCTTGGCAGGAAGCTCCTATTCTGTTGCTAAAACAGTTTGTTTTGCATGAAAGCAGTCAGTAAGATTACTCACTTTAGAAACTTTTTTTGAACAAACAGTATATTGCAGTAAATTTTAGTATTATTTGTAATCCCAGTATAGTGTTACATAGTCCACAATAGATTTGGGCTGATTATTTTTCCTTTCCACATGCTGTATTCCTGAATACCCAATATCTGTCCAATCACCCTGATAACTTATGTGCAACAGATTGAAAGGGCATGATCCCCTCTTTGGTTCCAAATACAGGCTAAAATTATAAAAAACTCAATTTAGACTTGAGAACTTGATTGCCTTAAATGTAGATATCTCTTAGGTTTCCCCTGCACAACCACAAAAGTATGGGGAGGTGAGGGCGAAGGGGGCTGAGTTTCCAGGCATTCCTCCTATTATTCTTGGTTCCTCTTGTTCATCAGTCTCTTGCAAACAAATGCATCTTTTTGCCATCCCTCACTTCCTTAGTTTGAAGTAAGAAGTGTGTCCACTACGCAATTTAGGGTAGCTTGCACATCTGTGTTGCTCAGGCAAAGAGTAGAAGGATGCACATGAATGGAGAAACTGCATGACTGGTGTGGCAATAAAGTGTTTCCCATGTTGTCCGCTTATGATAAAGAGACGTGGTTGCATGAGGAGCAGAGGATGAATGAGTATTTGCATTTGTGTGGATTTCTGTGCATTATCTAGTGGGGAAATAAGTGCTGTATTGTGCGCTGGATATACAGAATTTCAATGTTGCCTGTATGTATTCTTTCTAATTCACCTTGTTGCTTTTTTCTGGAGGGTTTGTTAGTTATGGTCACAGTGCTCTTCCAGACAAAGATCATAAAAAGGGGATTTTTTTTTTTTTCTTAAATTTTATTAAGCAGATTCAACAAAAAGTTTATTTTGCTCAGAGGAACTGATAGAAGTAGAACAGTCAATAAGACTGTGAGTGAGAACTCTTCAGACCAGGCATGACAGCTGCCTCAGTCCATTTCTTACACAACCACTTAGGAGCCCCAGGAACATTCCCATACAGTTTTCTGTCCCCTGTATGTTGTGAGCAGTTCTGAGAACATGGCTTTTTCACCAAGTGTATAAAACTAGGAAATGAGTGAGGGGGATCCTGTTTGCCTCTGCTATGTATGACTGACTTAGTTCCTTTGTCTTTGACACACCTCAGACTCATCCTTGAGCAGTTAGGTCCTGGATTTTCCTATCTACCCTTGTTTCCATCAGAGCTCTGGTACAGCAAGTGTTACTGCGTCAATAAGCACTTTGGTGCAAAACAACTCAATCATTAGCAGGGATATGTGGCAGTGAAGATAGTCTAGCTTTTACATTTTTTATCACACTAGGGCTATTTTTTCTTTCTTTTCCACTCTTATTATTAACCTTTTTATAGAAAATTGGCTTACCAAGAATTTATGAATTAGCAAGTCTATTATAATGATGAATGGTAATTACCATTTAAATCCTGAGTCATTCATCAGCTTGTTCACCATATGTCAGGTGATACAAGAGTGCATGAATAGTTGTCTGGTGAGCATTTCTCAGATAATTGCTATATTTGCCTGAGCTTTGGACTTCTAAAGCCAAATACAAGGTGAATAAAAATTAAAATGATAAAAATTTAAAAAATGTACAGGTACCATAAAGAGAGGAGTAACAGCGCAATATGAGTCATGCCTAGTAGTGACAATTATTAGGATTAACATTAGACAACTATTAATTTTTTTAGAATTTCTGAAGAATAAACACGTCTTTGAGCTTTTCTGAAGATACACAGAAAAGCTTGTAATGGCAAATTAAATTATTATGCAAGAATCCTGGCTAAGAAATTATTTTTACAAAGAAGTGTGGCCAGCAGGTCAAGGGAGGTGATTCTAGCCCTCTACTCAGCTCTTGTAAGACACCACCTGGAGTACTGTGTCCAGTTCTGGAGCCCCCAGCACAAGAAGGATATGGAGGTCTTGGAGTGAGTCCAGAGGAGGGCCACAAAGATGTTCAGGAGGCAGAAGCACCTGTCATATGAAGACAGGCTGAGAGAGTTGGGGTTTTTCAGCCTGGAGAAGAGAAAGTTCCAGTGAGACCTTTTAGCAGCCTTCCAGCACCTGAAGGGGCCTATAGGAAAGCTGAGGAGGGACTTTTTACATGAGCTTGTTGTGACAGGACGAGGGTAACAGTTTCAAACTGGAAGAGAGTAGATTTAGATGAGGAAGAAATTCTTCAGTGTGAGGATGGTCACACTGGAACCAACACTGGAACAGGTTGCATGGGAAAGTTGCAGAAACCCCATCCCTGGAAGCATTCAAGGCCGGGTTGGATGAAGTTTTGAAAAACCTGACCTAGTGGGAGGTGTCCTTGCCCATGGTAGGGGGGGTTGAACCAGACAATGTGTAGGGTCCCTTCCGTCCCAAATGATTCTATGATTGTAAGTCTTCCAATTGACCCAGCCAGCCAGGAAGCCTGAAGCTGTTTGGGAATTTCTGCCCTCAGCAGACTTTTCTTTATGAGTGTGAAGGGATGTAGTGGCTCCTGCCAGGATAGCAGAGAATGGATGTCTATATGGCTGTCTATATGGCCCAACCAGCATTTCATTTGATCCCACCAGTCTCCTTCCTTGATGGTCTTTGAAAGGGCATAACAGCTGAGCTGTCATTCAGCCTACAAATACAGCCTGAGGTCTGCTAATGGGGTCATGTGGGGACAATCTCACTTCATCTGTCAGTGCCAGATATCCTGGGGGTATAAATGCAAGATTTCTGTATCCAGAGTTCTCGGTCCACCTTCTCACAAAGCACAGAACTATACAAAGGTGTCCTCTGGGCCTTCCATAGAAAATAGTATTTTTAGATATGAGGAAAATTACTGTAATAGAAATGGGTGTACATTATGTGCTGAGTAATAAAGACTCTAAGGATGAAATTATCACTAATGATTATAACTTTGACTATTTCTTTTTGTTTTGATGTACTGTATCTCTTGTAGGTTTATCAGCTCATAAACTGAAGCCAGCTTTCTGAATTATCATTTAATTCTTGAAATGTCACCATAGACTAGAAAGAAAATAGTAGGATATTCATCCTGGCAGCAGACAGCAAATAATGGACCCAGAAGCTTAATGGTGCTGAGGTGAATGGAACATAACCAGTCTGCTGTCTTAACAAAATACACTCTCTGTCTCTGTGTGTGTGTTTCCATATAAGCATGTGAACAGAGATAAACATGAAGTAACAGTTAAACTGAGTGGTGTTGCATAGCTAAACTGCAGGGATCTTATTCAGCTTATCTAACTAGGGAACAAAAAATTTAAGAGTATTGTTTTAATCAAAGGTCTGAAGTTCTATCAATGCCTATTTTTCTTCATTACACTAAAGTTGTGGTTCTGCTTTTTTTATTATTGCCTCCACTTTTGAAAATAATTGAGTTCCATATTGCTGTTCCAACACTATGTATGTGAGGAAAAAAGTTCTTGAAGTTTTGAAAAAAAAAAAAAAGAACTCTGGAATTTCCTGTTGGATCCTCTCAACTTTGGATCAAACCAAAGCTGTGACTAACGGATGAAAATCTTTCAAACATTCAGCTCCCTACATAAATTTGGAAAGGTGAACCCAGAGGTAGAATTCAGTGCATGCCAGCCTATATCGTACAGTGAGTGGCTTTGTGCGTTGTGCCTGAATTTAAGTAGGATCAGTGCTGTAATTCAAAACTAGAGATGCTTTCTTCCTTCATTAATGGACTCAATTACATAGTAGAATTTTTTCAAAAATATTAATTTCTGTAAATGATAAAATGCTCTTGATTCAGAAGCCCTTGGAAATAGATAAGAAGGCACCAGATGGAAGCACAGAATAAAATAATTAGTTTTCAAACTAAGAGAAGAAAAGTGAAGGAGGAAACTTAATAGAAAATTTTCTTCAGGGAAGTTCTGAATAAAAATAATAGCAAAAAAAGCTAAAGTCCTACATCCCTAGGAAAAGGGTCAGCAGTAGGCTTGCAGCGTAAGCCATTACTCAGACGTAAGGAAAAATATCAGAATCATTCTCTAGCCTCTTTTGTATTCTGTAAAATTTAAGCAGACTATAAAATAGCATGTTTGTTTTGGCAGCTTGTAATTCATCAGCAATGGGCTTGGATGCCTGCAAAAGCCATCCACCACTTAGCCCTACATAATAAACCACAAAGCTGGTAAAGATAACACTTCTGTTTCTGATTGAGGGAAAATATAGTGCCGTGGTCAGGTGAATGTTGTCTCAAGGAAAATACTAAAAAAAAAAAGTCCTATTTGGTGGAAGACGCTGTATCCCTGGATCAGCAAAAAGGCAAAGATTCCCACTGACGCCTCCCACTGGAGGCCGCAGTATTCCTAAGGCCGCCTCTGTATGTCAGCATGTGAAGCTGATCTTTCGCAGCTGATGCTGGGCTAAAATGTCTTGGAAGCAGCTGGAGGGGAGATGTGCCAGACAACCTTAAAAAATAAATCAGTTACAAGTGAACCAGAGCAACCCCCAAGGCCCAGAGGTAGGGCGGGTGTTTTGCTACATGCATTACTAATTAACTGTGAAAAGTTTTGAATGGTCCCAAAATTTTTTGTGAGTACCAGCTACCTTTTATAAAAAAAGCCATAAAAAGAAGGCAGAAAACACAGTTCCAGTAACTGAAATTAAGCATACCAGAGTTTGGGGGGGAGCGGGGTAGAACCGAACTCACAGCCAAACCCATTTTAGTTTTTATTTTATTTTTAACTTAATGTCATTCTTCATGTCAGACAGTGTTCCTTATCATAAGTCATCTGTCATAACCCCAAGTGATGCAACTTTTTTGTAATGCGTATTTCCTTTTTTGCCCGTTCCCTAATAATTTTTTCCAGACAAAAATGACTTCAGCAGAAAGCCTTTGGACTCTGTCCTAACTAGCCAAAGCTTAACCTGTAATTAGGATCCTTGAATCACTTGGAAAAATAGGTAGTCTTTACTCTATCTTGGGGCTCATGTTACAGTAGGGAGTGAGTATTCCAGACCCTGCACATTCAGAGTTCAGGGGCCTCAAGAGAGAGTAGCAATTATACTATAGCAGCTTGATTTTGGCTAACTGAACTAAAATAATAACAGTTTTCATATTTTTAAGCCATTTGAGAGACTGCAGGAGTCTTACATAAATTGTATCAATAATAAACAAATGAATTGTAAATTTTTGCAATACCTAAAATCTATGAAGGTTGGGAGCCGCATGCATCCATTATGGCCTGAGTGTATTTTCCTGGCCATTCAGTACAACACTTTTCAAATGAAAATACAGTTCATTCACATCATTTTATGTAACAGTTGTAATCTAAAACTTTATTGCATATGTCATAGAGGAAGGAGATTTCTGCAGTTGCCTGTCTCTGCCAGAAGCAGCTATCTCTCGTTCCATGAGGACACAGTCCATTGATTAAGGCTGGGCAAGATTTCAAAGGCATGCTGTTTCTGCTGATAGCCAGCTTAGCTGAGCATGACACATGGATGATTACAGCTCACGTTTACCTCTGAGATGATAGAGAACAGAGACATTTGAACCACTGAACCACTGAATTGGTACTAGTCAATCGTACCAGCCACTAACTTTTCCTGTCTATCTGGTAAAGCGATGAAAAACATGGCCGAGTAGGCACCTTTTGTAGTTGATGGAAAAATAATTTACTAAGACTGGGCTGCACCAGTGGCTGATACTCTTCTGTACACTCGGAGCTGTGCTGGGCCCTGAGCTGTTCAGAGGCAGACTCTTTAAGTCACCTTTTTCTCACTGGGGTCCTCCTAGCCCCCTGTTCATCTATTGTATTTCTGCTTCCTCAAAGACTTGAAGCGCACCATGAACTTATGGCAGTCCCTGAACAGGGGGTTTCAGCTGTGTCCTGGTATCTGTACTTACACTGTGGGTGCCAGCAAGTAGCACGGTGCAGGTGTTACAGCCCAAAGAAGAACAGGTGCATTGGAAAACTGGTTTAAGGTACACAGTTTTGCCTAACACCAGGTTGTTAAGGAACACCTAATTTCCTTGAAGAACCCCTGTGTGTTCCTGAAAGTGAATTTGTGTATATATATGCCTGTGTGTACATGTAATATTATATTGCGCATGTAGAGTATGCATTTACTTGACATTTAAAAAAAGAAATAAATAAAGAAAAATAAAGAAAAGCAGGTGCTTGGTGAAAACCAGATACAGATTCTGAGCTTAGCTTTTCTGAGTAAGTAGCTGAAAAGGGGTAGATGTAAAATATGAAAAGTTATTACATTTGATTTCAATTCAGTCTTGGGGGTTCATTATGCAAAGTCAAGCCCAAAGCAGAACAATCAGATTTAACTGGTTTTTAAAAGCATTTGTCTTGGTTTGGATTGTTTTGGTTTTGGTTTTGTTTGGTTTATTTTCTTATGCTTTGCCAAAAGGCATCAGTATGTTTTCTAATCAAGGTGGAAATGTGAACAAGGATTTTATTCTAGGAAATTTTCTTTTCCTGATAATAGGAGTAGACTATTACTATATTTTCAGCATCCATTCAATACCACTAATAGGTAATAAACTGATGTGCATGACCCGTAAATCCAGGATTTGTGGGAGAAATAAGAAATGGTAAGAAGACACATGTTGACTTACTGAATTTAGGCTAAAATTTCTCACACTTACAATACTATTTTAAAGGAAACAAATTAAATAGTAATCTCACATTTGATCACTTGGAAGGCATGATTTTAACTAAAATACGTCACTAGAAAATCAGTGGAATTATTCCTCCATTTTCAGAATGAAACTCTGACAGCCCCTCATTTCATTTTAAATTAAAGAGCTGTTACAGAAAAAAAAAAAAAAAAATCAGATCTGTGGTTTTCTGGAATTACTACAGTGAATGTAAACAGAGACAAATAGATTTGCAAGGGCTATGAAGGGAAAATGCATCCTAAAAATTAATATTAGCTACAATGCTTTGACCTACTGTAATACCTACCAAACCATCTTTAACAGTAAGATTTAAATTGCAGAATTGACATAGCCAGTTTCTAGACCTTGACTTTCCCTGGTAAGGAGATCCCTGATGTAGAGGGGACTATTACTAAGATTCTGTAGTTATCCTCTGCACTGAATGAAAAAAAAATAATATTCATGCCTTTAGGGGTTGTGGGTCCTTGCTGTGATTTACATAACTTACTGTGAGCAGCTATGGCAGACACCAATTATAGAGAACTTTGGAACTGCTCTACCTGTAGCTCCCAGTGGAAGCCATGTTTCTGTTGTATTAAATCTGTACAGAAATGACAATGGGGGGAAAAAAAAATAAATGGTGCTGTGAACGTTATAAGTAAACCTTTGGGAACAACAATGTATGTACTGTGGTGCAACAGATAATGCAATTTTCCTCAGCATTTCAGAGAGCATTTAAACCAAAGAGACAAAAAAGCCCACCAAACCACCAAGCAAGACAGAGAGCAGCTGTAATGTCAGTTTGCCTTTCACTGCCACTGCTGTTTTGTCAGACAATAATCTAGAAAGCTGAAATTATTTCTGTTATATGTTTGATTTGGAAAGAAACATAGCCAGGTGACAAGAGTCATACATTTACCAAAGTGTCATCCTATACAGTTGCAGGGAAGGAATTCTGAATGTCAGCCTGAATAAAAAAATATGCAGAAAACTTTTTTCAAAAGCTCACAGTGTTAGTAGAATTAATATTTACTATGGACATCTCTGTAAAGTGGTCCAGTGTACAACTAAACACCTCCTCCTCAGCCTGAACATAAGTTAGTGGCCAGCTGAGACCTGCTGCTACCTCCACAGGAGAGAAGAGAAAGTTGGAGGCACATTTCCATCTCTTCGTGTGCCTGGCCTGGCACAGAAGCGTGAGCTTCATTTTGTGGTCTGTGCCCACCTCAGTCTCCCTTTGCTGAAAGACCAGCCCTTTTCATCATGTCTCCAGGGAGGGCTTGTTACACAAAATCTGCAGAGAGACTTCCAAACACGTCCTAGGCTGTGGGTTTAGCCCTTGTTTCCTAACAGCCAATGCTTGCAGATGTTTTTAATCTATTAAGTCCTTAATAAAAATCAGCAATATTGTAGCCTTAACTAAAGCTGTATTCATTGTATTAATTCTGCTGCAGGTGTCGTACCATAAAGATAATTTCCCATTTTTACTAAAAGAAAGGGGATGGTGACTTTTAAACCGTTAAGCATATTTAATTATGATTTTAAAAAGTTAAACATGTTTTTATAAGTTTCATATATTTCAGTTTTTCTGCCTGTCTAAAGCTGAAATAGGATGCTGTTTGAAACATTGCCTCATGTATGAGCAAGGCAAGGTGATCTTTGAGCATATCAGATTATACTAAAGCAGAAAGAAAATAATTTTATGGAGTGGTTTTGCCTATGCTATTAAGATTCAGGTCTTGATTTCTTCCCCTTCTAAACAGTGTCCCAAAGACCTGTGGTATCCTCTGTGTTAAGTGCTGGGTTCAAGAGATTAAGGGCAATGACTGGCATCTAGTTCACTTTTATTTCCATTTCAGTGCAACCTCACATCGCTATACATCTGTTTTGTTGATTCAGAAGAGCACTTGAGATGCTTTACAGTTGATTTTGACAAGTGCTACAATTTGATATGGGTAGATAATTCTTGCTGAGATGATTTCAAAAGTACAGAAATTATAATTTTGAGTAGATATTACCTTTCTTTATGATCAGAATTTTCATGTAATATACTGTGCACTTAAGCTTCTTAATCACATTTTCCTTTTTTAAACATTACATTCTTTCCATCTAATCTAGTAAAGTATTGCAAATTAAAATATTGTTCTAAATATATCCTGTATTTTTTTTCTATGTGCTGTGACAGCTCATGTAAAACCTGTTTTAAAAAGTGTTGTCTCCTAATCTTCTCCCCAAAAAATGTTTGTTTTGGAATTTAGTTAAGGGGTGAGACAGGATGGACTGTATGGTATAGCTGGTTAATGCATATCTCACATGCATTTCACCTCATGCTTCCAGCACATCTGAAATGCAGACTAATCAGTACAACTGCTTAGTCCAAGATGTCTTAGCGTGACTATGAAATGTCATAAGCTAAATAATAAAAAACTGAAATATGACAATGTATTCTTATGCTACAGAATATCATACACAGGGATCAAATTTGAAACAATCAACAAGCAAACAAACAAAATAACCCAACAAACTAATTAAATTCCAGGTTTAAACCCAACAGAGCTGTTTTCCTGAAAAGTTTTCTGGCACATCCTGCCCGTGCCCTGTTCTACCCTCTGCACTCTGCTCCTCAGGAGTGCACCAGAATGACAAACTCACCTTCACTCCTTGGTTCCATATTCCTCCATTTATCCCCTCTCTGCTCTAATTATCTATACCCTTTCTTCATTTTTATTTTTTTTTTTTAAATTTATTTCTTTATTTATTCATTGTCCTGCATTATGTGTTTCTCCCTGATGTCAGTATTTAGCTGATATGAGTCTGTGCTCTCTTGCATTGGTGGTCCCCAGGCCATGAATTGATGAGGGAAGGACCTGTTCTTGGCTAACCTTTGTGAATGCTGCAGTGAGGTTAACTCCAGATTTACACCAGTGCAACTGACAGTTTAAGTAGTCTCAGTTGGAGGCTTTCAGCAGAACTCCTGGCTTGGTACTTCAAAGAAATATAGAGTAGGATGCACAGAGAAGTCCTCAACTTTCTGAAGGGACACCTGTCTTCCTTTAAAGGAGAATGGACTAATTTACATTGAAAAATTGCATGCTTTAGCAGAAAATACTGTCAGAATGTATTCTGAGAAACAGCAGTGTCATGTATCATGATTCCTTTATAGTTTATTCCACAGATACGAGAAAGTGAAAGCTTCCTCCTTGCACCTGCACATCTTCCCCAGAGGCCTGATCCTCCAAGAACCTACAGAAGTCAACAGAGAGATTCCCATCCAGCTCAGCCTGGTTAGGCCATCAGAGTGAAGGCTGCTTCAGCCGCCACATTCATTTTCAGAAGGCTGGCTGTCTGAGAGAGGAGAGATGATTTTTCTATTTTGCAAAAGGACTTGATCAGCAGAGCCCAAGGACCTCTGGCAATTGCCTGTGGCTCTATGAACTTCAGTGGGTGGCATGCCCTGACATCCTCAGAGGTCTGAGTCTCCTCTGATTCTTTCAGAAGAGAACTTGGCTGAAAGTCTCTGAGTTTAAAGTTTCTGGAGAAGGGTTTCAGGGTGTTTTTTTGTTTGTTTTGTGTTTGGATGGGGTTTTTTGTTGTTTTTTGTTGTTGTTGTGGTTTGTTGTTTATTTTTTTTAATTTTCTCTCAAGAGAGGAGAATATATCCTAGAGTTTTAAAAATACCATTGGAAATGAGAAGTTGCTCTGTGGGGGAGTGTGAAGAGTCCCCAAGGAACTGAACAGACTAGCAAAGGGGAGAGAAGTGTCTGGAGTAGTGATGGAGGGAGGATGAAGAAAGCAACAAAAATAACAGAGTAGAGCTGAAGCTAATATACAGAAGGGAGCAGAGGGAATTTAAAGAACAGAGAAGGAGAGGCATATGTCCAAAAAAGGAGAAGATGATTAGAGCAGGAAGTAGGAGGGGCGATGATGGGAATGTTAAAAAGCCCTGCTTCCCATCAAACACAAAAAAAGGAGAGTCTGAAAAGGCAATGTCTGCTCAGGGGACTGCTCCTTACTGATGCAAACAGACATACTGAAGTCAGGTTTTCATATGAGGTCTGGGGGAATGAGCCCCATATTCACTGCAGGCTTTCAGACCTGTGCTCAGTGCATTCTTGCAGTCATTTCTGGGCTGAGTTGCCACAAGGTATGTTGGCTTTGCCATCCACTGAACTCTACTTGCAGCACTGTAATGTGTTTTTTACAGCATGGTTTTCCAGCCACAAAACTTAAAAATAATTCAAATAAAATAAAAATAAGTCTGCTAAGGCCTTCCCCTTCTGAGAGATGCATGTGAACCAGTCTGTTTAGCAGACTGTATTTGTCCAAACTCCAAAGAGCTGAAATCCACATCAGCATTTTTGGTCAAGAAAAATAGTCGATTCAGCTATAGTTTTTTAAATAAATATATTTAATTTAAAGTTTAGCTTATGCTGTTAGGTGTAAATACTAGTGAACTCTAGTTGCATGCAAATTCCTGAATGTAACTTTAATTTTCACCTGTGCTAAATGCCTATTATATGTTCTTTCTTCAGACAAATAGTCATTCTAATCAGATGTCTTATTGGAGTTTATATGGTAATTCACATAAATTAGGAATTGTTGAAGAAATAAGTGTTTACGCAGAATCCATCCAATAAATAGCAGAAAAATAACAAGTCAGTTAATTCATGCAGGGCTGGTGATATTTATACAGGCCTACTCACAAAGTTTCCTCTAGTGTTACATTTGTATTCATATATGTCAAAAATGGAATGTTATTTCTTTTTAAAAGAAATTGGAAACACAATTCTGTGGTGTATGATTATTTTATTAACTGATAAATCAGCTAGCTCTCAAGGGCATGGAGGAAACATTTATTTAATTTACAAATAAACTGTATCCATTCCCCATTCCCATCTTTTGTTAGAAATACGCATTGCACTAATAAATTCCAAAATTTGATACTCTGGGATGCTTAAATGTATTTCCAAAAGGTAAACAAAAATTATTTCCTTATTTATTTATTTATTTTTTTAATTAAATTGCTTGCCAAGCTGCACATGCAAGCATGTTCTCATGTGCTTCTATTTATGAATGTGTTTTCAGAAGACTTGTGGTTTCATAGTCCCGTGGTTGGTATTTCCACAGCGTCTTTCTACTTGAGGCACACAAGTCCACATTTAAACCTCTGAACACGACAGTCTGATTTTCAGTGCTGCTGGTTTCATGCTTGTAAAGGCATATATGTCCTTGTCCTCCACTGACATCCAAATGGGTGACTATCTGCACCCATATGAAGAAGCCCCTTTGCATTTGAGTATCTTAGATACAGTGTTAAAATTTGAATAGAAGAATATCAAATTCAAGGGTGCTTTTTTTTTTTTTTTTTTTTTTTTTTTTTTTTTTTTTTCCCCTATGGCAAATCACAGGCTCTTATAGGAGATGTGAGAGTTGAGAGCTACTTAGTTGAGAGCATTCTCATGTCTTTTAAACACTTATAGAAGAGAGTTATTCCATAATTATCCATTACGGGGACAAAAACTTCTTCAATCATGGAATAACTCTTTTTTTTAATCTTTTCTTAGTTGTAGAATCCCACTCTAATCTCCTATTTCACTGAATAATTTACTATTAAAAATGGATGAAAATGGCAGACTCTCCTTTTTGTTCACTTCCTATGTATATATATTGAGTAGAGTATTCCAGGCAAATCACAGGCTCTTATAGGAGATGTGAGAGTTGAGAGCTACTTAGTTGAGAGCATTCTCATGTCTTTTAAACACTTATAGAAGAGAGTTATTCCATAATTATCCATTACGGGGACAAAAACTTCTTCAATCATGGAATAACTCTTTTTTTTAATCTTTTCTTAGTTGTAGAATCCCACTCTAATCTCCTATTTCACTGAATAATTTACTATTAAAAATGGATGAAAATGGCAGACTCTCCTTTTTGTTCACTTCCTATGTATACATATTGAGTAGAGTATTCCAGTTTAACAAAGGAGAAATATATTCTTTAGTACTGCCTACATCACACATCTGTTCTCTCCCATGCTGTCACGATCCGTGACCTATTATATCTCCTTATTGGAGTGTATTAACTTATCAGGATTTGCTGAGAGATCCACACGTGGTATCGCCTCTACACAGAGGATGCAGGAACTTATGTCCTGACTTTTTTGAGTGAATAACTCGCTTAGTGCTTACTAATATTTCTAATAACAGCAAGGTTTATTGTGGGGAAAACAAAGCAATTTGGGGCAGGAAGTTCAAAAGGAGTGATTACAACACATTAAACATATATGGGTACACCTTAGTTACACATCTTAT